>NC_073253.2:34080681-34396363 GCF_029289425.2 Pan paniscus | reverse complement strand
TCTCATTGTGTCGCCCAGGCTGGAGTGCAGTGACACTATCTCGGCTCACTGCAACCTCAACCTCTACCTCTCGAGTTCAAGTGATTCTCTCGCCTCTGGCTTTCTAGTAGCTGGGATTACAGGTGCGTGCCACCACACCTGGCTAATTTTTGTATTTTTGTAGAGATGGGGTTTCATTCATCATGTTGGCCGGGCTGGTCTCAAACTCCTGATCTCAGGTGATCCACCTGCCTCAGCCTCCCAAAGTGCTGGGATTACAGACATGAACCACCACACCCGGCCAAAAAGGAACAAACTATGGATACACATAATGACATAGGTACATATTTACATGTATTGATTCCATTTATGTGACATTCTGGAAAAGGAAAAAGGGAGGAAGAACTGATTAGTGGTTAGCCCAGGGTTAGAGTTGGGGAGAGGATATAATGAGGGAACTTTTGTGGATTCTGTACCATGATTATGATTACACAAACCTATGCATACATTGAAACACATAGAACTATACGTTGAAAAAAGTGAATCTGCCTGTATGTAAATTTAAAAGAAAAATATTTTTTTAAAAAAACAGATGCTTCTTAACACATTATCATCTATGTCAGTTTAACAGTTAGTAGACTTAGGCCAGGTGTCATGGCTCACTCCTGTAATCCCAGTGCTTTCGGAGGCTGAGGTGGGACGATCTCTTGAGGCTAGGAGGGAGTTTGAGACAAACCTAGGCAACGTAATGAGACTCTTTCTCTACAAAAAATTTTAAAATTATCTGGACATGGTGGTGCCTGCCTGTAGTCCCAGCTACTTGGGAGGCTGAGGTGGGAGGATTCCTTGAGCCCAGAAGTTCAAGGCTACAGTGTGCTATGATAGAGCCACTGCACTCCAGCCTGGGCAGCCAGGTGAGACCTTGTCTCTAAAATGAATAAATAAATGAATAAATAAATAAATAAAACAAAAACAGTTAATACAGTTAAAAAGTAAGGAAATTCTGACACATGCTACAACATGGATGAACCTTAAAGACATTATGCTAAGTGAAACAAGTCAGTCACTAAAGACAAATGCCGTGTGATTCCTTATCTGAGATACCTACAGTAGTCAAATTCATAGAGATAGAAAGTAGGACGGTGGTTGGGGGAGTGGGGAAAATGGGCAGTTAGTGTTTAATGGGCACAGAACTTCTGTTTCAGATGATGAAAAGTTCTGAAGGTGGATAGTGCTGATAGTTGCACAACAATGTGAACTTACTGAATGCCACGGACCTAACATTTAAAAATAGTTAAATGGTAAATTTAATATTATGTATATTTTATCACAACTTTAGAAAGTTAATAGATTACATAATATTGCTTATTCACAGGTCTTGATTTAGAAATGCAGGAAAAATATCTTTATGTACTCCTCATTTTGCTCATTTTGAGTTCTTTAAACATCAAAAAAGTTAATCCATTAACTATTTCAAATAAGTCATATATGATTTCTGTATAATATGTTGCCATGGAATTTTGTTAATCACAGAGTAAGTTAAACTATGCTATAAGAGCAAAAAGCTTGCTTTGAATGCTTCTGCAAAGCCCTAGGCAACAGGAAAAGCAATATTTCCTCCCTTAATTATTACAGGGAGGTCACTGATCGTTACATAATTGCCCCGATTCTCATCCTGAGGATACAAGAAAGAATGCTCTGGAAGAGGGCTGCTTTGCAAGGACATGATCAGGCTGTGTCCTGGGAGGACTACAATAGAGCTTTAGAAGGTATAGGGTTTGCCCACAGTTTAAACTAGCTTCTCAACAATAGAACTCTATGCTTTTTCCAACTAGGACATATCTGAATTGTGCAGGTTAGGCTATTGTGGTTGTGTGAGAGCTCTCCCTTGAGCCAGCCTAACTCTAGATGAAAAACAGAATATGAGATGTTGAGAGGATAAAGTCCTTCCTGCATTCAGAAGGGCTTAAAGCCGAGGAAAGAAAAGGGAGATGGATCCCAGGAAATGGTATTTTTTAATGGCCATTTAAAATCATTTTAATATTGTTATATTGTTTATTCTATCAAAAATATTTAACAAAGAGGAAAATAATAAACGTTATACATTGACTTTGTTCTTCAGGCAGCATATCATCATAGGATAAATGGCAAGGTCTGCCTGCTGTGCTTTTAATGGCAACAGAAAAACTGAAGCAAGACTACTGTCATAAAGCTTAATGCTAATTTTTGTATTTTTAGTAGAGACAGGGTTTTGCCTGTAATCCCAGCCACTTGGGAGGCTGAGGCAGGAGAATCGCTTGAACCCAGGGGGTAGAGGTTGCAGTGAGCCATGATCGTGCTGCTGCACTCCAGCCTAGGCAACAGAGCAAGACTCTGTCTCAAAAAAAAAAAAAAAAAAAAAAGCTTAATACTGAGTCACAAATGTTCATGACCGTATTTAAGAGAATGATGGCTAAATGACACATCCATCTTTTTGGTAGGTTGCATTATCATTTGAAATATTTGTTGCCCCTCCCTGAGTTCACCTTCCTGCAGAAAGATGATAACTTCCCTGGCTGTTAAGGTCTAGCACAGTCAATTTGCTTGCTCTAGGCAATACATTGTGAGGAAAAGTGACATATGTCACTTTGGAGGAGAAACATTAAGAACAAGCACCTGGTTTGCTGCATCTTTTATTCCTCTACTATAAGACCAGCTACAGCCAAAATAAGACCTGCTCTATGAGTCTGGGTCTATGTGTGGAGCAGATTTGCAGCTGACCCATAATAGGTGTATGATGTGAGCCGGAAATAAACCTCTGTTTATTTGGGGTTGTTTGTTCCTGCATCATTACTTTAGCTTATCCTGACTGTTGCATTTTCCATCCAAATAACAGCAGCATCATAAACATTTATATAATTTGTATAACAGTTTGCTTAGGCTTCTTATGTACCTATTTACCCTTTCCCAAAATCCAAATTTACTCAATTTCATCTTCTTGACAACAGAATCCCAACTTCATTCCAGCTGCAATATGCCCAACCCCAGCATGTGTCCAACTACAGTTCAATTATTCTAAGCCAATCAGAGCAACTCAGTTCTCCCTTGAAAGTCATCGGCCTAGAGGTTAGCATATGAGTCACTTCTGAACAATGAGCCTTAAGGAGAGTCTGCCTGAGATTTCAGGAGTATCTTTCTTTTCTGATAAGAGCAGCATGCAAAGTCAGAAAGCCTTTTTTGTCCTCTTCCCATCACTTTCAGCTTTAAAAGCCATAATAGAAGAATGTGGTGCTTGAGCTCTGACCATGAAGATAAACACCAGTGTGCCCTGAGAGCAATGGAGTCAAGGATAGAAAGAGCTGGATCCTTGACATAACTGAACCATCCACTCACCCACAGGACTGCCTACCTGGACTTCATAGTGAACTGTTAATGTCTTTATGGTTTAAGCCATATGTCTGATTTTTCTGTTTCTTGCTGCCAAAATCATCCTAACTGACAAAACCTTCATGGACACAGCATTGTTCACATGGCCCATTTCACAAGGAGTTCATCTTTATGACTGCCCCAGATAGGCCTTGAATTTACCAGTTACTTAAAAAAACCACAATGAGAGTCAAAGGAATTTTGGGCCTTTGCTTAATTTGACTGCTCTAAACCCAGCTCAGACCTCGATGAAGTCCTCTTTAATAGGCATTGAACAAAACCCTCAGCTCCCTGTGGTCATTTGTTGTAGGTCCTTTGTCTCTATAAGGTCCTAGGAGCTACCTAGTCCTGTTTCTTTCCCCCTGCCCCACCCCCTCCCCATCTCTACCACCAAACCCCAATGTACAATTTCAACAACAAAACAAAGTTAAGCCAGAAGAGCTGCCAGTGTCCCTGTCTTGAGCTCTCCCTATTGTATCCTAATGCTGCAATAAGATGAGTGCAAAGGGACCTCACGGCTTAAGCCCCAAAGAGTACTGTGTGCATCGATCCTCAATCCTCGCTCCCAGCCACCGAGAGGAGCAGCAAATGCCTCAGGGTAGATCATGGATTCGGGCAAATAGGAATGCATCTAAATGCTCAACAGAAGTTTGCTTTTTTCAGCTTCTTGGAATAGTCTCCATGTTGGCCTTCTGTTATCATCTATTATTTCCAGATGTTCCTTGTCTTGTTTTGTTTCTAGTTTTCTACTTCCCAAACCATGTTTTGCTACTCAGCCTTTTTCTTATGTCTGTGTTTGTGGACCCTAGAAAAGGTCTCAGAAATGTGATCTTCTTTTAATTTTTCTTGGTATCTTTTTTCTTTGTGTCCTCGCAGTGTGGTTTCTGGACACCATGTAGGAGTGTTACTTTGATTTCAGGTTTTTGGAAACACATAACAAATATCTCAATTTTTCTGGCACTACTTTCTTTTCATCTTTGTTTTACATCGTATATTTCACTTCTGCCAAAAATGTTATTTTGATACTTGGTGTCCCTTTTTATTGTCTTTGCTACCATATTCTTGTTAATAAGAAAGAAATATACGAAACTTGTACGGTTACTTAATCCTGGTGGCTGCTTTGAAAAATTCCACTCAGAACAGTTAAGCTGCTGTTAAGCTAATACAGTTTTTTTGTAAATGGTCCAAATTGATCTTCATTAAATAACTTCCTGTTTTTAATTTGTACTATCCTATTTTAATTTGCTTAGTATAAATTGGTAGTAATTGGCTATGAGATATTTGCAGTCTTTCTCTACTTTCTATTTCCTGCATTTTATAGTTAGACTGCCCCTAGGTCAAGTTTTGTTGTTACTCAGCACCTGTGAGTTCTTAGCATTCTTTCTTAGATTTACGCTTTGAATTAGAAAAGCTTTACCAAAAAAAAAAAAAAAAAAAAAAAATCTGTTTTCTGCATGTTGTCCCATAAAATTTTCTTTGGATGCACAAATGCACGAAGCTCTTACAGAGTTTAATGGTTACTTCACCTTGTTGATTTATTGTGGTTTTTTTGCTGGAGCATTTTCATTATTCTATCAGCTTGCAGAAACCTTGAAACATCTGTGTGGTAACATGGAAGTGAAAAGCACATTTAACTACTTTGCTGCTGCGTATCATGTGGCAAATAAAAGTCATAGGCCTTCAATGTCCCAGGCAGCCAGTGCTGTACAAATGGCTTGTATTCTAACAGTCTATGCTAGCTGGTTATTTGAAGTGCATTTCCCCATGGAAACAAGGATAAAAGGGGCACTTAAGTTTCTAGGTTAGTTCATAAAAGCCTGTTCTACCCAGAATATAACTAAAATTATGTGCATTGCAATGAATAAGAGCAGAATATTGTAATATTGGTAACCTAAGTAGCCAGAAAAGTCACAAAACTCAATAAGAAAGAAGCTTTTAAAAACATTTACTGAATGGTGATTGTCAAGGAAAAACAAATTTAGCTAGATAGGGATGTAGAGAAATACTCTTATCATTCCAACAGGGATGATTGAAGGACGTGACACTAGTTTTATTTATTATATGTGTTTCTCTTTAAAATAAAAGTAAACAACTTGGCATAGTTTCAAAATATTCTTCAATATACTTTTTTTAATAATCAGGTAAAAGATGATAAATGTAAATTTAATAAGAACTTTTTTAAATTTGTTTTGTTTTGTTTTTTAGACAGAGTTGTGCTCTCTCACCCAGGCTGGAGTGTAGTGACGTGATCATGGCTCACTGTAGCCACGATCTCCTGGGTACAAGCAATCCTCCCACCTCAGCCTCCCAAGTAACTGGGACTACAGGTGTGCACCACCATGCCCTACTGAATTTTTTTAATGCTTATTTTTTAGTAGAGATGAGGTCTCCCTATGTTGCCCAGGCTGCTCTCAAGCTCCTGGGTTCAAGTGATTTACCCACCTTGGCCTCCCCAAGTGCTGGGATTACAGGCACGAGCCACTGTGCCCGGCCAAGAAAGTTTTAAGAAGTGAAAAACATCGTGGTTTCCTTCTTGTTTGAGATAGTTATATCAAAGACACTTTTTATTTCATTTAGCAGCCATGACTTCACCCTCCTTTGGTCCTTTCATTAAAGGAACAGATGAGGGTTCATTGTCTGCTAAGTGACAGGTGCCGGGTGGAATATGGCAGCAACAAGAGAGACCAAAGAGTGGCACATTGGTTTATTGAGAGAGTGAACAATATCTGTGGCAGAGATTTTCCAGTGCAAATGGGGGCAAGAAAGAAAAAAGTGAAGGAGGAAGGGAATTCCTAAAGACGTAGATGGAAGAAGATTTCCTGAGAAGGAATGAATTGAGCTGGGAATGCAAAAGGACAAGATGGAGAAGGCAACTAGAATATTGGACTCACTGGAGAGGAGACAAGAAAGTAGGGAGGGAGACAACTTAGATCAGACAGTGATCGCCCAAGCTGAGGGGTGACGTTGTCCACCCCAAAACAACTTCTTGTGACCTAAGGTGAGAAGAGTGAGAAGGGATGGGGAATCAATTTCAGCACAATTAAAGGGAAGGAGCTGTTTTGCAAGATGGATGTTAGAAGCTATAGGAAGTAAAGCACAGGAAAAAGGCTGATTTGGCAGAGATTTTGCTCAGATAAATTCCATGGTTTCCAAGAGTCAATCATAAGAGATCCTTTGAGAAATGTCCAGAAGTTGCCATTTTTATCTATTTCTTCACAACAAAATGCTGTTTCACATTTATTATAAGGTGATAATATGTGATTATAAATTGACTAGTTTATTGAGGGGACAGAGTTGGAAAGAGCTAAGTAACTGGGGCCCCTGGAAACACTGAATCAAGAAGTGTCACTCCCTGCAGGGAGGGCAGGAGCTGAGCTCATGAACTAATACCTTGCTCACCCCATTCCTAGCCTCCTTGAATTGCAGATGCTTTTGGTGATATATCCTCATTTTCACTTTAAAGAGTTCTGAACATTTGTTGTAAACGTATTTAAAAGATTCACCTAGTTAGACCTGTACCCAGTCCCTGCACCCCTAGAAAGATAGCCCATCACCCGTAATTCCCTTAAAGGGCCAGACGAGCTCAGAGACTAAGAGCCGAGAGTGGAGCCAGAACACCTGGGTTTGAATCCGGACTCAAATGACACAGTCATTTCCCAAAAGTGCTGTGTGACTTTGGGCAAGTTACTTAATTTCTCTGGGCCCAGTCTTCATATGTAAAGTTGTATAATAATAGTACTTAGATCATAGGGTTACTTTGGACATTGAATGGGTTAACAGATGTGAAACTCTTAGAAAAATGCATGGCTCCAACTAGTGTTAACTTTAAAAAGCAAAACAAAAGAAAACAAAACTTAAAATTCCTTTGCCGGTTACTCATATTAACAAAAACAATTACATATGTTGCTGTATGTATATTCATTTACCTTCAGAAGCATTCTAGTAAATGCGAGCCATCATGTGAATGGTAAGAGGCTGGCTTAGCCCCTCTGGCTTAGCCTACCTCCAGCACCAACTGTCAGAAGAGCTCTAAGACTAACGGATCTAAACCTAGTTCACTTTAAGTCATTGACCAGCTTTGTTGATTGCATTTTGCTGTAGCAATGTTAGAAACCACATACATTAAATGCTCCTGATCTTCCTCCTCAGAGATGGCCCTACTCAAAGATGCTGATAATATTTATCTGTGTGTGGATGTAGCTAAATTTCTTTTAAGTAAGTCCATGGAGGAAATAAAAAATACCTCATAACTTTCCCTTTCATCTTTGGATGCCTTCTTTCCAGCAGAGTTTATGTGGAACAAAAACCTGTCTTTCTAGCCAGTTCTGTCCCCACACAAGCCAGTGATGTAATCAAAGTTCATCCTTGGGGCACTTCCTACCTGGGCTTTAACCCCTAGTCTGATCTCTGTCATTATACCTACTCTATACCCTCATCCTCACCTCTGTCTTAATGAAAATATATTGAACATATTTTAAACAGGTAAATAAATGTTAGAGGCCCAATGTATAGCTCCCATCCTGGGAAAAGCCTGCCTGTCTCTTATTCTTCTCCCATGGAAGGCCTTCTCTACATCCTATCTTTCTGCATTTAGATAAAATATGCCTAATTCCAAGGGATTTTGTGAGGGGGGGCAGGAGGAGTTATCAATAATATAGTGGACATAAAATGGGATATTTTAAGGGAGAAGGAAAAGAGGAAAAGGTGTGGAAAAAAAAAAACCCCAAGAGCAACAAAGTCGTGGGGGAAACCACAGCAGAAAAGGCATTAGAGAAGGAAAGAGAGGCGAAGTAGAGAAGAGAGTTAGCTCCTTTTGTGGTCAGCGTCATGAGAAGCAAGTTGAATAGGGCAAGGTTTAGGAAAGGGTCCTCTGGCAGATTTAGGAGGTCAGGTAGGGAGGATTACTTAAAAGCCTTAGTCGTGAACTACACTGAGGCAACAATATGGTCCATCCAACTGGGGGCATGGCAGAGGTGTTAAGTCGGATTGGCAAGTGGCCCAAATTGTTGGTCAGGCTCTGGCCAGGTAAGCCAATTGGCCAGAGGTCAGCACCATGGATAGTCCCAAAGGATGTGTGGACTCTGGAGAGAAGTGAAGAGAACCCTACATATTTGGTGACAGACTAAAGTTTAGTGTTTTTTTTAGCTCAGCCCCTAAGGCTGTTTTGGTTCTACCTATATTCAAAAACAACATTTATTGAGCACCTATTGTGTGCCAGACACCCTTACTAGTGCTGGAGAATGACAAAGAAATGAGATGATACTGTCTGCCCTTAAGAAGCTTACTACTCCCTGGATAAACTAGAAATTTTTAAAAATGAAAATAATGATATGGCCCTCTTGAGGGAGGAGGGTGGGAAGAGGGAGAGGATGAGAAAAAAAATAATTGTTGAGTACTATGCTTAGTACCCAGGTGACAAAATGGTCTGTACCTCAGACTCCTGTGACATGAGTTTGCCTGTATTAACAAACCTGCACATGTACCCCTGAGCCTAAAATAAAAATTAAAAAGTGAAATAAAGAAAATAATAATAGCTAATATTTATTGAGCAATTACTATATACAAAGTACATAATTCTAACTGCTATACATAAATTATTTTATTGAATTCTCTCAACAACCTTATGAAGGAGGTATTAGTATCCTTATAGATGATGAAGCTGAGGCACGTAGAATTTAAGAAACTTTCTTTGTTACGTACCTTGTTAGAAATAAAGCCAGGATTTAAACCCACACACTCTGACTCTGTGTCCATGTTTTTAATTACCACACTATCTTGTCTGCAGTTCGTAACAATAGTAATAGATATCATCTATTACCTGCACCGTGCAGCGATACATGCAAAGCATAGGGGAACACGGGAGGTGCACTTAAATCAAAACTGGGGCTGGGAACAGGGGACAAATTCAGGGAAGTTATTTACCAAAGGTGGTGCCTGGCCCGAGCCTTGAGAAAAGATGCATGTGTCATGGAGAAGGTGTAGCAGAAAGCACAGCATGCTTAATCTGACAGTGCCAGGCCTGTTGGAGGCCTGAGGTGCCAATTAACTGCCCCCTCCATGCCTCAGATTCTGACTGGTGGATAAGGGATTGAAAAAGCTAAACAAGGACCAAAATGTGAGATGTACCTGATTCCTTCCAAAACACAGAACTCCCCTGCGGAGGTTTGGAAAACAGTGATAGAATGAGAGATGTGTCATTTTGCCTTTGCATTCCTGTACCTCAGTCAAAGAGGAATTGAGATTTTAGTACAGTTTTTGGATACAAGGTCAATATTCAATAAGCAGTACCCTTTAGACATGGAAATCCTCAACAAAATATTAGCAAAAGTAAATCCAGTAATATGTAAAAAGGATAATACATCATAACTAACAGGAGTTTATTCTGGAAATAAAAGGTGGATTTAACATTTGAAAACTAAACAATGTACTTGGCCATATTAACAGACTGAGGAAGAAATACCATATGATCATCTCAGTAGATACTGAGAAAGCATTTGTCAAAATTTAACACTCATTCATGATCAAAGCTTTCAGCAAGCTAGGATTAGAAAGGAACTTCCTAAAACTGATAAAGAGCGTCTTCTTAAAAATTTACAGCTAATAGTCTTTTTTTTTTTTTTTTGAGACAGGGTCTGTTGCCCAAGCTGGGCAGTGCAGTGGTGTGATTGCAGTTCACTGCAACCTCTGCCTCCTGGACTGAAGCAACCCTCCCACCTCAGCCTCCTGAGTAGCTAGGACTACAGATGTGCCACCATGCCCGGCTAATTTTTGTATTTCTTGTAGAGATGGAGTTTTGCTATGTTGCCCTGATAGTCTCCAACTCCTGGGCTAAAGCAATCTGCTATCTCAGCCTTCCAAAGTTCTGGGATTACAGGTGTGAGCCACCATACCTGGCCAATATTCTTAATTATGAAAAACTGAATACTTTCCCCCTAAGATGAAGAGCAAGGCAAGGAAATCTTTTCTCACCACTTCTATACAATATCATACTGGAAATCTTAACCAATGCAAGAAGGCAAGAAAAAGAAAAGGGGTACAGATTGGAAAGGAAGAAATTAAATAGTTTCTGTTCACAGATGACATTGTTGTCTCTAGAAAACCCAAAGGAATCTACCAAAAAAAAAAAAAAAAAAAAAAAGCCCTAGAACTAATTGACGTCAGTTTTGCAAGTTGTGGGATACAAGGTCAATATACAAAAATCAATTGTATAAAATTTTATACTTTTTTTTTTGATACAGGGTCTCATTCTCTTGGTCAGGCTGGAATGCAGTGGCACAATCATAGCCCACTGGAGCCTCAAACTCCCAGGCTCAAGTGATCCTCCCATCTCAGCCTCCTGAGTAGCTAGGACTACAGTCATGCACCACCACATCTGGCTAATTTTTAAATATTTTGTAGACACGGAGTCTTATTATGTTGCCAGGGCTGGTCTTGAACTTTTGGCCTCAAGCGATCCTCCAAAAGTGTTGGGATTATAGGGTCAGCCACAGTTTTTGTATTAAAAAATAGAAATCCGAATCAGAGGACAGCACCATTTACCACTAAAAATAAAATACTTAGGTAAAAATCTAACCAAATAGGTGTTGAATATTTCATACTGAAACTATTAAACATTGATGAAAGAAGTCAAGAGACCTGCATAAATGGAAAGATATTGTGCTCATGTATTGAAAGACTCAATCTTATTAAGATATCATTTCTTCCCCAAATTAATCTATAGATTCAATACAACCCTAACTAAAATTGTACCAGGTGTTTTTGTAGAAATGAAAGGCTGATTCTAAAATTTACATGAAAAGGCAAAGGAACTAGAATAGCCAAAACAAATTTGAAAACAGAAGAACAAAACTGAAAAACTCTGATTTGAAGACTTTCTATAAAACCATAGTAGTCAAGACAGCATGTTACTGGCAAAAGAGTAGACATATAGATCAGTGGAACGGAAAAGAAAGCCCAAAAACAGATGCAACACAACTGTAGTCAATTCATTTTAGACTAAGGTGCAAAGGCAATTTAATAGGGAAAAGATAGTATTTTCAACAATTAGTTCTGTAAAAATTGGATATCCACTTGCCAAAAAAAAAAAAGTACTTCCACACATACTTCATTCACACTTCATATAAGAACTGACCCAAAGTGGATCGTAGGCCTAAATATAAAACATTATACAATTATTAGAAGAAAATACAGGAGAAAGTTCTCTTGGGTTGAGCCAAGAGACTTTAGATATGGCATCAAACCATGATCCGTAAAAGAAAATTTAGGTAAAAACCAGAACAGACACTTCACTAAAGAAGTGACTGCATCATTTTATATTTCTACCAGCATTGCTTGAGGGTTCCAATCCATATCCTTGCGTACACTTATTTTCTGTTTTTTAAAAAAATTATTATAATCATCATAATGGTGTGAAGTAGTATCTCATTGTAGGTTTGATTTGAATTTCCTAATAACAAACGATGCTGAGTATCTTTTCTTGTGCTTATTGGCCATTTGTATAACTTCTTTTGAAAAATGTCTATTCAAATCCCTTGCTCACTTTTTAATTGGATGGTCTTTTTCGGTTTAAGTGTTCTTTATACATTCTGGACACTAGACCCTTATCTGATATATAATTTTGTGTGATAAAGAATTTGACTGGCTTTTGTCTCTAGCTCCTGGGAGGTAGCACTGAAACCCTTGGAATTTCCCAGGGGACAAGAATGTTTTTGTTATTTATGGTGGGCACCTCAGACCATACCTGATAGTTTATGCTATGGAGGTGATTCATGGTAGACTCCTTAAGCTAAAATACACTCAATCTTTTTGATATGAACCATTGGACCAAGTACATCTATTATGGACTTAATGGGGTTATATTCCTTTTTCAGTTACACATTCAAGTTTAGAGACATTATAAATGGCATTTAAATAACAATGGTTTGCAATTGGTAAATAAGTAGGTTCACCACAATTCCTCATAATAACCTTTTATATCTCAAAGGCAGTTTTTGTCACCTCTTAGCCTTCTTAATCCAGGCAAAATAACTGTGAGGCCTCTTTCCATTTCTTTAATAATTCTGATGCATGTCTTTTTTCAAAAATTGTAAAGCCTCTTTCAATTTCTGTAATAATTCTGGTGTATGTCTTTTTTTCAGTGCTTTGAAGATTATATTCTTTTAAATTGTAAACATTGGCTCTAAATTCATGTTTTGTCACAATTCCTTAGAATAGTATGTTATGAGAGGTAAAAACTGCCTTTGAAAATATGTAAGTAATACAGTCATCCCCTTTTATCTGCTGTTTCACTTTCCATGGTTTTAGTTACTGGCAGTACAGTACAATAAGCTATTTTGAGAGAGAGAGAGAGACTACATCGATATAACCTTTATTACAGGATATTGTTATAATTGCTCTATTTTATTATTGTTGTTGTTAATTTCTTACTGTGCCTAATTTACAAATTAAAATTTATCATAAGTATGCATGAATAGGAAAAAACAGTATATATAGGATTTAGTACTATCTGCAGTTTCAAGCATCCACTGGGAGTCTTCAAATGCATCCCCCCTATTGTACATTGGTTTGGATTATAGATGCAGTCAGCCAGTAGCATAAATAGAAAGCATGTATGCTTGACCTTTTATTTGCTTCTCAGACCCTCAACATTCAGCAGGAATCTGCTCTCTATATAAGAAATAAAATCTGTCTTTATCTGGAGACTAGGACAGTTTCACTGGGTTTAGAAAGACAGCATTTTCCACCTTGCACTAACATTTATAGTCATCCTCCATGCCCTGAAGTGTCCCATTTCTTTTGATTATCTGATCAACACAATGATATTATTTTGAACACTGAGTTTCCTGGGTACAAAAGGAGAAGCTGTCAGTTTAGTTGCACATAGCAGTTTAGACTGATGATTGCAATAGATTCATGTGAATTTGCCAATACTTCGACCTTAATCCCTCTTCCTCAAAAATCAATGAAACTAAAATAAAACGATATCGGCAAACTGGCCTGTCATTCACAGTTACCATTTCTGAAAGATCACTGTAGAACTACCACAGTGCAGAGGAATTTAGATTTTTATAAACCCTTCATAATTAACCCATTATTCCTAGATAGATTACTTGTGATTTTCATTCTATTTTATTTATGGTACTATTTTTGTGTTTTTTTTTTTACAATGAGCATCTACTTTTTGGTGTTTTTAATTGTGGGAAAATATACTGAAAATCTACTTTTACAATTAGTACTTTTATAATTAGATATTTCCATTTTAGAATGGGGTCTATTGGCTTTTTATGATGAAAGAATCTTTGCTGAGATTTGCATTAAGACAAGTTCATATAAGGCACAACAGAGTAAACATCCACATACTCCTGATGATCTGATCTAGTTTTTGTTATTTTAAAAATTGGGTGTGAGATAGTGTTTTCAGTCTCTGCTAAATGTGCTTATGACCTCTTTCTCTCCCCATTTGTATTATCCTGCATTGGTCACCCAGCCTCAATGGGTGTCAGTTTCCTACTCTGTAAAACAGAACAATCGTTACTTTGTTATGAGGTTCAAAGCACTCAATAGAGCACCTAACAAGTAGATGGGAAAAAAAAAAGGAGCTTTTTTTTTTTTTTTTCTGACTGAGAAAGACCAAATATTTTGTTCAGTTACTTATATGGCTTGATACCGAATTTCATTTGACATTTTGGATTCTGGTCACTACCTTTTCCTATGTTTAATGCTTCCAAATGGTCAGAGCCTTCAGTTTTCCTCTACATCTTTCTCATGATGTTCATGACAACTGTGTTATAAAGAAGTAAAGATATGACTTTGATGATATTGGAGCTGTTTATTCAACAGAGATTTACAGTGACATATCTAGGTTGTGCGTTGGTCCAGTTTGCATAGAGGGAATTATCAAGTTCCTAAATGGCAGCTTATCTGTTATGGGTTGTCCAGTGCCTGGGTTTTTTTTCCACTCCTGACTGAGGCTTGAGTATCACCAGGCACAGGGTTGGATCAGGCTTGGGAAAGGTGCTTGAGCTACTCTGCTAGAAGGTGAATAAGGGAAGGAGACTATTGACTTTCTTAGACAGAGCTGATAGGCAGTACATGTGACAGAAAGATGAATAACAACAGAGTAAGGGTCAACTCCCACCCCCACCCCACCCACCCACACACACACACACACACATTAATTATATGTAAGGGGCTGGTGCTAGCTGCTTTGAGAATCATAAAAGGAAGTGAAACAGAATGTCCCACCCTTAAAGAACTTATTCAAGATAGGCATCAAGGATGAGGTACATGAGTTAAACAGAGTTCACAGTTAAATATCAACATTAAAGATTCCAGCAGGCAGCCTGCGAATAGAGTTGACTGGTATAGAACCTGCTATGGTGACCCAGAGGAAAGAGAGAAAGCTGTGGGCTGATGGAATGAGCAAAGGCTTCACAGAAGACATGGGATTGGACACGTGGCAGAATTCAAATGGAAGTGAGCAATGGCATGAGAGCAGGAATGGCCAGGTGTGTTAGGTAAGAATGTGCAGAAGCATTGTGGGAGGCAGAAGTGGGGCTGAGGCTGCAGAGATGGCAGGAACACGTGCCTTTGTATAAGTCAGGGTCCTGTTTCCTCATCCTCCTGAGAAGATGGAGCACACATTCCCCACTCTTCTTACCGTTCTGACCTTCTGTAATCCTGAGAGCTGACCTGTGGATAACAACTTGCTTTCAAAAGTGGGAGTCTATTGGCTTGTGTGACTGAGAAGGACGAGAGCAGATCCAGGGAGGCTGTGTTACAGCTTGTCTACCTCCTGTTCCTCCACCTGGAAAGGCAGTTACGATGGGGTGGCTGAGACTGTGGGCTCCTCCCAGGCTGCCAGGGTTCACATTTGGCTCCTCCTCTTTCTAGCTATGCCTCAGTTTTATCCTCTGATATAAAGAGTGACAATCATGGCACCTACCTCCAGGGTTCTTGTGTGAGAGTGCTCGGAAGAATGTCTGGTGCATAGGGAGGGCTTAATACATGCTAGCTATTAGTCTAATCTATGCTTGGCTGACTCTCTCAAGCTCCAACTACATTCAGGCTTCTGCTGCAGAGGAGAAAGTGGAAGCTGACCCCAGGTACCATCTTTATGACTCAGCCTTACAGCCAGGAGGCAGCCCCAGAATCCTATCCTGGGACATATGATGAGGAGCCTGGGGTGGAAGAAAATGGAGTGTTAGGTATACAAAGAGTGCTCCTCTGCACACACATCTGATCCTCACAACTGAGTCTATGGAGAAGCAAAGTATGTACTCTACATTTTAAGGGTGAAGAAACCAAGGTATTAAAAACTTAAGAGATTCTTGGGAAAATGACAAAACCAGGAATCCACCCAGGCCTGCCGCTCTGTTTCACTGTTACCACCAAATCTCAAAATGATTTGTTCCCATGAAATATAGAGTGCCTTTGATGTCCCCTGGAGATATTTTCCTTATGAATGACAGCTGCTTCAGAGTCAATGAACAAGTGTTTATTGAGCACCTACTGCATTCAAAGTGCCAAACCCTGTCAGGAAATCAAAGCACAGTCAAGGATGAGTGACATATGGCTCCTGCGTGTGCAGGATTCGTAAATGCAGTGCAGAAGACAGCACACCCAGGCTTACTTGGATACAGTGTAGCTTGGATCAATGGATCGAAGTTGCTTTTTAATGGGGTTTGGGGAGTAGAGGAGAACTTGGATTAGATAGATTGTTGATTCTTTATTTTGCTAAGAATATTTTTTAAAACACCACTATCTACAATCACTATCATTTCATAGAAAAAGAATATTTTAATTCCTAAAATAGGAAAGGCCAAAATTTCAGCATAAAGGGGGCCCTCTTAATTTTAACACTGAAATTGTACTACAAAACTACATTGTCCTTTTGTCATTTCACAGAGGACCAGTGAAGCTTTTTATAATGTTTTGAGAACCAGCGTCTAAATGACTTCCTAAATGTCATTCCTGCAAGATGACATATGGCCACATTTTGATATTTTTGAAATTAAAGCTTACTAAAAACACAGGGAAGTGTTATTGTATTATTCCCTTTTCCAAGCATGTTCCCATGAGTTACTCTAACAGGCATATTCCAATGGTCCAGGCCTCAGTGGTCAGTGGCTCTTTAGGATGGGCTTAGAATGTGCCACAGATGGAGCTAGGTGTAACCCAGGAGAAGTCTAGCTGTTTCCCTTGGGGTCAGGTCAAAGGTGACCAGAGAAATGCCTTTGATAAAAAACTTTTTTTTTTTTGAGACGGAATCTCGCTCTGTTGCCCAGGCTGGAGTGCAGTGGCGGGATCTCAGCTCACTGCAACCTGTGCCTCTCTGGTTCAAGCAATTCTCCTGCCTCAGCCCCACTGAGTAGCTGGGATAACAGGTGCGTACCATCAGACCGGTTAATTTTTGTATTTTTAGTAAAGATGGGGTTTTGCTGTGTTGACCAGGCTGGTCTCAAACTCCTGACCTTAGGTGATCCACCCGCCTCAGCCTCCCAAAGTGCTGGGATTACAGGTGTGAGCCACCGTGCCCGCCAAAAAAACTTTTATAAGTTTTTGTTTTTTATTTTTTCAGAGCCAGGCGCAGTGGCTCACACTGTAATCCCAGCACTTTGGGAGGCTGAGGCAGGTGGATTGCTTGAGCCCAGGAGTTTGAGACAAACCTGGGCAACATGGTGGAACCCCGTCTCTGCAAAAAGTACAAAAATTAGCCAGGTGTGGTGGAGGGCACTTGAGCCCTGGAGGTTGAGGTTGCAGTGAGTCATGATGGCACTAATACACTCTAGCCTAGGTGACAGAGCAAGACCCTAAACAAAAACAAACAGACAAGAATTTCTTTTCTTGACTATCATAACAATTTAGAATGAAAAATGCTCAAGGGACAGTGTTACTATGTTATAAGCAAAATTATTAATATAGTCTACTCAATGACTGGAAATCCAAAATTTCCCAGTGTCTCAACTGTGCCAACCCTAATGACGAAAACTTCCCCTTTCTAAACACACTGAAGGCCCCTGCTGTGCAACCCTGCACAAGTATAGTTTTTTCTGAATCTTGATTACAAAGCGATTTCGATAATAATTTTTATTCTTTAAAAAAAGAGCATATTCCTCACCAGTAAGACAAGTGAATATACTTTAAATGTTCCTGTGATCTTTCAGTTTATTCCTGTAATAACCTGAATAACTACAGTAATGACACTGGAAATAAAAGCAGAAGATCAAGAGTAAAATTCAACTCTTTAACCCCCAAATACGATATTATCAGAGTCAAGAGTGGAGCCCTGGGGCTTGTCTTGGGTGGAGAGGTGGGGCATGTCTTAGTCCATTCCTCCTCTGATATAACAAAATACCTGAGACTGGGTAATTTATAAACAATAGAAATTTATTTCTCACACTTCTGGAGGCAGGTAAGTCCAATATCAAGGTGCTGGCAGATTTGGTGTCTGGTGAGGGCTACTCTCTGCTTTCAAGATGGTGCCTTGTTGCATCCTCTGGAAAGGAGGAATGCTGTGTCCTCATCTGGTGGAAGGGATTGAAGGACAAAAAAGGCTAGCATGAATTCCATTCGTGAGGGCGGGGCCCCCATGACCTAATCCTCTCCCCAAGGCCCTACCTTCTAATACCATCACCTTGGGGTTTACGTTCTAACATATGAATTTTAAAGGGACATTTACATTCAAACCAAACAGGTGATTTCCAGTTTTTCCTCAGATGCTATTAAAAAATAAGGTTTAAAGTATCCCCAGGATATTTTGTTTTCCATGAAGGCAATCTATAATCCAGCTTCCTCGTTCTCTTCCACAATTAAAGTGCTTGCCAATTTGTATTTGAGATTAAAATAACACAAACATAGATATAGTCTGTGAGTGAAAACCTGCTAGGTTTACCCATGGGAGCTAATTTTGTCATAAATAACAATCACAGCGGTAGATATCAGCATCTACAACATGAGAGTCACATAAGTAAACTCATTGACAGTTAACTTCACACAACTCATGCAAACAAAGGCAAATAAAAGTAAATGAAAATGTATATGCAATATGATATAAAAGCTCTCAGGCTTGACTCTTCTGAAGTTATTTCTCGTAACAGCCTGCAGCATACTGATTTCTGAGGCTTCCTTTCTAATTTCTGTGGTCCTCATTGCCTTCTTAATAAAACATCACAGAATTTCTAGACTAGGCCAAGACCTAGAGATTGATGCTACATAGAGACCACATTCTATAAAATGAGTGTGCATTTTTATTCCAGCACTAAAGGAGAGCAGAACTGTAATTTGAACGAAATATGATTATTGAATTCTACAAGAGAAAATGAAACATACTCCAGGTGCCAACTGCCAGGCAATGTTTCTGGCTCCAAAGGACAGCCTGAGGCAATGCCAGATGGTCATTTTCAGGAAATTGAGCTTGTCCCCAGTATAGGAAATCTGAATGACTCTATCTCACAGGAAATGCTTTATTGTACTTTACCATTAACTTGGTGACAAATAAAAGAATGAGGGTGGCAATAGCTGAACATTGATAAAAAAAAATGAGCTTGTTAATAAATGATTGAGACAGGCTGGGTTCGGTGGCTCACGCCTGTAATCCTAGCACTTTGGGAGGCCAAGGCAGGCAGATCATGAGGTCAGGAGTTCGCGACCAGCCTGGCCAACATGGTGAAACCCCGTCTTTACTAAAGATACAAAAAATTAGCCAGGCATGGTGGCGCATGTCTGTAATTCCAGCTACTGGGGAGGCTGAGGCAGGAGAATCACTTGAACCCAGGAGGTGGAGGTTGCAGTGAGCCGAGATCGCACCATTGTACTCCAGCCTGGGCCATGAGGCGAGACTCTGTCTCAAAAAAAAAAAATTGAGATTCCTGCTGAATTTCTTGGCATTTTGGCTAAGCTCAGGGACTGTGAGTAGAATAATCACAATCAGGGATTGTGAGTAGATAGCTCACTAATGAAAAAATACTATGTATCTAGCAATGTATGAAAAATCTATATGCGTTAATCCTTTCAACAACCTCATAAGGTCAGTGTCATTATTACTGTCATCATCATTGTCGTCGTCATCATCATCATCATCCCTACATACAGACATGGAAATCAATAGACACATTTCCATTGGATTTTGAGGGGCTAGCTTATAGTGTTGCCTAAGGTTTTTTGATGAATGGCAGAGCCAGGATATGAATCCTGTCTGTTTGATTTTAGTGTCTGAGATCGATATTAAGCATACTAGTACCATGACTACCCCTAGCATTTATATAAAACAATACTGCTTCAAATATGCTATCTTTTGAGTGTTAGGCAGCTCCACTGTGGCTTGGCTTTGCTCAGATAACATTTGCTGGGGAGCTTCTCTATTTTGCTTTTTGCTTTCCAAGCCCTTACTGAAGTGTCTTATACAGGCTTGCCTTCCAAAGGTACATCTCTGCATCAATTCTGCCCCCACATCACTGTCAAAGTTCTATGCATTACTTTCCTGAATAACATGTCAGGAATGCTATCTTTAGGGCCCCATTCAAATGAACAAAGATGAGGTTAGCAATTTTAATTATCTAGTTGGCTGTGTTAATTTGGGGCCTAATTTACTATATGACAAACTTTGTAAAATTGGTATTTATCTTTATTCTCTTAAAACCTCTTTTTTTTTTCCCCACCAGATGGGGTCTCACCGTGTTGCCCAGGCTGGAGTGCAGTGACTATCCATAGGCATGATCATTACATGCTGTAGACCTGAATTCCTGGGCTCAAGAGATCCTCCCACCTCAGGCTCCTGAGGATAGGACTACAGGTGCACATGACAGTGTTTGGCTAAGACCTATTTTAATAAGCCCAGAGACCCTAGAGATGAGCTCAAATATTCGTAGAGTGTTGAGTTGAGAGAAATTGCTGTGGTCAGGGCCAGGGGAGGTTCTGCTCAGATCCTCTATCCGCAGAACATTCCTTTGCCTAGTTATTGGCACATTCCCTTGGATACTGAGAATGCACTTCATCCCCCCCACACTGGCTGTGACACTTAAGCTTAGGCATGGAAACTGACGCATCTAGAAGACAGGCACATTCAGGCTTTGGGAAAAGTGAAGTACAGCCACACTGTAGCTAACTCTGTGGATTGTTACTGCAACAACTAGGCACCATCATGGATCATACAGCAGACCGTGAGTTTCCTAAAATCTTTACAACCTCTTTATCACAAATAGTACCCCAACCCAAAATGGGAAAATGACATGCAATTCAATATCATTATATAAGAACTTTTTACAAAGGCCAAAAAGTCATAAATTGCTACTTGAATAAAAAGACATATCTCAAAGATTTTGTGTCTCCTGTCCTCTGGCCCTCCATCTGCCGGCTAACCTGACATTCCAGAACTCACTCTAGTTTGGGATCTTCAGTTCAAATGATATACTCTATTCTCTGCTAACAATAGAATTATATCCATCCATCAATCATTTTTTCAAAAATGGCTTAAATGGTGGCATTTCTCCTCTGCTAAAATAAAAATTTTTAAAAAGCCTTTCAATTTTTATGCTGCTATAGGTGGGCCACGGCTAAGCTTAGTGAAAATTAAAAACGTAAATTAGGCCAGGCGCGGTGGCTCACGCCTGTAATCCCAGCACTTTGGGAGGCCGAGGCGGGTGGATCACCTGAGGTCAGGAGTTGGAGACAAGCCTGGCCAACACGGCAAAAACCTGTCTCTAGTAAAAAATAGAAAAATTAGCCAGGCGTGGTGGCAGGTGCTTGTAATCCCAGTTACTCGGGAGGCTGGGGCAGGAGTATCACTTGAACCCAGGAGGTGGCAGTTGCAGTGAGCCAAGATGGCGCCACTGCACTCCAGCCTGGGCGACAAGAGGGAAACTCCATCTCGAACAAACAAACAAAAAAACACACCTAAAGTAAGCCGAACCCTGCAAATTATAATATTGTTTGAGCAGTTGGGTTACCACATAAATTCTGAGAGGTGATAGGCAGGGTCAGATTTATAATATTGCTTAATACAGGGCCTGGAAATGTAAGAACATGGACTCATTCAAGCCATATTTCCTCTCCCATCAACCTTCCTCTAGCAAAATTCCTTTTCTCCCATGTCCAAAGTCAGGCTCCTCATCTTCGTTAGGGTCTGAGACCCACAGTTCCTGGTAAATTTTAAAAAGCACTCGAGTTAAAAACAAGAACAAAAATATTAACTATTGCTAACATGCATGGTGTGCTTAGTATGCTGGGCTAAGCATATGTAAGTGATCATTGACTATCCTTTCAGAAAAGTGCAATATTCTTCAACAGTTGAGTAACTCCCTTAAATCACAACTTGCAAGTGGCAGAAGTGGGATTTGAACTCGAAGCTTGGAACAAACATGAGACTCCTGCCTGAATCCATGTCTCTAAGAGATACCAGACTGTCTCCCTGGACCAGACCCTGTGCAGCACCCTGCAGGGAAAATAGATGAGTAGGCTATGATCACTCTTCCAAAAGCCCACAGTCTGGTTGGTGAGATAAAACATAAATACACAAAAGTTAATAATCCAAAAAAGTTAAGTTGTATTTCAAGAACTGTCACTTGCAATACAAAGGGGGTTGTCAAGTACATCTGACCTCTCCTATCCTAACTGCAGTAGGAGTTGGAGGTGGGGAATTTTTTCAGGTTCAGGGGCTTTTCAGGTGAGAGCAGAGCCTACACCAGGGGTCAGGGCAGGCAAGTGCTAGAGAGGCTGGAACACAGGGATTGAGGCTGGACTGTAAACTCTTGCATAGCAGTTTAAAGTTTACTGTCCGTCAGGCCAGGCGCAGTGGCTCACACCTGTAATCGCAGCACTTTGGGAAGCTGAAGCGAGTGGATCACCTGAAGTCAGGAGTTCAAGACCAGACTGACCAACATGGTGATACCCCGTCTCTACTAAAAGTACAAAAATTAGCCGGGTGTGGTGGCAGGCACCTGTAATTGCAGCTACTCAGGAGGCTGAGGCAGGAGAAGCTTGAACCCAGGATGTGGAGGTTGTGGTGAGCTGAGATCACGCCACTGCACTCCTGGGTAACAAGAGTGAGACTCCGTCTCAAAAAAAAAAAAAAAAAAAAAAAAGTTTATTGTCCTTCAGAACAACTGAAGGTTTTGACCAGGGGATGGATGTGAACAAAATGATCCGTTTGCTCAGTTACTTACCAGAGAGGATGACAACATGAGAGTTGGTTATATTTATCATTTATGTAGCTTCCCAGAACATATTTTTCAGTAAACTCTTTAATTAAAATATAACACGCCTACAGAAAAGTACACACATCATAAGCACATAGCTCATTGAATTTATATACAGTGAAAACAACTGTGAACCAGGACCCAGATCACTATCTAGAAAACTGCCAACACCCTAGAAGGCTCTCTAGTACACCCTTGCAGATAGTAATTCCACAAGGCTAACTGCTATTCTGAATTCTGTCACCATATATTAGTTTTGCCTACTCTTTAGTCTTATTTAAATGGAATCATATACTGCAGACACTTTGGTGTTGGGCTTTTACTCTCAGCATAATGTTTATGAGATCCATCCATCCTGTTTCCTGTAGTTGGACTTCATTCATTTCATTGGTGAATGTTATTCCATTGTGTTAAAATATGCCAGAATTGATTGATATATCTGTTCTAATGTTGACGGGCATTTGGGTAGTTTCCAATTTGCAGATAGCATGAATAATGCTGGTATGAACACTCCTGTGCCCAGTAGGTTTCGTAAATCCTTCCACATTGAGTCCCAGGTTATGAGTACTTCCTTCCTAAAGTAAAAACCAGAACTCAGTAGCCTGCTTCCTGAGTAACGTTGGCATCTGACCTAGATTCTGCTTTTAAACATACCTGCTCATGACTTCAATTTGTGGAGAAAACCATGAGGAAGCAGCTGGAAATAGTAGTGGAGAGTGGCCAAGACACACTGAGCTTCCAGGAGCAGAGAACTGCAGTGGTGTCCCATGGACACCAGTGCCAGAAGCAAGAGCACCTCTAGGAGGCAGTCCTGGGAAGTTGCAGAGTATTGTCAAAGACAGGCATGTAAACAGGTAATTCCTAAATAGTGAGATGAATGCTAACCTAGAGATAATGCAATTGTAGCACTGGAGAGGACACTAAATTCAGCCGGGGAGCTCAGGAAAGCCTCTATGGAGGAGAAGATGACCAAGCTGAGTCTAGCAGGGTAAGCATGCATTTGCCAAGTGAAGGCAGCAGGCTATTCTTACTGAAATAGCTGAGTGGGTGGCTCAAACCTGTAATCTCAGCACTTTGGGAGGCTGAGGCGGGCGGATCACCTGAGGTTGGAAGTTCAAGACCAGCCTGGCCAACATGGTGAAACCCTGTCTCTATTAAAAATACAAAAATTAGCCAGTCATGGTGGTGCGTGCCTGTAATCCCAGCTACTTGGGAGGCTGAGGCAGGAGAATTGCTTGAACCCGGGAGGCAGAGGTTGCAATGAGCTGAGATCGTGCCCTTGCACTCCAGCCTGGCTGACAGAGCGAGACTCCATCTCAAAAATAAATAAATAAATAAATAAAAATAAAATAAATTGGGGAACTCTCAGAGGCTCTTGAATCTTAGCCATCTTTGTTTCTACCGTCACCACCATAACTGGTGGGAATTCAATGAATTGACCTCTTAATGGTCTGGATCACAGAGACCATAAACTTATTTCTAGTTTGGGAAAACAGAGTTGGGAGCGTAAGATTGTATTTTGAAGTCTAGGGCTGGAACACTCCAGCGCTCAGAGCATGCTGCTGGCAAGGCAGTCAGCCCTTGAATAAGTCGTGAAGCAGTGAAATAGCTGTGTGTGGTGTCTGCCAGTCTTGGGCTTGCTTGCTCTCAGATCCACTTTTTGCCAACCCCCTATTCTGCATCTGTCTCCCCGGCTCTGCCTGGGTCCAGCCAATGAGAGGCATGGTTGAGTTTGCAAGGCAGGAGAGTGAGGCCAGTTCTTTCCCTCTCTTCCCCCATCTCAGCTTTGGCTGATGTCTGTAGCTGTGACTCAGTCTCCTATGCGGCTTTAGCTCCTGCCAGACAAGCCCACCACAATTCCAGCTTCTGTCAGGGGCTCCAGGTGCCCAGGTGTTCACCCTTTGTCTCTCCAGCCTAGAAGGTCTATGGCTTCCTGCAGTTCCTAATTTCTGAGTTTCCACCTCAAATTCTGTTTGGCTCCTTTGATCTTCCATTCCTGAATCAAGTTCTCTCTGTTTAAAATTCTTAATTTTTCCAGACTGGACCCTGAATGATATAATATATCCCAATCAATATCTTCTCTCCCAAGTCTTTCAACTATATATTTTGCCCTTAATTTTATATCACGCTGTACCTCTTTCCCCTCCCTCCCTATAATTTTCCCTCTTTTAGATCCAGAGCTTTCACGCTGCTTATTTCTCTTGTTAAGAGGCACATGAGCTGATAATCCCATTCATACAAAGATGCATATCCCTATGGGGAGTATATGCATTTGTAAAAAAATGTCCAGGGACACAGTAATAAAAAAAGTGATGACTCACAGATGGTGGAATTTCTCTTTCCTAGTGTCCTTCAGAGGCCTACGCTGCCTGCATGCTGCCACTTCTAGACTTGTGTGAATGCGTGAGCATCGCTCTGCGCCCCCACCCCAGCATTCTCTGCTCCAGATTCCTGTCCTTGGCCCCACGTGGGACTTGATGGGGGAATGTGGATGGGGCATCAAGTCTGTTGCCAGCACTGCAAAATCAGCTCAGAGTGTGTGCTTTGCTAGTTGTGGGTGAATAACGTTTTTCAAATGTAAAGTGTACACACATTGTTATTCTTTATGTATTTCTTTATGATTTGTACCAAATCCTGCACAAAAAAGAATAGTCCTCATTTTAAAAGTATGCTTCCCATACTAAGACTAACAGTTACAAAATCTCATTTTATTTGCCTCAGGCAAACATATGCTACTCTATGTGTGTATTTGATTCTGACACGTTTACTGCCTCAGAACATGAACATTTTACCATTTAAAATAAACCATGGAAATTTAGATTTGGAATGGAATAAAGATTTGATAATGAGCATGGCAAATCTTAGGTCATCTGGGAAACTGCCACTTCCATGCTCAAGTACTCAGATGGACTTACACCTTGAATGTGCTCAAAGACAGCTATTGGAACGAAAGAAGTTATACATTGACAGCCAGGGTGATATGGTTTGGCTCCATGTCCCCACCCAAATCTCATCTTGAACTGTAATCCCCATATGTCAGGGGAGTGACCTGGTGGGAGGTGATTGGATCATGACGATGGCTTCCCCCATGCTCTCATGATAGTGACAGAGATCTCATGAGAGTTGATGGTTTTAAGTGTGGCACTTCCTCGCTCTTTTGCTCTCTCTTTCCTGGTGCATTATGAAGAAGGTTCCTGCTTCCCCTTTGTGTTCCGCCACGAATGGAAGTTTCCTGAGGCCTCCCCAGCCATGCAGAACTGTGAGTCAATTAAACCTCTTTTGTTTATAAATTACCTAGTCTCAGGTAGTGTCTTTATAGCAGTGTGAAAATGGACTAATACACAGGGTTAGGGAGACCAAACATCCCATTTGCCGGGAAATGGGGGATGGGGGAGTGGGGTGTGAGGGAGTTTGCAGGATACAGGACTTTTAATACTGAACCAGGAAAGTCCTGGGCAACCTGGAATAAGGTGGTTACCTTCTGAAGACCAGCTGGCAGGGGTAAGGCTCTGAATTTCACAGCCAATGTGTTGTGGTTGGCCAGGCTACCAACTAGAAGGAAAGCAGCTCTCTGATTGGCCGTCCTTGGCTATGTAGGGTTAGTCTTTTAGCCCATAGAGCTAAAAGGTGAAATAGTCCAATAGAAGAGATAAATGAGAACAAATAGGAAAGGGGAGGAGAGAGGGTTTGCGTGAGAGGAGCAGTGGTCACCAGGCAGCCTGCAATGGACCCTGGAAGAGGAAGAGAGGAAATGAAGAGGAAGGAGACCAGCAGTTCCACTATCCACAGCCAGATGACATGGATGGCTTTGCACAGCTCAGCAGCACCTGCCTCAAAGGCCTAGAGCAGTGGTTCTTCATCCTACTTGGCCATTAGAATTACTTGAAAACTTCTGAAAATGCAGATATCTGAGCTATCCACCAGGCCAATTTGAAGTAGAGTTTCTGGGGGTGGGCACAGTCATTGGTCTTTAAAAAAAACAAAAACAAAAAAACAAAAAACTCCCAGGCTGGGCACGGTGGCTCACACCTGTAATCCCAACACTTTGGGAGGCCAAGGCGGGTGGATCACCTGAGGTCAGGAGTTCAAGACCAGCCTGGGCAACATGGTGAAACCCCGTCTCTACAAAAATACAAAAAATTAGCTGGGCATTGTGGCTGGTGCCTGTAACCCCAGCTACTTGGGAGGCTGAGGAGAATTACTTGAAACTGGGAGGCGGAGGTTGCAGTGAGCCGAGATCCAAGATCGCACCATTGCACTCCAGCCTGGGTGACAAAGCGAGACTCAGTCAAACGAACAAACACACACACACACTTCCCAGGTGTTCCTAATACGCAGCTACGGTTGAAAACCATTGTCTTCGCACATCTCTGTGTGTGTTGTGAATTGAGAGAAGCATTTTAGGTGTTTTTGTTTTTTATTTTATTATTTTTAAAATAGAGATAGGGTCTCGCTATGCTGCCCAGGCTGGTCTAGAACTCCTGGCCTCAGGTGATCCTCCTGTCTTGGCCTCCCATTATGCTAGGATTACAGGAATGAGCCACTGCACTTGGCCCTGGCAGGGAGGTATTCTGATCTTAACCTAAAGGATATCAGTGTGTACTCCCAGTAGTATCTGGACCAGGATACTTAATTGTGTGTATGTGTATAACAATATGTCTAGGAACCATTATCCAGGGATGATAAATAAGGAAACACATCTATTAATAGCTAGACTAATTACCACACTTCCACATCCCATCCAGTTGAGTCTAGGAACTTCGCCATCTCAAAGCGTTTCCATGTTACTGCTAAATGGCCCCTGGGGTGCTTCCTTATGAGGGCTCATAAAAATGTCTGCACAAGGTCTCCGGCTTCAGCCTCTTCATTGAGTTTCCAGACCCAGGGGCCTTCCTCTGTTGTCCCCTTGCAGCTGGAATTACCTGCATGCAATCCTCCTTCAGGGCCAGTGGGAATGGAGACTGGCAAGGAAAGCACCACTGACTTTACCAGGGATGAGTTCATTCTTTAATTTTCCTCAGAACCATAGAGAACTGAGAGTTCAGGTAGAACAGAGAATGCAGGTGTTAAACATGGAGACTAACTCAGCAGTTTCCTGCTATTGTAAAATGCTTCTGTCTCCCTTCAATCCAAGACTTTTTTCTCTAGTTCTTTTTTATCTTTTCTTTTCTTTTTTTGAGATGGAGTCTTGCTCTGTCGCCCAGGCTGGAGTGCAGTGGCATGATCTTGGCTCACTGCAACCTCTGCCTCCCGGGTTCAAGCAATTCTCCTGCCTCTGCCTCTTGAGTAGCTGGGATTACAGGTGCCTGCCACCACACCTGGCTAATTTTTGTATTTTGTGCAGAGATGAGGTTTCACCATGTTGACCAGGCTGGTCTCAAACTCCTGACCTCAGGTGATCCACCCACCTCAGCCTTCCAAACTGCTGGAATTACAGGCATGAGTTACCACGCCATCTTCTCTCTAGTTCTTTTTTTTTTTTTTTTTTTGAGAAGGAGTCTCGCTCTGTGCCCAGGCTGGAGTGCAATGGTGCGATCTCGGCTCACTGCAACCTCTGCCTCCCAGGTTCAAGTGATTCTCCTGCCTCAGTCTCCTGAGTAGCTGGGATTACAGGTGCATGCCACCACGCCCAGCTAATTTTGTATTTTTTTTTTTTTTGATGGAGTCTCACCCTGTCGCCCAGGCTGGAGTGCAATGGCATGATCTTGGCTCACTGCAACCTCCACTTCCCGGGTTCAAGCAATTCTCCCGCCCCAGCCTCCCGAGGATCTGTGGTTACAGGCAACTGCCACCATGCCCGGCTAATTTTTTTGTATCTTTTAGTAGAGACGGGGTTTCACCATGTTGGTCAGGCTGGTCTCGAACTCCTGACCTCATGATCTGCCCGCCTCAGCCTCCCAAAGTGCTGGGATTACATGCATGGGCCTCCACGCCTGACCTCTAGTTCTTATTTCTTGCTTTGGAATCAACTTCCTTCAGGATGACTTTATGAAAGGAAGATTCACTTTCATTAGGAGAAAACACACGCCCTAGCCCTGGGGCTTGTTTTAAGGCTCCAATGGGATTTAATAGTCCAACATGAGCCCTCTGTGCTTTTCAGTGTTTAGAAGACATCTCTGGTAGGTAAGACATCAATAGTACAGTTCATGGTGAATGCCTGCCAAGCTTAGTGCAGCTCCTTTCCAGTCTCCCCTACATGTGGGTTAACGTAAATGTTGTTTACTCTGTAGATATCCTAGCAACACTAACTCTTCATCTTCTGTGAGTAATTGTCAAATACCTTCTCAAGAACAAAGACAGGCTGGGCATAGTGGTTCATGCCTGTAATCCTAACACTTTGGGAGGCTGAGGTGGGAGGATCGCTTGAGGCAGGAGTTTAAGACCAGCCTGGGCAGCATAGCGAGATTCTATCTCTCAAAAAAAAAAAAAAAAAAAAAATAGCCAGGTGTGGTGGCACACCTGTAGTCCAAGCCACAGATGTGAGATAGAGGCTGAGATGAAAGGATTCCTTGAGCCCAGGAGAGTGAGACTGTAATGAGCCATGATTGCACCACTGCATTCCAGTTTAGGTGATAGAGTGAAACCCTGTCTCTAAAAGCAAAACAAAACAAAACAGAAAAACAAGGACAGAACTTCCACTTCTTGCCTCAACCAAATAGAAACCAGGACAAAATATGCAAAGCAAGAGTTTCCAAACATGGGACCATAGGCAATAAAGGACCATGATCCTTGAGTGAAGGAAGCAGATAAGATGAGCCCTCCAAGTGCCCCGGTTCAAGGCTGGGCAGAGTAATCAGGCTGCAGCACTGGGCAGGAGAATCAAAGAGGTGCTGATGGCCTCTCTGGGTTGAAGAGACAAAGTGTAGAGTTTGGGGAGGCCAGTGGCTAGAACACACAGGACAGATTGCTGGAAAGGAGACGGCTGAATAAAGTGAATGCTCTGACTCTGCAAGAGGTTCTCCCACAGTCTAGCTGAGTCTAAATCAGCTAATGCAAGTGAGAAAATTGCTATGGCCAGAAAAAGAACCTCCAGAAAGAAGCAGAGGGAACGATCTTCAGAGCTTACACCAGCTCCATTCTTAGTAGTCAGAATGGAAAGGTCTCCTAGCACATGGACTACAAAGTAGAGCCTTGAGATGGATGGGCCAAACCAAACTAGACTGTTCTGGACTCACCTGGGAAAGCTGAAAAACAAGCCTCAAATGGACAAAGCCATTTCCAACTTGCTTAGCTGAGTCTCAGAACAAAGTTGAAAATATTTAAAGGACTGTATTATGACAAACAAACAAACAACAACAGAACCCAAAGGGTAAAGTTCACAATGTCTGTCACCTAACCAAAAATAGCAAAGAAGCAGAAAATGTGGCTTATGGCCGGGAGGAAATGCAACCAATAAGAGCAGACCCAGGAATGACAAAAATGACTAAATTAGTAGACAAAGACATTAATGGCCTTTATAAGTATCCCCTATATGCTATAGAAGGGAGAGGAAAGCATGAGCATGATGAAGAGGGAAATGGAAGACAAAAGACCCAAATCAAAATTTTGGTGATGAAAGAATAATGTTTCAGATGAAAAATACACTGAATGGGGATTAGCAGCAGATAAGACATCATAATGAAATAGAGTTTATCCCCAAGAATGCAAGGTTTAACACTGAAAAATCAATTATTACTTTACCACACTAAAATATTAAAAAAGGAAAACCATATGAACATCAAAAAACCTTCTGTCAAAATTAAACATCCAATCATGATCAACCCCCCCCCCAAAAACCAGGAATAGTAGGGACTTTTTCAATGTGATTAAGGGCATCTATGAAAAACATCCAGCTAACATCATAATCATGAAAAGACTGAATTTTCTACTAAGATTAGAAACGAGCAGGATATGCACACTCACTACTTCTACTTAACTGTTTTTTTTTTCTGGAGGTCCTAGCAAAAGGGAAGAAATAGAAATAAAAGGTATACTGATATAAAAGGAAGAAATAAAACTATCTTTATCTTTATTGGCAAACAACATGATTGCCTGTGAGAAAATCTTAATCTACAAACAAGTTATAAGAATTTATAAAAGTGAATTTAGCAAGGTTGTATAGTACAAGATCAATATATCAAAATCAATGTCATTTCTAAATACTGTCAATGAACAACCATGAAATGACTTAAAACATACCATTTACTGTTGCATCAAAAAATATGAATTATGTAGAGATAAGTCTAGTGAAAGTCGTGCAAGATATGTACATTGAAAACTACAAAATACAGCTGAGAGAACTTAAAAGAAAACCTAAACAAATGAAGAGATAAGCCATGCTTATGGATCAGAGGATTCAATATCATTAAAATGTCAGTTCTTCTAAAATTGACCGATGGTTCAACCCAGTCCTAATTTAAACCCCAGCAAAATTTTTAATTCTTATTTTATTTATTCATTTATAATTTATTTATTTATTTAGAGACTAGGTCTATGCTAGCCAGGCCAGTCTTGAACTGCTAGCCTCAAGCGTTCCTTCCACCTCAGACTCTTGAGTAGCTGGGACTACAGGTGCTCACCACTGTGTCTAGCTAAGATTTTTTGTTGTTGTTGTTAGAAATTTACAAACTGAAACTAAAATGTATATGAAAATACAAAAGACTTAGTATAGCCAAAATAATTTTGAAAATGAACTAAGTTGAAAGTCTTAAGCTACTTGATTTTAAGGCTTTTCAGAAAGTTAATATGATCAAAACAGTGTGATGTTGGTGTAAAGATATATTATCAGTGTGGATTGGTACATATGTAAAGCTATACATCAGCTGGGCGTGGTGGGAGGCCGAGGTGGGTGGATCATTAGAGGCCAGGAGTTTGAGGCCAGCCTAGCCAACATGCTGAAACCTCGTCTCTACTAAAAATACAAAAATTAGCTGGGCATTTTTTTGGCACATGCCTGTAGTCCCAGTTACTCAGGTGGCTGAGGCATGAGAATCGCTTGACCCTGGAGGCAGAGGTTGCAGTGAGCTGAGATCAAGCCACTGCACTTCAGCCTGGGTGATAGAGCGAGATTCTGTCTCAAAAAAAAAAAAAAATATATATATATATATATATACACACACACACATATATATAAATATATATACACATATATACATATATATATTTAAAAAATCAAAGGAATAGAATAGAGTCCAAAAATACACCCATACATGTACAGCCAATTGATTTTTTGACAAAGATGCCAAGGCAATTAGGGAAAAAATGTTATTTTCAAAAAATGGTGCTGAAATGGTTGGATAGCCTTATGCAAAAACGTGAACTTCAGCTCATACCTTACGCCACTGAATCATAGGACTGAAATGTAAGAGCTAACATCAGAAAACTTCTTAAAAAAATAAGGAAAATCTTAGCATCCTTGGGATAACCCAAAGGATAACCCAAATGTCCATCAGCAGGTGAATGGATACACAAATGTGGTGTGTCCACCCAATAGAATACAATACAATAGAATATGATTCAGCAATGAAAATGAACAAACTAATGCTACACTCATCAAAATGAATGAATCTCAAAATCATTATGCTGAATGAAATAAGCCAGTCAAAAAGGGTGCATAGTGTATGAGTCCATTTATATAAAATTTTAGAAAATGCAAACTAACTCACAGTGACAAAGTAGACCAATGGTTGCATGGGGTGATGGGGGGGAAAAGGTGGGAAGGAGAGATTTCTTTATTTTATTTTAAGTTCTGGGGTACATGTGCAGGATGTGCAGGTTTGTTACATAGATAAACGTGTGCCATGGTGGTTTGCTGCACCTATCAACCCATCACCTAGGTATTAAGCCCTGCATGCATTAGCTATTTATCCTGATGCTCTCCCTCCCTCTGCCTCCCCGACAGGCCCCAATGTGTGTTGTTCTCCTCCCTGCATCCGTGTGTTCTCATTGTTCAGTTCACACTTATAATGAGAACATGTGGTGTTTGATTTTCTGTTTCTGTGTTAGTTTGCTGAGGATAATGGCTTCTAGCTCCACCTATATCCCTGCTAAGGCCATGATCTCACTCCTTTTTATGGTTGCATAGTATTCTATGGTGTATATGTACCACATTTTCTTTATCCAGTCTATCATTGATGGGCATTTGGGTTGATTCCATGTCTTTGCTATTGTGAATAGTGCTGCAATGAACATACGCGTGCATGTACCTTTATAACAGAATGACTGATATTTTGGGGGGTGTATACCCAGTAATGGGACTGCTGGGTCAAATGGTATTTCTGGTTCTAGATCTTTGAGGAATCGCCACACTGTCTTCCACAATGGTTGAACTAATTTACATTCCCACAAACAGTGTAAAAGTGTTCCTATTTCTCCACAGCCTTGGCAGCATCTGTTTCTTGACTTTTTAATAATTGCCATTCTGACTCGTATGAGATGGTATCTCATTGTGGTTTTGATTTGCATTTCTCTAATGATCAGTGATGTTGAGCCTTTTTTCCATGTTTGTTGGCCACATACATGTCTTCTTTTGAGATGTGTCTGTTCATATCCTTTACTCACGTTTTAATGGGGTTGTGTGTTTTTTCTTGTAAATTTCTTTAAGTTTCTTGTAGATTCTGGGTATTAGACCTTTGACAGATGGATAGATGGCAAAAATTTCCTCCCATTCTGTAGGGTTGTCTGTTCACTCTGATGATAGTTTCTTTCAGAAGCTCTATAGTTTAATTAGATCCCATTTGTCAATTTTTGCTTTTGTTGCAATTGCTTTTGATGTTGTAGTCATGAAATCTTTGCCCATGCCTATGTCCTGAATGGCATTGCCTAGATTTTCTTCTAGGATTTTTATGGTTTGGAGTTTTACGTTTAAGTGTTTAATCCATCTTGAGTTAATTTTTGTATAAGGTGTAAGAAAGGGGTCCAGTTTCAATTTTCTGCCTATGGCTAGCCAGTTTTACCAGCACCATTTATTAAATAGGAAATCCTTTCCCCATTGCTTGTTTTTATCAGGTTTGTTGAAGATCAGATGGTTGTAGATGTGTGGTCTTATTTCTGAGATCTCTATTCTGTTCCATTGGTCTATGTGTCTGTTTTTGTACCAGTACCATGTTGTTTTGGTTACTGTAGCCTTGTAGTATAGTTTGAAGTTGGGTAGTGTGATGCCTCCAGCTTTGCTCTTTTTGCTTAGGATTGTCTTGGCTATATGGGCTCTTTTTTGATTCTATATGAATTTTAAAGTAGTTTTTTTCTAATTCTGTGAAGAACATGTATGGTAGTTTGATGGGAATAGCATTGAATCTATAATGCCCCAAGCATTGAATCTTGGGGCAGCATGACCATTTTCATGATATTGATTCTTCCTATCCATGAGTATGGAATGTTTTTCCATTTGTGTCCTCTCTTATTTCCTTGAGCAGTGGTTTGTAGTTGTGGAAGAAGAGATTTCAAAGGAGAATGAGGAGACTTTTTCAGTTGATGGAAATGTGTCTTATTTTGATTGTGGTGATGGTTTCATGGATATATGAATATGTTGAACTTATTAAATAGTACTCTTTAAATATATGAAGTTTATTGTAAGTCAGTTATACCACAATTTTGAAAATACAACAAACAGTTGTAGTACAGTGCACTCTAAATCCGTAATGTATCAGTCAGGGCAATTTATACTAGTTGCTATAACAAGAAGCCCAATATCTCATTGATTTAATAAAACAATAGTTACTTTGTTTCTTATGTCATAATGCCATGTGGGTTAGGCTGCCCCTGGTAGCTTGAAGCAGGGAGCGATGATGCTAGGACCCTGGTTCTTCCATCTTGTGACCCTGCTGCCTTCAACATGTGGCCTCCTGTCTTTTCAAGAAAAAGAAGAGACGGCAGAGATGATTATGACCGGGTCTTTAATAAGGAGTTGCCCACCATGTCTGCCTACATCCCTTAGGCCAAATGGCAGGGAGGTTGGCAAATATAGTCCTCTCCATGCCAAGAAACAAGAGTAGTGTTTTCATTTATATATTTCACCAGTCCCTGCCAGGAGAAAAATAAATTGCTCTCCATCAAGGAGCTATGCACATAATAACATGTATTACAAAACAGAAACATGTTTCTGAGCCAAAATACCTATATTTGGATTCCTTCACAGTTTTTTCCTACAGGGCATTTGCTTTATATCTCTTATATCTCTTACCTAAAGAGCCTATTTAAGGACTTCTTCTCATGAAGGAATAGTTTCTGCACCAAAGGGGATTCCAAGTCTCCAACTCCTAGGAGAGAGAAAATTGGTTATAGTTTTCAAATCATTGCCACTGCCTCCCCAACTCCTTTCCACCTCTCTCCCTAAGGTTTCAAATCTTTCAGAGTCCAGTCTGAGCAAAGGTCTGCAGCTATGTGCCCTATGCCATCTGCAGTTTCACCTGCTTGAGGGGAAACTGAGTTCAGCATAATGACACAGAGCCACCAAGAAAATTATAGCAGGATAAAGGGACTTCTTACCAGCCAGATAGCCTCAATTTGTGACCATTTGGACAGGCAGTGACAGTGACAAGATGTGAATTCAAGGGCTTTCACTCCCAGTTGTGTGACCTTGGGCAAGATAAATCCTTCTGAAAGCCTCAGTTTCTTCATTGATCACAAATATGGGGGCAATTATAATACTATCAAAGTCAATTAAACAAAGAGTTACTGAGCACTGTGATGAAACAGTGAAAAATATATCGAAAAGCTATAATCCTTGTGGAACTTGCAGGCTAGAGTTAGATGCAGAGAAGCAAAGACAGTTAATATTATGCATTAAAGTCTATGATAGGAACAATATCCATCTTACCTCATAAAGTTACTGTGAGGATCAAATGAGGTCTAATAAATGTATTTAAGCTCTACATAAACTGTGAAATGCCCTACAAATGCTCATTACTGCCATAAAGCAAACAGGCCCTGATGTCATCTGAGTGCCATTACATCCCTGCCACTACTCCAAATACGTGAAATGCAGAGAATTCAGAGAATTACCCAAGTGTATAACACATTTGTACAAAAATGGAATTAAATGAGATAGTAACACATGTGGAAGCATTCTGTAAAATCACATGTTACACACATGTAATTTATTCAAATGGTTATTTCTGATGTTTATTACCAAGGACATAGCCTTTGTGGTTCAAAATGCCCTTTCTATGATGGGATAGAGAAGGCTGCTGTTTTTCAGCCTTAAGTACATGATCCATGATGATGATGATCAGCCTGTTGACTGCAACACAAAAATACATCTCCCTGAGCTCATCTTGGAAGGGCATGGGGGTACACTGGTAGGATTTTAATGCCCCAAAGAGCACATTTCCACACACACAAGAGAGAAAAGATACTTTGTACTTTGTTGCAATATTTATTCCCACCTCCCCTGCCCACTTTCCCCATTACAAACCCCATAAGGTCTTCTACAATATCGTCTATCTTCATGCTGACATAACATATCACATCTTCATGGTTACCCAGGGGGCTTTCCCTGTAGCAAATTCTCTTGAGGCAGCGGGTGTCTCCCAGACCAAACCCAGCAGAGCTTCTAACCAGGTGGATGTGGTCCTGGGGCACCTGTTGACCTTTCCTGTGTCAGAATGTCACTGACACTCACCTATGGGGGCCAACAGCTGGCTCTGCTCAGAGAGAGATGATCTAAGTGTCGGGCTTCCAAGTCTAGAGCATGGGTTGATTTTTCTAATATTTTGATTTGCAACTTGGATTTTTAGCATCAGTTTCCTCAGGCGACTCCTGAGGTCGAGACTAGGCTCATGGTTCTCACACTTTCGTGGATTGGACTACCTGTTCCATGTCAACACAGACACGTAATTAGATAATCCATTCTCTGAGGAACTGAATACACAGTTTTCTAAACCGAGTGGTATTATTTATGGTGAACTTCAAAATACCCAGGGAACAAATATCGTTGGTTTCTTCAGGTAGCCAAAAATAGGAAAAATAAGAATGAACAGATTTAGGTCCAATTCTAGAAATCTGTTTCTCCCTGTGACTCCAAGGATTTTAATGGGAGGTCATTGTTTCAACTCCCGAAGCTTAAGGCCTCACTCCAAGAGCTGGGTCTCCTTTAATGTTCTCTCCTCAATGTAGCATTGTTCACTCCTGCTCAGGCCAGACCTCCATGCTCACGTCCTTTTTCTGTTTAAAGTCCCACCCTGGGCCAGATGTGGTGGCTCACTCCTGTAATCCCAACACTTTGGGAGGCCGAGGTGGGCAGATTGCTTGAGCCCAGGAGCTTGAGACGAGCCTGGACAACATGGCAAAACCCTGTCTTTACAAAAAGTACAAAAATTAGCCAGGCATGGTGGTGCTTGCCTGTAGTCCCAGCTACTCAGGAGGCTGAGGTGGGAGGATCACTTGAGCCTGGGGAAGGTCGAGGCTGCAGTGAGCCAAGACTGTGCCACTGTACTCCAGCGTGGGCAACAGAGTGAGACCTTGTCTCACAAATTAAATAAATAAATAAATAAGGCCCCATCCTGTCCCATTTAATGATGTCATTAGTATGTGATAGACCATGTTCTATGCACTCTGGACATATTAACTATTAAATTTTCATGAACTCCTAGGAAGAAAGTCCTATTATTACCTCCACTTCTAACATCAAAACTGAGGCATAAATAAGTAATTTGTCCAATATAATAAATGACAAGAGTTAGGGCTGGAGCACGTGGCACATGCTCTCAGCTTTAACTCACACTTCCAGGCAACACAGGAGAAACACTCTATAATAAAGAGGATGGATCTCTGGTCAGACAGGCCCGGGTTCAAATCCTGCCTCTGAGACTCACAAGCTCTACCATTTGGGAATGTTACTTACCTTCTCTGAACCTGTTTTTCTTCTATAAAATGGGCATGATAATAATACCTACTTTGTGAGGTGGATGTGACAATCAATGTACATAAATCACCAAGTAAAGGATTTGTCTCCATTTCCAGGCAGGTGACTTTTAAAAGATATTATATATGTATTTTATTTTAGAAATTCCAAGATGCCACTGTACCTCTCTCCATCTAGATAGCCCACAGTTGCCTTAAAGTCAAACCCAAATACCAACTGTTGTCAGTTCTCTTGCTCAGGCCAGATACCTAGAGCCATCTTGGCTTCACCTCCATCCTCCATCTTCCGACCTCTATATCTAATCAGTAGACAAGACTCGTTGATTCCTCCAATTTGGCTGGAAACATCCAAATGTTTCCTCCATCAGCACTGTTAAAACTTACCATGTGTCAGGTACTGTGGAAGTATTTAAAAATACCTCCAGGGGTAGATATTACTATTACCTGTATCTCCAGTTCAGTGATGAGAAAGCTGAGCCTGTAAGAGATTAAGTGGTTTGTTCAGTGTTTCATAATGAATATGTAATAGAGCAGAGATTGGAATTCACACTGTCTGATTCCAGAGCCCATGATCTCATACAATCTCGGCAGTTCCTATGGTTACACTGGACAACATGCAGCTTTGAGACGAACTGAGACTATATCTTGCAGGTCTTTAGTTCAAATATCCCAGGAAACAGCTCATTTTGATCGAGCCAAATCAGGCACCCACTCCCAGGCCAATCACTGTGACCAGGAAGGTGGGGCCTGTAAAAAGGTGGCAGCTCCATTTTGAACCAGACAGTCTGAAGGGCAGGACTGTGGCCAGAAGGGGAAAAAGGAAGGGGTGCAAGACGATACAAGGCCACTATGCTTCCCTACTCAAAAACCTGTCGTGCCATTTTGACTACTTGTATATAGGACCTTGCAGGCCACCGTGATCTGACCTCTACCTCCATTTATGCCTTCGTCTCTCATCATACCCCATCATACTTTCTTCTCTCAAACCATGATAAACTCCCACATTTCTTCTACCCTGTACTTTTCTGTTATTGGTCTTTCATTCTCATAGCTTCCTTAGTTAAAAATCCTTCATTCCCCAAATAGGAACGCTTTTACACTGTTGGTGGGAGTGTAAATTAGTTCAACCATTGTGGAAGACAGTGTGGCGATTCCTCAAGGATCTAGAACTAGAAATACCATCTGACCCAGCAATCCCATTACTGGGTGTATACCCAAAGGATTATAAATCATGCTACTACAAAGACACATGCATGCGTATGTTCATTGCAGCACTGTTCACAATAGCAAAGACTTGGAACCAACGCAAATGTCCATCAATGACAGACTGGATTAAGAAAATATGGCACATATACACCATAGAATACTATGCAGCCATAAAAAAGGATGAGTTCATGTCCTTTGCAGGGACATGGATGAAGCTGGAAACCATCATTCTCAGCAAACTATCACAAGGACAGAAAACCAAACACTGCATGTTCTCAGTCATAGGTGGGAATTGAACAATGAGATCACTTGGACACAAGGCAGGGAACATCACACACTGGGGCCTGTTAGGGGGTGGCGGTCTGGGGGAGGGATAGCATTAGGAGAAATACCTAATGTAAATGATGAGTTGATGGGTGCAGCAAACCAACATGGCACATGTATACATATGTAACAAACCTGCACATTGTGCGCGTGTATCCTAGAACTTAAAGTATTAAAAAAAAAATCCTTCATTCTCCAGCTCTGCGTATTTGCCACTTAACCAACCACCCTTCAGGACTCAGACCAAATGCTCCCTTGATTGGGAAGTGGGTCTTCCCAGCAGAAAGTAATGTCCCACTCTGTGCTGCACTGGACCCCATAGTCCTTCAGAGATGCCCGAGTCGGAGTTCCCCTGAGGGGGTTGTGCGTTTTATATCCATGTGGCCAGTCATCAGCTCTGGGCTTCCTCAGAAAGGGGAGACACGATCTTGGTGAGGTGGCTGTCTTCTGCGGAGAACAATCACAGAGAGGGCTGACTGCCAGTAGAACTTCTAGTAGTAGAGCGTGGAATAATGAGGTGAGGAGGGTGAATAAGTCTCTCATTCTGAAGGAGGAGACCGTAGCAGCACTTCACAGTCTCCATCACACTCTAGAATCACAAGGAGCTCTGAGGGAAGCTCTAAATTCCTCCAGAGGCTGAACTTGGGGAGGGGGCGGATTGTAAAATTCCATGAGAAAAAGGGATAAAAGAAAGTCAAGGAGCAGGTTAGAAAGTATAAGGGCTGGTCCGGGAAAGTATTTAAGGTTCAAATGTTTGATGTGGAAAAGAAGTTTCTTGAATTGGCCAGGCACAGTGGCTCACGCCTGTAATCCCAGCACTTTGAGAGGCAGAGGCAGGCGGATCACGAGGTCAGGAGTTTGATACCAGCCTGACCAATGTGGTGAAGCCCTGTCTCTACTAAAAATACAAAAATTATGGCACGCACCTGTAATCCCAGCTACTCAGGAGGCTGAGGCAGGAGAATCACTTGAACCCAGGAGGTAGAGGTTGTGGTGAGCCAAGGTCGTGCCAGTGCACTCCAGCCTGGGCGACAGGACAAGACTCTCTCAAAAAAAAAAAAAAAAAAAAAAGAAGTTTCTTGAATTGACAGGGTGTCATTCTTTTCTAGCATTTATTCAACAGATGATGTTCATGGAGTCTTACTATGAGTAATATTCAGGAATGTTCTAGGTGCTGAGGATATAACAGTGAGGGAGACAGAAGCTATCAAGCAATTAAGCGTACATACTAGAATGTCAGGGAGCAATAGGTGCTACAGAGGAAAAGGAGGATAGGGTCATGCAGAAAAAGGGATAGGGTTTTACTCTAGTACAATGGGAAGATGTCGGAAGGTGTTGAGCAGAGAAGAGGCACGATAGTGATTTATGTTTTCAAGGTACTCATTGGCTGCTCAATGGGGAACAGACAGTAGGAGAGTAAGAGTGAATGCAGGGAGACGGCTGGGAGACTACTCCAGTAGTCCGGGTGAGAAGTGGCGATGGGCTGGATGGGGGTAGCAATGGGGCTTGTCAGAAATTGTTTAATTTAGTATATGCTTTGAAGGTAGAGCTGACTGGGGTGAGAGAAGATTAAAAGATTCATAGATGACTTCAAGTTTTTGACTTAAGAAAAGGAAGGATGGGGTTGCCATATACTGAGATGAGGAAGACTATGGGATGAACGGTTGTTTTTTTGCAGGGAAATTCAGTCTTGAACACGTTGAGTTTGAGATGCCTACTAGATAGTCAAGAGGAGATGTGGAGTAGGCAGCACACAGGTCTGCATTTCAGAAAAGGAGAGGGGTGGAGAGACTTATTTAAAGCCATGGAGTGGATAAAATGATGTAGATAAAGAAGAGAAGACATCCCAGGAGAGGGCCCTGGGGTGAAATACTATTCAGAGGCTGCAAAGAGGAGGGGGACAGCCACGAGAAAATGAAGACACAGCAGGAGAATCAGGAAGGGGCTGGAGAGTGTGGTGTCCCAGAAGCTAAGTGAGAAGACTGTTTCAAGAAAGAGGGAGTGTTCAGCTGTATCAAACGCTGCTGCGATGTCAATGTGCAGACTGGAAACTGACCACCGAGCTTGGCATTGTGAGGGCTGCAGGTGACCGTGACCGTGGGGATTGTTTCAGTGGGGTGGTGGGGATGAAAAGACTGAATGAAGTAGTTCAGGAGAAAATGGGGAGAAGGAAGTAGACCCAGTGTGTAGAGAGATGTTATAAAGGGCAAGTTTTGCTATAAAGGGAAGCAGGGGAATAGAAAGGGGTTTTTGCTACCACTAAATCATGAGTATTTTCTTGGGTCTCTAAAATTCCTTGTATATCATAACCTATACTTTTTGTGGTGACACTACAGTATAAAAGTAATGCATGCATAATTTATACTACTGTATATAATGTGAATAATTACATTCATGTAGTCAGACCTTACATGTTCAGAGCATAGCTGAGAAGCCAAAAGGAAATCATCTCTAGCGGTCAAAACAATTCCCGTGTATTCCTAGCTAGATTACACACTTCACTCTCTAGAGGACTCTCCAAGATCTTCTCATTTTTATGTTTAATAAAGTTATATTTTGTTTTACAAAGTTCTTAAAAGCTTCACAGCCTAAGTCTTCAAGAAACCAGAAGATGACAATTAGAAGGTTAGGATGGAGAAAGGGTGAAGGATGTGGTTGGGTTTGTGGAACAGCTATAGAAACTCTAAAGGCACAGCTGTTCGTGGCCACCCATGGAGAGGCACACAGCACAAGCTGTTGTGTTCAGTTGCACAGGTTGGTCACTGCACAGGGCTCCCTGCACAGAGCTGTAGCCATCCAGTGGGAGGGGCACCTTTTAGTCACATGAAGGTGTCATGTCTTCCACTCATCAGGATCATGTTCTCAAGGCTGTGTGCACCTCAAGGCTCTCTCTAATTCATCCTCCCAGAGGGTGTGCCTTTTTCTAATTTGCATAAAAGAGTAGAGGCTAGCAATAGCTGTGGTCTAGCTCCTAGACACATTGTATTTAGAATAGTGACCTTAAATCAAGAAGATGCTAACTTTTCTTCACTTTTTAGACTGTAGAGATGTAGAGCTCATTTATCTTTGGTGTTTGAAGGACAAGCTTTAGGTATCTAGAACATTAAGTTAGTTGAAACATCATAAGGACACCAGATAAATGGTTTTATTAGCTCTAAGTAGTTCATTCTAGTATTTCGTAAATAAGGAATTCTTTTTGGTCAAAATAATACTGGAAACAAGGAAGGAGTAATCCTTTTGGGTTTTACCTACTTGGGGAAGAACCTGGCTTTACTAATTAAGTATCAAGAGACGATACAGAATCACATATATGCCAGAACTGGTAACACTGTATCCTGTAGAAACAATCTGGGATTCTTGGTGAGTCTGCATTATTAAATGTATTATTCTCCACATCTACAAGCCATCAAAATGACAATTCCCCAAGTGATCTCTGTCAGGCCAAGAAAAGGATCTTGGTAATACCGTGGCTTTGTTACAGGAAAGGGGTCCCAATCCAGACCCCAAGAAAGGATTCTTGGATCTCTCACAAGAAAGAATTCAGGGCGAGTCCGAAGTGCAAAGTGAAAGCAAGTTTAAGAAAATAAAGGAATAAAAGAATGGCTACTCCATAGACGGAGCAGTCCCGAGGGCTGCTAGTTGCCCATTTTTATGGTTATTTTTTGATGACATGCTAAACAAGGGGTGGATTATTTATGCCTCCCCTTTTTAGACCACATTGGGTAACTTCCTGACATTGCCATGGCATTTGTAAACTGTCATGGTGCTGGTGGGAGCGTAGCAGTGAGGACGACCAAAGTCACTCTCGTTGCCATTTTGGTTTTGGTGGCTCCTTTACTGCAAGCTGTTTTACCAGCAAGGTCTTTGTGACCTGTATTTTGTGCTGACCTCCTATCTCATCCCGTGACTTAGAATGCCTTAACTGTCTGGGAATGCAGCCCAGTAGGTTTCAGCCTCATTTTACCTGGCTCCTATTTAAGATGGAGTTGCTTTGGTTCAAATGCCTCTGACAGCTTTGCTTGACATAATCTTCCTCCAAGAACCCAGTGCAGATGCATTTCTGAATTATAGAAACCACAGGGAAAAGTCCTTGCAGAAACTCATGCAGCCCATTTACATTTAACTAACAAAACAGAGTTTAGGAGAAAGAAAAAAAATTAAAACCTACCTTGTGCATCTCAATAATAAGGCATGAGTTAGGGATTTTGAAAAGCTGTAGGTTAGGTTGTGCACTCCCCACTCCCCTAAACTTCAAAGCTTTAGACAATTCAGATAAAATTTCCCCTCCCACCTTTCCTTCCTCCCTCCTTCTGTCCTTTCTTTCCTCTTTCCCTCCTTCCCTCCCTTCCTTCCTTTTCTCATCAAATTATCTGAATAATGTCTCCCTCTCTATTTAGTAGAGTTTCCAGATATGGCAGCTCATTGCTATTTTTCCCCTCTTAACTTATCTAGAAAAGGGGAAAGAGGCCACTTGCACTGTGATCATATGCTTTGTTGCCCATAAAAAATTTTTTTAAACTGGCCCGCTCAAGAAAGAATCCATGCAATGCAAGAAGGAAAAACAATGAATTCAGAGAAGCTTGTTCCCATCCACTTGGAACGCAGTCTCTTTTTGGCAATCTATTTGATCAGCTGGGGGAAAGCATTCTTATTTACATAACCTCCTGATCCTTTGTGTTTCAGGATGGCACCATTCCAGGGATGCAGTTTCCATATGAATGGAGACTAAAGGCCCCCAGGTGCCCATCAGACACCTAATAGAGATAGCTTCTCTAGACTGTCCAGGAATGTCTGGTTGTTTTCATCTCTTACAATCTTGCAGAATGATCTAATATTTGCAAATGCTTATGCCCTCTTTAACAATTCAATGACCAAATAAGAAATTAATTTAGAAAATAATTGTCTGAAAAACTTGTATGCCTACTGCATATAAACTCTCCTACTGGGTGCTACAGGGATTACGGAGATAGCCCTGCACTTGAGAAACAGACAGGTGAGAAGAAGCACCTAAACATTAATCTTCTTCCTGGCTGAGTGGTGTCGTACTTACAGTCCCAGGACTTTGGGAGGCCAAGGCAGGAGGGTTACTTGAGACCAGGAGTTTGAGACCAGCCTGGGTAACATGGTGAGACCTCTGTCTCTACAAAAAGTAAACAAAACCTAACCAGGTGTGGTGGTGCACACTCATAGTCTTAGCTACGCTGGAGGCTGAGGCAGGAGGATTGCTGGAGCCCAGGAGTTTGAGGCTGCAGTGAGCTATGACTTCAGCCTGGGCAACAGAGGAAGAACCTCTCTCTAAAGAAAAAAAGACAGAAAAAGAGAGAGATAAAGAGACAGAAAGAGAGGGAGGAAGGGAAAGAAAAGAAGAAAGAAAGAAATTCTCTTCCTCTTACACTGAGCACACCAGGAACACATGCAATGCTTTTTCTCTATATGCTCTACATCACCTAAATATAGTGTTGAGGACATAAACTAGTGATCAATAAATGGTTCTTGCAGTGAATTTCCATAATCAAAACCCACAGTAATCACCAGCCAAATTTTGCAGGAAACAAGCACTCCTTTCTCTCATTGTCCAGGGGCAGAGCAGGGTGGGGTGGCATATAAGGGCCACATAACCTTCCGTGGTAGGAAGTGATGTCAGACAAGAGGTTGTGAATATTTCAGGTGGTTCAAATGAAAAGCACATTTAAGGAGACAGAGATGGTAAGTGAGACATTGCTTATTGAAGAAGAGAATCTTTCACATCTGAAAAAACTCAAGTGCGTTAGAAGGTTTGACTACTCATGGCAAAATAGTTTTTGTGCTGATTTCACACTCTTACTGGTTTCTTCTAAAAAAAATGGAGCTTATCAACCACACAGGTGTCTACTCACGTACGGTTCTCACAGCTGGGATTGGACCACAGAGAAAGAAATAAAAGGCCTCCTGAGGCAATCACCAGCTCCTCTGCATCTAGAATCTGGCTCCAAAATGTTGCCTACATTTACTTACTGTCTCTATACTTGTGTCTTCTCTGAAGAACAATGCAAGCTTCCAGCTGGGTTAAACCCAATTTAGCACAGCACTGTCCTTTAGATATTTTTAAAAACGTAAAGAGAAATGACCACTGTTCTCACGCTGTAATTTCAAAATGGCAATTTCCCTACTATATAGTTGTTAAAAGTGAAAATTTTTTTAAAAGGTAAAAGGAAAAAAAAAACCCACTCAGCTGCTCAGTGAGGCAGAGTTAAAATATTCTGCAGAAACAGCACTTATGAAACAGGCAGAACCCCTGGGGCTACCAATTCATGAACACACAACTGGCAGTACAAGACAGGTGTATTGTCGTAGACTCATCACCCAGAAAAGCATTATTATTTACTTTTAACAATAAACATTTTATGATGGCACTCCGTTTTAGTGATAAATGACTGGGGAGAATAAAAAATGTGTATAGCAGAATCAAATATAGGCCCTCCCCGGGGGTTTCACTGGCTTTCTCTCACAGCTGCTGGCTACATTATTTCTTTTCCACTTACATTTTACAGCATGGGGTTGGGGCGGGGGGTGGCTCTTGGTTTTCTGGTTGTACCTGTCAGATTTGTTAATCAAATGAATCCAGTCCTACAAACGATGAGCCTGTGGCAGCTGGCCTTTGGGGATGGATTCTGCCCTGGGCAGCAAAGTGTCCCTTATTTGGGTATTTTTTTCCAGGTTGAAAACTCGGCACTTAAAATTTAGCATCTTACCACTGTGAAATAACAGGCATTCCGAAAGAACCTTCGGCATCTGATGCCTTTCCGGGAACACTTGGGCCACTCTCCTTAACCTTTACCGGCAGTTTTAAATACTACAATGCAGGTACAAGCAGAAAAGCCAAGGATGCGGGCTATGCAAAGCCACTCTGTGACTCTACCTACTGCCATGGGAACGTACTTATGGATGTGGCATGTGAGTGTGTGTGTATGTGTGAGTGGGTTTGTGAAAGTGTGTGGATTCGTGCAAATACGTGTGTGAGTGCTTTGTGTGTGTGTATTTTTGGATGAATTTGTGAATGTACATATGTGTGTTCATCTGTGTGTGTTTATCTGCTTATGAGTCTGTATGATTGTGAACGTGTGAGTATATGTGTGCTGTTTGTGTGACTGTATGAGTGTAAATGTGTGTATGAATGTATGTTTGAATGTGGGTTTGAGTGAATGTGTGGGTTGTGTGTGAATGTGTGTGTAAGTGAGCATATCACTGCGTGCATGTGTATAGTTCCTTAAGTGTGTATCTGAATGTGGGTTTTATTTTTGTGCGCGGGAACGCACATTGTGGGTGTATTTGTCTATATGTATTTGTGCGTTGTGACTGTGTGTTGAGTGTGAGCGTTGTGAGAATGTGTATTTGTGTGTCATGAGTGTGTGCGCGTGTTTTTGTGCATATGTGCGCGCATTGTGTTTGTGTGCATTTGTGAGTGTATTTTTGTGCGTCTGAGTGTGTGCATTGTGGATCTGGGTGAATGTACTGGTCTGCGTGTGTGTGGGTGTGCGTGTGTGTGTGCGCGCGTTGTGCGCGAGTGTGCGAGCGCGTGTGAGCGGGTGTGTGGTGCGGCCGGGCGCCTCCACCTCCCTGATCCGCCCCATCCCGGCGGGCGCCGGAGCAGAGGCAGCGGCCCGGGCCGGGGCGGGCGAGGGAGGGACGCGCGCCGGGGCAAGCGGGCTGCGCCACCGCCGGCGCCGCGCCGACTTTGCCCTTTAAATCGGTCTCCAAGCCGATTACAGCTGAGCTCCCACGTGACGTTTTACCTTCTGTCTCCCGGAGCGCGTTGCCCGAGGACAGTCCTTCCCCGGCTGCCGCCCCAGCCCGCCGCGGGGGCTCGGCTCCCGCAACTTTGGGCGAAGCGGCGGCCGGCTCGGGCGCCCTCGCGGGGCCGCGCTCCACGCGGGCGTCGGGGGCTTGGGGGGCTCCGGGGGCTCGGCCGGGAGGGTGGCGGTCAGGGCGGAGAGCGTGCCTCGGCCCCAGCCCGCGCCCCTGCCACCGCGCGCCGCCGCCTCCCGAAAGCGGGCGGGGTGCCCTGCGCGCGGCGTGGGGAAAGGGGGCGCCCTTCGCCGGCCGGGACCTGAGCGGTCGCGCCCTCGAGGGAGCCGGCTGGGCCATGGCCGCGAGGCAGGGGTGAGACGGGCGGCCACCCGTGAGCCCTCCGCACCCGCACCATGCAGAAGAGCGTGCGCTACAACGAGGGGCACGCCCTGTACCTGGCCTTTCTGGCGCGCAAGGAGGGCACCAAGCGCGGCTTCCTGAGTAAGAAGACGGCCGAGGCGAGCCGCTGGCACGAGAAGTGGTTCGCCCTCTACCAGAATGTGCTCTTCTACTTCGAGGGCGAGCAGAGCTGCCGCCCGGCGGGCATGTACCTCCTGGAGGGCTGCAGCTGCGAACGAACGCCCGCGCCACCCAGGGCCGGCGCCGGGCCGGGAGGCGTCCGAGATGCGCTGGACAAGCAGGTACCGCGCGCCTTCTCTCCGCGGTCTCCCAGCCTTGATCGCCGCACTCCCTTGCCGTCCTAACCCGGGGATCAGGGGTCGGGGGTCGTGAAAGAGTGCGGGGACTATGCTCCGAAATCCCCCCGCGGCACCAGTGGCGGGACATCTCCACGCGCCTTCCGATCTTCATCCAGGGATTCTCCCATCTCCATACCCCTCCACCCCACTGCCAAGTGATCAGTCAGAATAGTGGCCCGACTTGCTTTCATTACCCTGGTAGAGGTCGAGTCGTTTCAGCTTCTCTGCCAACCATCTATTGCTTCTCTAGACCTGGCTCGCAAGATTTTTGTCTGGTGACATGTATTGACACCTGTTGGGTGTAGATTGGCAAGACGGAACTAACTTATTTGGAAAAGTTTGATTTCTGCCATACCCGGCTGGCGCGTGTAGATTTCTTTGCCTGCAGATGTTTGACCACTGGTTGGGCTGGGAACAAGCGGGGCTCCCAAGCCGGACAGACACTTTCTGTTGGTCATTTTCAATCAGTCTTTGTGATTTCGGTCAGTTGGCCTTGCTAACATTTGACCTGCTGGGTCTAATTATGAAGGTAAATGTGTATTCATATTCCTCAGGATTAATATTTGGTAGCCACATTCTTGCTATGTTTAAAAATGTGGGCATTTTTAAAGAACGCTTCTGTACTTTTAAATGAATGCTTTGAAAATGAATGCGACCTTTTAATTCTGGGTCATAATTTTATTAGTTTTGCTGTGTGCTCATGGTCGCGGGGTGGGGGAGAAAAACCCTTTAAGTCTTAGTGATCCCAGCCCCTCATTCCTGCAAACACAAAATTTGTATGTTTTCAATCACCGTTTGGTTATTAAAGTTAAAGCAGACTAATTTTATGCCCCTAATGTTCTCATTTAGCTTCTGAATCCCCACCTTGATATGAAAAAGGCTGATTGTTTTTGCTATTGCGTAAAAATATTCGCAGCTGAATTTTCCATGTAAGTTCAGATCAGACAGCATCTACCGCAAACCACAGAGGCTGTGGGAGGTGCTAGCAATGGAGTGATCCGTAAGATGCCTACCTAACCCTTTGGGGCTCATAAAACAATGTGTAAAATTAAGAGGAGTTAAAACTAGACCAACCAGAAGTTTGAGTTGTTTTCACTATAAATCATTAACAGACTGAAGTGATTAAACTTGTTATAACACTTATAAATCTGAAAGTTTATGCTCTTTAGTTTCTGAGGGCTTGTTCAGAGTCATTTGAAAAACTGGTTTCCAACTTTATAGATATAGATACTAGAAATATAAACAAAAATTTCAAGTCATGCATTTTAGAATTTAAATTGGGAGAAGAGTTTTGAGGAAACATTTTTTTCAGGAATATATATAAGTAACATTCTATTGGTGGGATTTTTTTTAAGGTATGTGTTCCAAGGCCCCGCAGGAACCAAAATGAATAGGTTTCTAAGTGTTATTATGTCTAAAGTAGAATAGGGTATTTTAAATTACTCAGGATATATATCATTTACTTAATCTCAAATTATTTGTTTTCTTCATATTTATATTAATGTAAGATAACCACTTTTGATTTTTTTTTCAGTTAGGGGTGGGGAGTTGTTACCTGTTACAATTCATATGGCTCTCTGACTTGCTAATGTTATATGGAAACCAACATTTTTCTACTTGGAAAATATCTGGACTGTAATCTTCAAGACTGTTTTCTTTCTTGCTCTTTAATAAGGAAACGTAACTTCCAAATAGTTTGACTTTCATGCCACTTTCTAATGGTTGTCCTAAATAGGCCATCTAATGAAAAAATTGTTTTCCCTTTTTATGACCATACAAATGATGAGTATTTCTCAGTCATTTTATTCATCTTCAAGAGGTTAGAAATTAGAATCTTTGGTGTTTGTAGATAAATCTGAGATGTAGAGAAGCAAGCATTCCAGAATGGATTAGGAGTTGGGCTGGGAAACCTTCCACATTTTGTCTTGCATTAGATGTGCTGCTGTGAGTTGCGTTAGCTTAGCCCACTGATGCTTTTCTCTGGCACTGCCAACTGGGTGTGTTTGAATAATTAAGAAGAAACTGTGAAAATAAGAAACAAGGAGAAACATTCTACCTTAAATCTACAGTTTATCCAGTTGGTTACCTCTCAGCTAATTTATGTTGCTGAGGTGCTTAGATCATCCAGACACTGAGACACGAAGGATCTGTGGAGGATGTGAGGAGGTGAGCACATCCCAAGGTTTGCTTCTTTCTCCTTATATGCTTCTGGAGCTTTCCATATCAATATCTCCCTCAACGCTATCAACACAGTTGAAGGTTAGGGCTTGAAACAGGACTTAGTGAGGCAGAGTCATTTTTCTTCACCAAGTTTCCGTGTTATTTCTTTAAGCACATCTCTTAATCTTTTCTCTTTTTTTCTGTTAATGAAATCTCTGTTTCCTAATATGTAAAAATTAAGAATTTGGCTAAGTTGGTTTCCAATTACCTTTCAATAATGGCATCTTCTATTTCTAAGGTTATGACAGACAGTGTGAGCTTTTTGCAGTGTGGAGAATGTGAAAGACCATTTCACAAGATTCAGAGATTACCAGTGTTTATATAAATACTGCATCTGAAAGCCGAGGACAAGCAGGTGATTGAAGTGGACATTCTGATAAATTAGGTCAGCAGATATGCAAACCTATAGTAACATCCTTGCCTGAGGCAGAGACATTCTTATTACTCACATTGGAGGGCGACATATTTATTGTAATCCCCTTGACAGTTACAATAGTTGATGTAATTATTGCTATAAACTGCCTCTAAGCATTCTTGGGAGCTTAAATTACACATATCCTTCAATGATTTTTATGCTTATTAGTTGTGTTTTTAGGTAAGTTACAAGAAGAAAACACCCATTGGTTTGCTTCCTGTAAATAACAATTCAAAATAAGTTGGTTGACAACAACAAAAAAAATCCGTTTTTTTTTTTTTTTTTTTACACTTGGACTTAAATTGTTTCCAGTTAAGCAGAAAAAAGAAAGTCACTTTCCAAATATGCTTAGGTTGTAGGAATATTTGCATTGCTCTATTTTTTTCATAGTGTTCTCAGATTTCCCTTTGATGAGTCTTTGGAGGATTGCAAGGCTCTCTTATCAGCCTTCCATAGTGACTACTTCTTTGGGATAGCAATGGTGATATAATCAAAATGAGATCAGTTAAAAACAATTTTAAGTGGTTTATTTTCTCCAAAAGTGTTGTTCCTTTTCTGAAAAATGTGTCCGGTGGCACTTCTTTCTAGTTAAGCTCCATTTGTGGAAAATGAAAACCTCCCGTTTTGTTCCAGGTGAAGGAGAAAGGGAAGTTGTATTTAGCAAGTACCTTCTACATGGTAGGCTCTGTGCTCTTGGTGGCTGTTATCCTCTCTTACCTCATCTAATTTGAACTTCAGCTTTTGGAGATGATGAGTATTAACATCATCATTATTATTACCTATTGCTAACACTGCAACTCAAAGACTTCTGGGGAGATGATCAAAGTCCAGTTGAAGATATAAAGACTAAATAATGTTGAAGAGTTCCTTACTAAGACTGTATTTAAATCCACTGAGCAAATCTAGATGGATGGGGGCTTGGGGCATAGGATGTGAATCACTGTTTTGTTTATTCTTATTTCCTTTTCAAAACTATTTAAATGGCAGTTGTAATTCTTGAGAAATACGATTGCAGACCATTACATGTTCAAAGAAAAACGGGATTTATTTTTAAACAAGCAGTTTTACATGACATTACTTCAGGAATTCATTTACTTCAGGAATGCGGTACCTTTAAAAATATTTGCATTTACGGTGAAAGTACACATCCCAGTTAGTCTGCTCTGTTTAAGTGGCACTATCTGACTTGCCTACTAGCAGGAAAAGACACATAGCAAAAAAGCCACCTTGATTCTTATTTTTCTGGTGGTGGTAAATGTTCTCTTCAGCCTGATTTCACTTGTTTTGGGGGGTAAAATATCTCTTTAGCTCTGGAGGTTTAAAGAAGTAGACATTTGCATTTGTGCTGAATTAAACATGTTGGTTTAATTTTAAAGGGATTAAAGGCTATGTGATTTCCTGTCACTTCATTACTAGTCATTTTAGCCTTCCTAAATTGACCACAAGCAGAGGATTTTAATCATCGAATGAATTAGGCAGAGCTGCGTGCGAACTCTGAAATATTTGTGGGAGATGGAGAGTGTGGATGGTGGATTTTCATACTGCTTCATGTTGTCTAATTATAACCAACTCAACTTTTGTTTACTGAACACAAAGGGAAAATGGAATAATGATATTTGCTAAATCTTATACAATGTTAAAAAATATAATTTAGGGAACAAAATAATTTATTACTTAAACTTTGTAATTATCCTTCTCTTTAAAGTTAAATGAAAAAAAAATCTCATGGATTAGCAAAATTGAGTTATTTTAATTTTGGCTACACTAAGCCTTACTATTTAGATTGTTGTATAAGAATTCAACACAGAAAAATCCATCCCTGATGTGACAGATGTATTAATACATAAAAATGCATTATTGTTGTGAACAACTATTTTTCTGTGGGTTTCATTAAGTGACGACTAAGCGCATTGTTGAGGGGTAGAAAATACTTGTAGTGTTATAACAGTTTTTCCCTTCTTTTGACAATTAAAAAATAGAGAAATTTTTCTCACACTGGATGATGGCAAGACCTAAAGCATGTGTGATAACCAAATGTTTCTGGTTTTAGCAAGCAAATGTCAGTGGTTCATTAAAACAATTGTTGATATTGCTGTCTGTTTAATGCAGATTATATTTTTAAATGGATTTTTTTCTGCAGTTTTCAATACTACTTAAATATGCATGCCACAGTCAGTATAATTTTAATTTTTTGGAATGAAAATTCTTAGTCTTTATGATTATTTTGTAATGAAATAAGTCAGATTGACCAACCATATGGATTTGCTCAAGTCTTAAATTCTACTTTTCACAAGTTTAAAGTGGCTTATTATTTTTATACCTATTCATTTGTTCTACAAGAAAGGGATATATGTGTGTGTGTGTGTGTGTGTGTGTGTGTGTGTGGTGTTTATTCAGTTTGTTACCCTTCTACCATTTTCTACCGTTGAATATTAAACCTTTGTTAGGCGGTTATATATTGGAGTTTGCAGATTTTGATGTGTACATTAACATTTCAAGACCTGAGTTATAAATCCCATCTATCTATAATTTGGGGAGCTTTATTTTTCAGGACTAAGGATATGGAATGATTCTGTTAAATTACTCACAATATAAATTCCTCTCTGAAATTAGTCTACCTTAAACAAAGACTGTAAATAGTAAAATTTTATTGATATTTAAATGAAACTAGAAATGATATTTGTTAAGTATCAACATAGCACTGTGATAAATGTTTGATTATTTTATAACATTTGGCCTTTATTCTAAAATCTAACCATTATTCTAAAATTATCCATTACATTTTTATTGGTGCAACTTTTAAATTTTAGCTGATTGAGAAGTTATAAATACATGAATTTGGTTCCGCCAAAGGGAATATGTTAACATTTTTGCCCAAGGAGTTAAAAATATAATTGTGTATATATTTAGAAAAAAACAGTAGCAGGTTTGTTGTTGTTGTTGTTGCAGAAAATATTGGCATCAGTAGGTGGAACAGAGATGCAAAAAGCACATGGACTCACAGTTTTATTTTTTTACTGGCACTTGAAAAACTAATGATTTAATGAAAAATAAGGATTCAAATCATTTTTCCTAAAACTTATTACAGTGACTACAAAATGCTTCAAATATACTTTTAGGGAGAAAGCAGGAAAAAAATAACAAGTTTGAGTTGGTCTGTGTTTATTTAACTAATATACTACAGTGTTTCTTTTCTTTGTTAAAAAACTGTAAAGCAAGAAATGAGACAGAAAGTTGGGGAGGCCTATATAAGAATAATTTACAGCTTTAGATTAAATAAGTTAATCAGATTTTTAATTCTCATAAGATCTGAGAAGATAAAGATAAAATGATGTAAAAAAAGCAATCCTTAAAAATAAAATTTATTGGCCGGGTGCAGTGGCTCACGCCTATAATCCCAGCACTTTGGGAGGTCGAGGCGGGTGGATCACCTGAGGTCAGGAGTTGGAGACCAGCCTGACCAACATGGCGAAACCCTGTCTGTACTAAAAATACAAAATTAACCAGGCGTGGTGGAGCATGCCTGTAATCCCAGCTACTCAGGAGGCTGAGGCAGGAGAATTGCTTGAACCTGGGAGGTGGAGGTTGCAGTGAGTCGAGATCACGCCATTACACTCCAGCCTGGGCAAAATAAATAAATAAACACATAACATCTCTTGGTAAAGAAATAAATAAAAATAAAATAAAAATTATTGATCCTTTAGTGCTTAATTAAAAAAAAATTCAGGCCACAATTTCTGTTTTTAGCTCTTATGATACTTACCAGTATGACATTGTGAAGACCTGTGGTGATGGAAACAGCAGGGATGTGAGTGGTACTTTTTATTATTTTCGGGGTACTGAAATGTTTCATTTTGTCATTGTCTGATTTAATTTAGACATGCCTGATTCATTTCCTGGACTGTATTTATGAGCCCATGCCATTTGTGTGACTAATGTAAACAGTGGGGTCAGTTCTTTCAAACAGAGGGACTGTTGAAAAGCTAGGAGGTTTCCTGCATTTAGCAATGTGGAAATAGGGAGGTGATAACTTGGTCTAAGGCTCAGTAGATAACATTATAACTGATCACAGAAGAAGTCATGACGAGATAATATCAGTGATTCATAGGAATAGGAGGCCACTCATATTCAATATGAATTTGCTTTCTTTTAAGAATGTAAGAATATCAGTTTCTAGGTGAAGTGCTAGTGTTGTGTATGGTTCAGTTCAGGATTTAAACTGCGTAGGATTCAGTCTTGGCTCTGCTACTTACCAGACACATGATCTTGAGCAATTTCTCTTTCTAAGCCTGGTTCCCTGCCTGGAAGATGGAGATCCGGATAGTACCTGCTCCATCAGGTTGTTGTGAGGCTCACAGGCCAAGCTCTTGGCATAGGCCTGGCACATGGTGAACGGTCAGCACATTTGCCAGCTAGCATTTTTGTTACTCTCTTTGATATTCTTCTTTTTATTTTCATTATTAGGATGACTTAGAAAGTATTTTCCTTTCCTTTCCCTTTCAAAAATACTTTAACACACACAAAATAGAATATTTCAGGGAATGCCAACATACTCATCCTCCAGCTTCAACATCTTCATCTTTCTGCCATTCTTGTTTTATCTGTCTCCCTCCATGTGTACATTTTTTTTTGTTAGACCACTTTAAAGCAAGTTCCAGACATTGTATTATTTCACTTGTAAATAAGGAACTTTTTTCCTTTTTGGCATAGCACTTTTTTGGCACTGGAGATTGCACTGGATATAGCTCTGAAAAGGACTATCTTGGAAAGAGTTCATAGTGAGTTTCTGTTAATAATGTGTGCTATTATAAAGGTAGCCCTCTTTTTTGTTTCTTTCATGTTATAATAAAGGAAAAAACTTAAGACAATAGTTGTGAAGACATAAAGGAGATGGAATTAGCTTTTAAATAAGTCCTAGTATGTTAAATCTTAAAGAGAAGGAAGTTTGAATCAATTTTAAAAATTGAGACGGAGTCTTGCTCTGTCACCTGGGCTGGAGTGAAGTGGCGCAGTCATAGCTTACTGCAGCCTTGAACTCCTGAGCTCTAGCGATCCTCCTTCCTCAGCCTCCCAAGTAGTTGGGACTACAAATGTGTGCCACCACACCCAGCTAATTATTTATTTTTTTTTCGAGATGGGGTCTCCCTGTGTTGCCCAGGCTCGTCTTGAACTCCTGGCCTCAAGCAATTCTCCTACCTTGGCCTCCCAAAGTGCTGAGATTACCAGCATGAGCCACTCTCCCTGGCCAAAATGAATTGCATAACCATGATCATGGTGTAAAGTATTTTCATGATTTGACCCCACTCTAAGGGGCAATTAAATCATCGGTGATCCTCTTACTGAGAGATCTTCTTTCCATTTACCCAGCTCCTCCAGCTGTGCAGGACTCTTTTTTTTTTTTAAGTTGGAGTCTCGCTCTGTCACCCAGGCTGGAGTGCAGTGGCGCCATCTCAGCTCACGGCAATCTCTGCCTCCCAGGTTCAAGTGATTCTCCTGTCTAAGCCTCCAGAGTACCTGGGATTACAGGTGTGCACCACCACACCCAGCTAACTTTTGCATTCTTTCTTTAGTAGAGACAGGGTTTCACCATGTTGGTCAGGCTGGTCTCGAACACCTGACCTTGTGATCTGCCCCCCTTGGCCTCCCAAAGTGTTGGGTTTACAGGCCCGAGCCACCACGACTGGCCAGCACTCTTTTTTCTTTTTTCTTTTTGAGACGGAGTCTCACTCTGTCACCCACGCTGGAGTGCAGTGGCGCGATCTTGGCTCACTGCAAGCTCCGCCTCCAGGGTTCACACCATTCTCCTGCCTCAGCCTCCCAAGTAGCTGGGACTACAGGCACCCGCCACCACGCCCGGCTAATTTTTTTTGTATTTTTAGTAGAGACGGGGTTTCACCGTGTTAGCCAGGATGATCTCGATCTCCTGACCTCGTGATCCGCCCGCCTCAGCCTCCCAAAGTGCTGGGATTACAGGCGTGAGCCACTGCGCCTGGCTAAGCACTCTTATTTAGAATCAAGGATAAGAGTTTCCTACACAGATGCCAATAATGCTTCTTCTTCTTCTTTTTTTTTTTTTTTTTTTTTTTGAGACAGAGTTTTGCTCTTGTTGCCCAGGCTGGAGTGCGATGGTGCGATCTTGGCTCACTGCAACCTCCGCCTCCTGGGTTCAAGCAATTCTCCTGCCTCAGCCTCTCGAGTAGCTGGGATTACAGGCATGCACCACCACCCCGACTAATTTTGTATTTTTAGTAGAGACAGGGTTTCTCCATGTTGGTCAGGCTGGTCTTGAACTCCCGACCTCAGGTGATCTGCCCGCCTTGGCCTCCCAAAGTGCTGGGATTACAGGCATGAGCCACCGCGCCCTTTGCACAGTTTTTCAACAGTGAGAATGTCATCCATGAGCTAATGTCTCATCCAACTTTCACAATCAATTCTGAGACCCAACAGCTGGTCAATATTGTTTTAGGGCAGTTACTAAGGCTTTATTAATCAAGTGTGTAGTTGGCTTTTTCTAGTATTGTTAAACTTTTATCTAGGGTTAGTTGGTTTCTGTCCTATGACTGATTGTTTTAGGCCCTTTTGATTGCAAGGGAGAGGTATGAACTAGAGTTGTCCTGAATAATGATCACCTCTGAGTGTTGAGGGGAACAGTGGGAATATTATAAGATAATATACAGGTGAGTAGTGCTCTTTATGGGGACTTAGCTCTTCTTTGGATATTGCTGCTGGCCAACCTTTCAGTGTGTTTATCCCCGTTTGCCTTCTCACTGAGTCTTTCCTCATAGGTTTTTTTTTCCCCTAACTTCAGGTTGTCATAACCCTCATGATACTAACTCAGTGTTGTGGCCCCTTTTCTCCTGCTTCAGTTTTCACTGCAGCATCTCTCATATCCAGGGTCATATTCTTGTGAGATAGAATCTGATTGTCTCAGTTCAAATTTGGGGGCCAGACAAAATCATCAGTCTCTGACCAGCCCGTGGCTTAACTGCCAAACAGCAGGGGCTGTGGACGAGGGTGTTTCACAGAACGTTTAATGAGCATGATAGTAATTATTAACACATCTAGTGCGTTCATCAAGCTAGTTAAGATTACTTTTACCAAACCAATGTTCATTCACTGTGATAGGCCACATTCTCTTCCTTCAGTAGCAGTTTTACATCCTCACCTTATCAACAAGATCTTACAATAATACACCATTTCTGTCCTCTGGTCCTGCGCTGTCACCTGTACCGCCCAGAGTCCATGTTCAAAATTTTTCTTTACTTTTTTATATTTTAAAAATTATTTACAATTGTTCTTGTAACGATAAATTAAAAATAAACCTATTTTTCAAAATGTAGCATACATCAGAAAAGTACACACATCATAGGTGTGCAACTTGATGAGTTTTCACAAAGTGAATATTTTTGTAATCAGCACCCATATCAAGACATTGACACGATCAGCCCTCCAGAGCTAACCTCATGCCTATTCCTCTCCACCACCCCAACCATGGGTAGCCACCATCCTTAATTTGTGACACCATAGAATGCTTTTGCCAGTTTTTGAACTTCCTATTCACAGACTCATGAAGTAAGTACTCTTTCCTGTTGGACTTCTCTTCCTCAACATCATATTTGTGAGATTCATCCACGTTGTTGGATGTTCCTTTTCATTTCTTTCTTTCTCTCTTTTTTGAGACTGGGTCTTGCTGGAGTGCAATAATGTGATCATGGCTCACTGCAGCCTCGACACCTCCCCAGGCTTAAGTGATCCTCCCACCTCAGCCTCCTGACTAGCTGGGACTACAGGCACATGCCACCACACCTGGTTTTTTGTTTTGTTTTGTTTTTTAGATAGTTTCTTACTCTGTCATCCAGGCTGGAATGCAGTGGCATGATCATGGCTCACTGCAGCCTTGACGTCCTGGGCTCAAGTGATTCTCCCATCTCAGCCATGCAAGTAGCTGGGACTATAGGCATGCACCACCATGCCTGGCTAATTTTTTTTTTTGTATTTTTTTAGAGACAGGCTTTCGCCATATTGCCCAGGCTGGTCTCAATCGCCTGGGCTCAAGCAATCTGCTCCCCCTTGGCCTCCCAAAGTGCTGGGATTATAGGCATGAGCCACCACACTCCACCCCAGCTAATTTTTATTTTATTTTATTTTTTGTTTTTTTATTTTTTAGAGACAGCGTCTCCTTATGTTGCCAAAGCTGGCAAACTGTTGGGCTTAAGTGATCCTCCCACCTTGGCCTCCCAAAGTGCTGGGATTACAGGCATGAGCCACCGTGCCTGGCCCCTTTTCATTTATAGGTAGTATTCCTCTGAATGAGTATACAAAGATTTCTTTATTCTGCATTTGGGCTGGTTCCAATTTGGAGCTGTTATAAATAATCCTGCTTTGAAAATTCTTGTACAAGCCTTTTGGTGTACATACATGTGCATATTTCTGTTGGGTATATATACTCAGGAATGGAGTTGTTTCAAAGGGCATACATATATTCAGCTTCAATAATTTTTGCTTAATAGTTTTCCAAGACAGTTCTATCAATTTATACTTCCACCAGCAATGTTTAAGAATTCCAGTTACTTTCCAACCTTGCCAACCCTTGGTCTTATCAGGATTTTAGTTGTAAGCATTCTAATAGGTGTGTAGTAACATGTCATTTTGATTTGGATTTTCATTTCTCTGATAAAAATGAGGTTGAGCACCTTTTCAAGTACTTATCAATCATTTGATTGGTCTCTGTTTTTTTTTTTTTTCTGAGCCAGAGTCTTGCTCTGTCACCCAGGCTGGAGTGCAGTGGTATGATCTCAGCTCACTGCAGTCTTTGCCTCCTGGGTCCAAGCAGTTCTCCCACCTCAGCCTTCCGAGTAGCTGGGATTATAGGTGTGTGCCACCACACCCAGCTAATTTTTATGTTTTTAGTAAAGGCAGGGTTTCATCATGTTGGCCAGGCTGGTCTTGAACTCCTGACTTCAAGTGATCCGCCCACCTCGGCCTCCCAAAGTGCTGGGATTACAGGCGTGAGCCACCGCACCAGCCTGTTCTCTGTTTCGAAGTGCTTGTTCAACCTTTACCCATCTTTTATTGAATTGTCTAATTGATTTGTAGGACTTAGAAATATTAAGTTAAACTATATGACCTACCATTTCTGTACATCAAAAATGGTTAAATATCATAATTTCATATTGTTTATCCTAATATATATGATGAGTCCTTTGTCAGTTATATGTATTGCAAGTATTTTCTCCTGCTGTGGTTTGCCTTTCTACTCTCTTAACGGTGTCTTTAATGAACAGAAGTTCTAAACTTTATGTAGTATAAGTTATCTCTTTTTCTTTATGGCATTTGTCTGTCCATGAAATGAATGGAGATGAGGACAACATTTGAAGTTGTTTTATGTAGAAAGTGCAGGAACTGGGCCCCTCCCCTGCTGCTCTGATAGATCAAATTGTGGTTAAATCAAGCAGACAGATCACAGAAGACCCAACCGTAGGTGGAATAGAATGTGCTTACAGTAGGTTGGGGTTGCCACCCCAGGATGTCTTCCTTTTGGAGGAAGTCTCCAAGGACAATTCTGAAAGACAAAAGTCATGACGTTCTTCCCTCCCTCATCCTCCTGTGATCTGAGGTCTTCCCTCCTCGGGTGCTGGGTTGTTGCTCTTCCTGTGCCTCCACGTATTCTGGGTATCTCATTCCAGTAGCACTAACTTCATGTTTTCCCAATAATTCCTTAGTCACACCTAGATGTTTTGTCTGGAAGGGACAAGGGCACTTAATAAAACTTATGCAGAATTAAGTTTGAATCCTGAAGGTCCCTTTAAGCTTTGCTGCTACTTAGAGGGCGAGCCAACCAGGCTGGCCTGGGGGTGCTATGAGGGAAAGAAAAATGCATCATGGGCAGCAATGGTCAGGACAGTATCCTCAATTTTCAAAACAGGTCTCTATGATACTCCATAATCTCCTTGCTCCCATTTTGTCCTGACCATTATCCAGGAAGTGGCCAAGAAGTGATGATCCCTTTTTGGGGATAGTACATTCAGTGATCAAAGTACCTTACTAAAGTGTATGGACCAGGAGGAGATGAGGGAGAGAGGGAGCTGGACAGCCAGTTCATTGTTGAGTATATAGATTCATTCAAGAGCTACAATGGTGTAGCTAGAAACAGCTGACCAGTAATAACCCGAAAAGGTATCAACAGTGGTAAGGCAGCATTGATAGCCCTGAGAGGGGTTTGAAGGCCTGATGTAGCCAATCTGCCAGGAGCAGTAGGGGGTAATGCTCCTTGCAATATGACCTTTCTCATTGCAAGACTAATGGGTCAGCTTTTGGCAGGAGTCACAAGTCTGTCATTCATTGGTAGCCTCTGCATCAGAAACAGCCAGACTTGATGAGTGGTGGGTTCCATCAGAAAACCAGTCCTTATTTGAGAGTATCTATGCAATTGTTCCAGACAGTTCGATCAGCAGCCATGATTTGTTTCCAGATTCACATCCACAAAGGAAGGGTATCTTTAATCTGCCAGTCTGTAGTTTTCCAAGTGGTAGCACAAACAGCTATGCTGTTGGCAACAACCGAAAAGTCAGTTCTACCCCCGAATGAAGCAAGAACATCTGTCTGCAAGAACATCTATCTGCTTTTGCTTTAGCACAGCTGACACTGAAGCTGAGTAGCTACAGCGCCCTAGTGAACACCACTGGGTTTCAGCTTAGCCAAACCATCGGTGAACTAGGCCCAGGCATTTAGGAAATCTGTGCCAGGGCCTCACTGAGCCAGTGTCTTTGGTTCAGGTATTAGAGTTGGGGATAAATTTTCCCCCAGAGGGACACTAGCTACTTTTTTAATAATGTAAAGCTAAGATACGGCTGAGGCCGCCAGACCAGCTCTGTTCTTCAGTATGCCATTTCCATTTGACAAGCAAGGAGGTGTCCCTTCCCACCTTGTTAGTTCTTGATCTGACTTCATCTATCTTCAGATGGGAATTTAGGCCGGAGAGTCACAAAGTCTCTGTGAATCGGTTTTGACAAAGACTCTGTGGCAGCAAACTAATAGTTGCCTGTATGCCTTGTAATTTTGATGAATGCTGGACATTGGGTGGGAAAAATCGTAGTGGTAATTTGATGCCCTGTTATTTTTTTTTAGAGAGGATTTACTTTTGCTTTCTTGCAGGCATTAGTGTGGGGGTACATTCTATTAATCCATTTTGGGATTGAGCTGGTCAGCTAGGTTTCAGGTTTTCTGAGAGCTTGTCTACTTCCAGTTTGCCCTAATTTCTAAAGTATAGCCTTCCCAGAGTCTTCTCTGGAATTTTGGGATATTTACACAACTCTTCCTCTTTTGGCTCCTCAGTCCCATGAGATTGTCAGGAACTCAGTGCCGGTCTCCTGCCTTTTAGCTGCTGCTTTCTGCTTGGTTTCTTAGCCTCCTGGCTCTGCACGCCGATAAAGTGGCAAACGCCTCTTTATCGAAAAGCTTCCCTGACTGTCAGACTCACTGCCAGTGAACCTCCCTCCTCTCAGGCATCCTTGCTGCTCATGTCTTGGCTGTCTTGTTTGCTTAATGATGAGTTCAAACAGATTTTTTTTTTTTCTTTTTGGCATTGTGTCCAGCTTTGAAAATTCTTCTTAGTGCGTGTGTCGTTGAGGGGTGGGTCTGCAACAAGCTACTTGGCCATTACTACTTAGCCAGGAGTTTTAATCTTGAGTTTAAAAGCATATGAAACTCTTTTTAAAACAGTGGAAAAGTTAACCCCCTTATTTTCTGGAAACTTACCTGTTAATTACTTCTAGCTCAATAATGATAAGCTAGTAATTAGTCAAATTACAACTAATCCTTATTTTATCAATTTAATTCTGAACATTTCTGAACATTGTACATTTGAACAAAATAAAAGAGAAATATCATTTTGTAGTCATAAGACATTTTACAGCTATTTATCCTTATTTGCTAATGAGTGGTGAGGTATATATTTTGAGGGTACCAAGCTGTGAGTCCCCTTTATTCCTCACATAGTGGGTTTAGTCTAAACTTGGCTTTTAGATATTTTCTCATACCTGATATCTGTCTGTTGATCTATTGTATATTTTAGTTGATGAACATTTAATTTAAAGCAATCATCTTTTTTTTTTTTTTTTTTTTTTTTTTGAGACGGAGTTTCGCTCTCATTGCCCAGGCTGGAGTGCAATGGCACGATCTCAGCTCACCACAACCTCCGCCTCCCAGGTTCAAGCGATTCTCCTGCCTCAGCCTTCTGAGTAGCTGGGATTACAGGCATGTGCCACCACACTCGACTAATTTTGTATTTTTAGTAGAGATGGGGTTTCTCCATGTTGGTCAGGCTGGTCTCAAACTCCTGACCTCAGGTGATCCACCCGCCTTGGCCTCCCAAAGTGCTGGGATTACAGGTGTAACCACCACGCCCGGCTAAAGCAATCATCTTTCTGTAGGCCTGTAGTATACTAACTTGTTAATTTTTATGAACATTGTTTTGTGTTATATGACTGTAAGAGCCACTCTTTGTTTAATGCTAATTTGGGGTTAACACTGAGGCATGCACTTTCCATATATTATCTCATTTAATCCTCACAACCACCTTGAGATATCAGTATCTTGTTTTGCAGGAGGCTTAGAACGGTTTAGTAATTCACTCAGGGCAAACCTTTACGAAATGGCAAACCTGGTTAATAGAACCAAAATTAATAACAGCATTTGGTGAGCATGGCCCTTAGCTAGGAGCTGGAAGTATATAACTAGGAAGGAAATGTTTTTGTCTTCAGTGTCATTCTCCTCCATCGGAACTAGTATACATAACCTCTATAATCTCTATGTGCTGGGTTCTGTGCTGAGGGCCTGAGAACTTAGACATGATAGAAAGCGGGGTGTTGGAGAACAGCAGTCTGTCTCTGAAGAACCCACTGTCTTCCTCCTGAACCTCTTGACTTGCAGCTCAGGCTTCCTTCTTGGTGTCTGCCCAGCTCCACAAGGTGCCTGGCACTGAGGATGTACAAAACGCAGCTCTTTGCCGTTTCAGACCTTGCCTATGGTACAGCTCTTGACTCCGTGAGGACATTTCTTACATTTTAAGGTGGGTCCTCATCCTCTGTGCCTTGATTTATGCTACCACTTTCTGGCCACTAGAAAGTTCTAAGTTTCAATCTCCCCAGGCCCAGAGCAGTGAATACCATGTTGCCACACATTGGCAAACTGCAACCTGTGCCATTCACCGTGTGCGTAATTAAATGAGAAGGGGTCCTTAGATGTACACAGTCTTTCTGTTTTGGTCCATAGCGTCCTCTTGTATTTGTTTTGTTGGCAAGGTTCACCTATTTGGAATTGTGACATCAAATGGCCGAATAGTAGCATCCTGTGGTTGTAGAGCCCCAGCTGTCGTTTCCTCCCATGAACATGAGGATAGAAATTTATCTTCAGCATGGTGGTTTCAGTAGAGTCCACCCTCCTTCCTGTTTACCTGGCCTGTCCTTTGTTATAGCACGGAAGGAGCCATGGCATTCCATTTGGATGAATGCTACCAAACGTCCAGTTTATTGAGGCCAAATTCCCAAGTTCAAGTTCTAGATCCATCTTTGACAAACTCTGGATCCTCAAGCTTACTCATGTCTTCATCTGGAAAATAGGCATGATAATTTCTACCTAATAAAGAAAGTGGAATATTAAATTAACTGAGATAATCTATGTGAAAGGTGTTTGTAAACTATAAAATGCTACCAAAATTTTATTTATTTATTTATTGAGATGGAATTTTGCTCTTGTCCCCCAGGCTGGAGTGCAATGGCACAATCTCAGCTCACTGCAACCTCCATCTCCTGGGTTCAAGCGATTCTCCAGCCTCTAGAGTAGCTGGGATTACAGGAACCCACCACCACACCCGGCTAATTTTTGTATGTTTAGTAGAGATGGGGTTTCGCCGTGTTGGTGAGGCTGGTCTCGAACTACTGACCTCAGGTGATCCGCCTGCTTCGGCCTCCCAAAGTGCTGGGATTGTAGGCATTAAGCCACTGCACCCGGCCCAAAATGTTATTTTAAATTCTTCACAATTACATTTTTTCATTTAAGTGAGGGCAATTTAAAGAGCAAATCATTTGAAAGTCTGGATGCTACAGATGTGTATTCTGTTCATTTTATGGTCCATTTTGAGAACCAGATAGCTTATCAGCCTAGTTTGTAAGCATGTTTATGAGTCCGGGGTTTTTAAGCTCTTCAGAGAATATTTAGTGGATGGTAAATTCCTTAAGAAATAGTTGGGTGATTACTTTTACTAACTGCAGGAAACTATTCCCTTAGAGGATAGGTGAGTGAAAGAGTTTCTTTGTCATGTGATTTCTTTCTGGTACGTAAATCCTTCTGACTGTGATAATTATATTAAATATATTAAAGTAAGAATAATAGGGTTTTCTTCAGAGGAAATACATAGCTAAATTGATATTTATGCTTTAAAAATGCAGTTTTTTTTAAAAGAGAGTGTCTAAAATGTATACTAAAAGGAAAATAATGCAAGTCCACAGCTTACTCTTTTTTCTTCCTTTTAGTATAAAGTACCGTGTTAATAGAACATTTTTAAAAAGCAGTTTTTTATTTATAAAAGTAATGTCTAGCATGTAAAATTTGGAAACCACAGAGAACTATATGAGAAAACTAAAATCTTCTGAAATCCCATTCTTACCAGAAAACTATGTATTCAATTGTTGGAGAATTTTCTTCAAGGACTTTTTTCTATGTCTGTATATAATAAATAGACATTTTAAAGGGGGACAAGGCCAGGCACAGTGGCTCATGCCTATAATCAATTCCTGCACTTTGGGAGGCTGAGGTGGGCAGATCACCTGAGGTCAGGTGTTCGAGACCAGCCTGGCCAACATAGTGAAACCCTGTTTCTACTGAAAATATAAAAATTAGCTGGGCGTGATGGCGGGTGCCTGTAATCCCAGCTACTCAGGAGGCTGAGGTGGGAGAATCACGTGAACCCAGGAGGCGGAGGCTGCAGTGAGCCAAGATCGTGCCATTGCACTCCAGCCTGGGTGACAAGAGTGAAACTCCATCTCAAAAAAAGAGAAAAAAAGGGGAGGAAACAAAACTGGGATCATATTGTATATAGACTTTAGGATTCTGATACTTTACTGAATATTACATTGTGAACATTTTGCTTGCCAGTAATTATTTTTTGAAAACATTATTTTTAAGGACTGTACAGCATTCTATCACACAGATGTACAATAAGCATTCCCCTACTGTTGGATATTTAGCTGTTTTAATATTGAAAAGCTTTGTTTTGCTATTGTGATTCTGTAGTGAACATCAGGATGGCATTTGTGAATAAATTTGCAGGGTCGGTGGAGCACATGCAAAGAAATGAACAAACAAAAAAGTGGGAAGTGAGAGTCTCCTTTTAGCTACTATGATTAGGGTAGTTCCCAATTTCTCCACCTTACTCAAGAACTATTTTATTTAATAAACACTCTACTTGCATTTCAAGGTAGCTTTGTAACTAATTGAAAAAATTCAACATAAGATGTAAATTTCTGGAATGAAAGTACAATCTGTGAATTAAAATATAGAAATGAAAGACCAAATATAGTAGTCTAATTTCTTGAAATAAAACTAAGTTTAAGTGCATTTTGGTGATATTGGGGGTGATATTCATTGTAATTAAAGTGCCTAGGGTTGTTATTAATGAGCTCCATGTGAAGGCACAAAGTAGGAATGCCTCAAATTACCCTATTTAATTGATTCTAAGAATACCTTTATTTTAATATTTTGCATTTTCTGAAATTAAGCTGTGTTTTCAATTATTGTGTACGTATGATTGATGTACTAATTATTTCCCTAAAATCTTCACTAACTTATGTTGCACTTTACAACACCATCTTAGAAACAAAGGAATGTGGCAGTTTCCAGATGAGAGATACTTGGCATTTATTTGTGTTTCAAAGATCTTTGCTGCATGTGTATTTGGAACAGCATACAGGTACTGTATAAAGGATGTCTGTATTGCATCCTGTACTGTAAGCTTTGGCCTTTTATAATAATTAAATTTAAGGCTAGAGAATATCATGGCTATGTGAGAAAGAGGAAAATTTGGTGCTTGGCTTTTGAGGAGTATGCTCTGAAAACCTGCTTGGAAAGATGGCAGATGTTAGTACCAGCTAACCTTTAGCCTGGTTGATTTTTATCTTTTTTTGTAACCCCATAGGACCACAAGATCTTTGCTCACTAAAAATCAAGATGCTGTTGCCGATTCTTTATACAGCTACAGCATTACCTACTCATTTGGCAGTGGGTTTTCATTTTTTCGTATTCTTCCATTTGGCTTAGAGAATGGCATATTTGAGAGTTTGGTAATTTTAGCCCATCGTTAAATTTGATTTGTTACCTTTGTGATTTGAAAAAACCAAAACAAAACCATTCAGCACTCATGGATAAGGAAACTCATTCTTTCCTACTTTACTTTGCTGTTGGTAAGGGCTGTCTTGCCTCCTCGGACTGACTGTTATCCTTTGCACCAAGAACATTGTGTCCCCGGGGCCCACCAGCCCTTCTCCATCATGGCTTTCCATGTGGCTTTTGGAAATGAGGGTGATTTTGGCCCCAGACAGTACTCTTGAAAGAATACCGGCTGGGTGCAGTGGTTCATGCCTGTAATCCCAGCATTTTGGGAGGCTGAGGTGGGTGGATCACTTGAGGTCAGGAGTTTGAGGCCAGCCTGGCCAACACGGTGAAACCCCATTGCTACTAAAAGAATACGAAAATTAGCCAGGCATAGTGGTGCACGCCTATAATCCCAGCTACTCGGGAGGCTGAAGCAGGAGAATAGCTTGAATCCAGGAAGCGAAGGTTGCAGTGAACCGAGATTGTGCCACTGCACTCCAGCCTGGGCGACTGAGCCAGACTCCATCTCAAAAAATAAAGAGAAAGAAAAAGAAAAAAGAGGATACCACTGATTTCTTAGTCCCGTCTCCCTTACCATTTTAAAACTTACACCCTTTGTGAATTTTAATAAATGAGTGTTCTAACTGTGATGTTTAGATGAAACATTTTATTTGAAAATTATTTGGGGGTCTTAGAAGGCAGGTTTATAGGGAGCGTCTCTGTAATTTTGAGGAGGGGAAGACAGCCTGTTGGTTTTTTACCTGGTAGCCTTGTTGGCTAGAGAAATGGGATTCTTCCAGAGCCCACTTACCACACCCCTGCCTGCTGGTTCTCAGACTCTTTAGGGTTCCTGCCAATAACATCATGGTAAAATCCAGGCAGGCAAGCAAGCATTTTCTAGATACTTCGTAATGTCTTCTCCACATTTGTCTAAAAGCCACTTAAAGTTTTAGAGCTGCGTATGTATTGATTATGTTACTATACTCCCAATACAGCAATACTACTTGTTTATAGTCACTGTTAAGAAGTGAAAACCTTCCATTTCATTAAGACTTTTGTTGTTGTTCTTGTTAATATGATTTGGCTTTTCATTGCCTAATTGATACCACAGCACGGGTTCCAAGTTTTCCAGGACACTCTTGATTGGAAATATTCTACCTCTACAATTTCATAAATGCTTTTGGGTTTTCAGGTCATGATATCATGGTTTTGCTTTAAAAATTGTGGTACCTGTACTTTCTGATAGCTTAAAAAAAGTTTACAAATCCGTGGTTAGAACCTTAAAGAGTGTTCTCAGTGGTCCATGTGCTACAACTGAGAGGCAATGAGGCTTTCTTACAACAAGGATTGCCATTTGTTGTTGCTGAGCTCTGAGCACACTGGCGTGTACTTGTGTGAGTACGTGTGTGTGTGTGTATGTGCGTGTTTGTGTGTGTATGTTTGTAGCAGTGCTCTAGAGAGTGCTTTTTTTGAGACAGAGTCTCACTCTGTCGCCCAGGTCGGAGTGCAGTGGCATGATCTTGGCTCACTGCAACCTCTGCCTCCCAGGTTCAAGTGATTCTCATGCCTCAGCCCCCTCAGTAGCTGGGATTACAGGCCTGCACCATCACACGTGGCTAATTTTTGTACTTTTAGTAGAAAAGGGATTTCGCCATGTTGGCCAGGCTGATTGCAAACTCCTGGCCTCGAGTGATCCGCCTGCCTCGGCCTCCAAAGTATTCTTTAGGAGGTGTCCCAGACATTTCCTTTCTCATACTAAAAATTGCTTTTTAAAAAGCCAAGCATCTAGTTTCAATGGAAAAATTACAGTGTCATATTTGCCTTTAAAGAAAAATTTTGTAAAGGATAAATTATATTATAAAGGGAAATACAGTTTTAACAATGAATTAATTCACTAGCAGTGGAGCACTAGAGTGATATGGCTTATGCCCTAAAATGATAGATCAGGACAGGCATTAGTGGGGCTTTTCTGCCTGTGAAGGTCTGGAGGTATATTCTCAACTCTGGTGGCTCTTAGGAGCCTTTGTCAGAGTTTCAGGACTTCATTCCTTCATTTACTCACTAAGCAGGTTTTGAGCACTTGCTGAGTATTGAGGGCTCTACTCAGGCCTATGAAAGAAGTTTAAGGTCTCATCTCTGCCGTCCTGAAAGCCCGTATCTATGGAGGAGATGAGATGGTGTATTTGAAGGCATTCTCTGATGACTTGGAGGGTTTAGTAAAGGCTATACATGTTCTTGGAAGGGGAAGACCTTTCTGGCTTTGTGGTCAGGGAGGGTTGCAGGAACATCTGAAATCACCCTTGATGAAAGAGCCATGTTTAACCTGTAGGAAGAAGGAAGAACTAGGCTCATTTTGGCTTACGTTGAAAGTGTTTAGGTTCAAGTTGGTAATAATGGTTGGGCAAGACTGGAAAGGAAGATAGGGCTGTGTGGCTGGGGGCTGGGAGTGGGATAGGAATTTGGTTCTATTATTATTATTATTATTATTTGAGTCAGAGTCTCGCTCTGTTGCCCAGGCTGGAGTGCAGTGGCACAATCTTGGCTCACTGCAAGCTCTGCCTCCCGGGTTCACGCCATTCTCCTGCCTCAGTCTCCCAAGTAGCTGGGACTACAGGTGCCTGCCACCATACCCAGCTCATTTTTTGTATTTTTAGTAGAGACGGGGTTTCACCGTGTTAGCCAGGATGGTCTCGATCTCCTGACCTCATGATCTGCCCGCCTGGGCCTCCCAAAGTGGTGGGATTACAGGTGTGAGCCACCGCGCCCGGCCAGGAATTTGGTTCTATTATTAATCAAGTTTACTGTGGGGAATTTTTCTTGATGTCAAATAGGTCTCCACAAAAATTTGCAGTAGCTTGGAGCCATGTCTCTCAATGTTAGCCATGAGGAATATCCACTTGTATGCTTTGGTACCACTTTTTGAAACGGGTTAGGACAGGATTTCCAGAACTTTTACTTTGCAAATGTCTTTGTTAATCCTCCCTTACTTGATAACCTGTTCTCTAAGCAGCATCTGCCCTCTGAATGTCGACGGACTGGCGTCAGCAATTACAGAGACCAAGCTGGGGGCATCCCCTTTGCCCCTGTTTCCTCTGCTCCCAGCATCTGCTCAAGTCAATACCAACATGTTGGGATCTCTGCTGTGGCAACTGCAGGACACTGAATGGTGGACTCTCCATCTGGGAGTCTCAGTTGCTAGGTCTCGTCCCTTGCAGCCACCTGCTCTCATTGCGATGACTTGGGCTCTCTGCATGGTTGTGGGGCTCACTGGGATCTGGTGAAACTGATGGCAGCAGCCCTGCCCACCCTAAGGGCAGCTGCTCTTCATCCTGAGGATGTCTCTATCTGAGGGCATTTGGGTGCAAAGCCACAACCCTGGGCAGCCCGCCCTAGGCAAACAGTGCTATTTAAGTACCTACAGAATATCTTTGATTTTGCCTCTGGGTCTGCAGGGCCTAAAATATTTACTATCTGGCCCTTTACAGAAAACATTTGCCAACCTCTGCTTTACATCTGCACTGTTCATTATGGTAGCCACTAGCCACGTGTGGCTTTTGAGCACTTGAAATGTGACTAGTCCAAAATGAGATGTGCTTTGTGTATACTTACACATGCTGGAATTCGAAGGCTTGGTACCAAAAACCCATAAAAGAGCTCAATAAATTTTTTATTTGATTACATGTTGAATGAATATTTTGGATATACTGGGTGAAATAAAATGTATTATTAAAGTTAATTTTACTTATTTCTCTTTACTTCTTTTTTCATGTGGCCACTAGCAAATTCAAAATTACATGCATGGCTTACATTTGTGGTGTGTATTATACTTCTGTTGTCCAGTGCTGATCTATAACATAGCATCCAAGTTTATTGTCTACAGAGTTCTGTTTTCATGGAGCCTCTTGAATAAACTGAGCTCGTTTTTCCTTCTTCTTCTTCTTTTTTTTTTTAGACAGAGTCTTGTGCTGTTGGGCAGGCTGGAGTGTAGTGGCGTGACCTTGGCTCACTGCAACCTCTGCCTCCCAGGTTCAAGTGATTCTCCTGCCTCAGTCTCCCGAGTAGCTGGGATTACAGGCACCACACCAGGCTAATTTTTGTATTTTTAGTAGAGATGGGGTTTTGCCATGTTGGCTCAGCTGGTCCCGAGCTCCTGGCCTCAAGTGATCCACCCACCTCGGCCTCCCAGGTGCTGGGATTACAGGCATGAGCCACTGCACCTGGCCTCATGTTTCTTGTGGTACAAGTTTAGCAAACATGACTGATCCCCAACATGTTTTAGGTTAGGGTTTGTGTTTTTTTGACACCTAAGCTATAATTTAATTGATGTAAACTCTTACTTTTAAATAAAGATTATACTTTCCTTTGTGTTTTCTAAATCCTGATGTTTATTATGCTCTGTTTTATTTTAAATCAGGTATTCCTTTGTTATTCTTCTATCATATGTGTTCTTGAAAATCTATGAGGTATACATTTTCTGTGATGTAAAAATTATGATCTTATCATGTCTAATCTTTGATCCAGCAACTCTACTTCTAGGATTATGACCTAAGGAAACACTTGGATAAATGTGCCAAGGTGTGTGTATAATAAGTAGGCTCATTAGAATGTTGTCATTAATAATGAAAAATTGAATACAACCTCAATGCCCGACTATAAAGATTGATTACTTAAACTATGGATTATCCACATAATTGTATTTTCAATGTAAATGATGGTAATGAGTTATTAGAGAGTCTCTATAGAGGATCAATATTTTAAAGATAAATGTATGAATTTGTACTTTTAAGAGTTCTGAAAGAGGCCTGTGTAGTGGCTTATGCCTGTAATTCCAGCACTTTGGGAGGCGAAGGCGAGTGGATCACTTGAGTTCTGGAGTTCGAGACCAGCCTGGGCAACATAGTGAGACCCCATCTCTACAAAAAATATGAAAATATTAGCCAGATGTGGTGGCAGGTGCCTGTAGTCCCAGCTACTTGGGAGGCTGAGGTGAGAGGATAACTTGAGCCTGAGATGCGGAGATTGCAGTGAGCAGAGATTGTGCCACTGCACTCCAGCCTGGGCAACAGAGTGAGACCCTGTCTCAAAAACAATAACAACAACAAAAACAACAACAACAGAAGTTCTGAATGAAACAGATTCTGACCGTTCATACTGATTCTCTTTGATAGGGAAGATTGGGGTTAATTTTCTTCATGCTTATTTATATGGTCTATTTTTCTGTAGTAGACTTGTGTATCTTATATAATTAAAATAATTATTTAGCCATTTAGTAATTAATATATGATGCAGCTACATAACAAGTTCAAAATTCTAAGTGAAAATATTTTTGTGGCATGAGAATTTATAAAAGTCTATTTTACTGTCACATAATGAAGGATGTTAGATAAAGAGCATTAGCCCCAGAGATTAGTCACGTGTTGCAAACAAATTGTTTTGGTAGTAAAGTAAGGAGTAAAGAAATGTGTACTCTCTAAAAAATAAAGTTCTTATTTAAGCACCTTCTGAGGTCTACCCTGGATTCTCTGTTTTGCTACAATTGTGATCGCCAGTGACTTTCCCACTAAAATAATTTCCTGAATATTTAAGTGTTTCATGGCTAGTTATTTTTAAGTGACCCAGCACAGGAAGGATGTGGAGGGGGTGGAGTATTATGGGAACTCCTGCCAGTTTGTGGAAAAATTGAAAGTGAACTAAGGCCACCAAAAGGAGTCTGAAGAGAGTGTTAGGTATGAAGCAAAGATTTTTATTGTGGAAGATAAATATAGAGTGTGTGCTTGACTCCAATAGGTCTTTAGGTGTGTGTGTGTGTGTATGTGTGTGTAAGCGTTTTATTTGTTTCCATGGTGAAATTCAATACAAAGAGTCAGTTTAACAGTTGAAACTTCAAAAGGTAAGAAACTGGTTTTTATTATAGTAGTTAACAGGTGAGCCCTAGCTAGCAAGCAGAGCTCTACTATTGGGATTTACCTTTCACATTCACAATATTAAATAAAACTTTATAGATGCCATCACATAGTCTATATCTGAAATTATATGTTTTGGGAAATTTAGGTATAGCTTCAGCTAAGTTAATGGGAAATGTCACTGGCAATATGCACATCATTTAAAAAATTGGTCATAAATCTTTTAGATCATTAAGACATTCATGGAGTTAAATGCTACCTTCTCAGTCCCAACCAAGCACTCTGGAAGTCTCCTTTGCACACCCACTGCCCCATACACAGCTCTTATAGCACTGGGATATTGTTGGTTATTATCTATGTATCTGTCTGTCTTTTATTCAACTCTGAACTCCTTAGAACTGTATCTTATTTGCTTTTGCATTTCTAACTACCAGTACAGGTATGTAGTTAGTTTCACATAGTCAATGTTTACTGAAAGAAGGAAAGTAGGAGAGGGGCATTCTGTATGGTAAAATTTTTAGTCTCCATATTCAAAAGGCAGTAGTCTGAATAGTCTGAATTGCTCCGTAGTGGATGCCTTGGGGACATAAGGAAACGCGACAGTCTCTAACTTGGAGTTTAAGCTACGTGTTGCAAGGAGAAATCTACCATTTGTATCTGTTAAGGTTCATCTTTTCATCTTGCTCATCACTGCTTGAATTCAAACCTTTATATTACCTCAGTCGAACTGCTAGGTGACCTCCACACCTCCTTTCCAATTCATTCTCCACATTGCCATGGCACCTGTTTCTCTAAATTGGTCAGATCATGTTATTTTCCTGCTTAATATTTGCTGTTGGCTCCTTCTAACTGCTAGATAATCCACCCTCTTTCCAGAACCTTGAAGCCCTCGGAGGTCTGGCCGCTTTACTCACACTGCCCCCATATCTGGGCCCCAGTCACACCATACAAAGCTAGGCTGTGTGCATTGCTGTTTTCTTTGCTTGAAATGCTCTTCAGCTTTCTCCTTCTGCCAAATGAGCTCCTTTTCTACAGAAGACCAACTCTCTGACCCTCTGGGAAGTTTGCCACACCTTGCCAGTGGTCTCTACATAGTACTTACCAACTCTTTGATTTACAGTGACCTTATGGGTCTGTCCTTTGCTTCTGGACTTTTTCTTTAAATTCCCATTGTTCAGCTACAGTGCTCAAGAGGTAGGAGCTCCCATTTGTTGAGCACTGACTGTGTGCCAGGCATTGTGAGAGACTTGGTTCCCACTGGATTAAAAAGTCCTTGCGGGCAGCAACCACAGTTTACCCTAGGCTAAGCATTCGGTCGAGTGAGAGCTCTTTAAATAAAACACATTGGTTGAATGTAGACCTCCCCATCATCGTTTTAAAATAGACAAGTAGTTCAGTCATTTGAATTCAACACTAATTTTATTTCAGCTTCATGAAAAGACAATTTTTGGAAATAAGTGCTGGGTGATTTGTAGTGACGTCACTTATTTACTCTGCTAGTTTGTTTTTGAGCACATGATGCATGCTTGTGGGAGAGCAGACAAGGGAGGGAGCACAGGGAGCTGGCTTCCACTTAATACTCAGAAGGTTGCTCTGGAACACTGGGGAAAGAGGGGATAAAGTCAGAATAGTGATGAGCATACAATGTAGATTCTTCGTTAAAGAAAACCACTGTGAAATAGCTCATCACAGTTTCATATAACTGGAAATACTTCATGACATACATTCTATTCTCCAGCTGCCACCTCCATCTCTCCTGTTCCTTTTTGCCTCTGTTTTTGATCACGGTGTGAAATTCTCTTCTCCCATCACTTTCTAATCCAAGCATTATTTTCTTAGAAAGCTACTTAGAGATCACCTCCACAACACTTCCTGTTATATCTGTCATCTTTCTCTGTGTTTCATTTGTACCACATTATCATCTCTACTCATGTGTAGTTTTGAAATAAATGTGTGTGTGTGTGTGTGTATGTGTGTGTGTGTGTAGTCTTCTTCTTCTTTAAGACAGAGTCTTGCTGTCACACCCAGGCTGGAGTGCAGTGGCATGATCTTGGCTCATTGCAACCTCCACCTCCTGGGCTCAATCAATCTTCCAACCTCAGTCTCCCAAGCAGTTGGGACTGCAGGCTCATGCCACCACAGCCGGCTGATTTTTGTATTTTTTGTAGAGACGAGGTTTCACCATGTTGCCTAGGGTGGTCTCAAACTCCTGGGCCGAAGTGATCCCCATGCCTCGGCCTCCCAAAGTGCTGGGATTACAGTGATGAGCCACCACACCCGGCCTATCATCTCTTTAATTAGTCTGCAAAGTCCTTTTAGCCAAGGACCATGTCTTATTTTTCTTATAAGTTACCTAGAGTTCTTAGTACAATTCTATGAAGGTTGTTAATAAATGTTAGAGTCTTGCTGAATTAAGTCATTGTTATGTGTTTAAAGTCTTAATTGATGTATATAGTCCAGGCCCTGGTGGATACTTTCTGCACTTCTCTGTCAATTGCTACTTAATAGCAATTGAGAGAGCCACTGTCTGCTTTCAGATGCTGACTTTGCCAGGTATTAGCAGTCTAACCTTTCTGTGCTTCTGCTTTCATCTCTTAATGAGGCAGAAGTAACATCTCCTCATAGGGTTGATTCAGGGATAATGTAAGAAGGCATTTGTAAATATTGCTTAACAAACATTCCTCAAAAATGTTGTAATGTTGCTTAATAATGTCTGGCACATAACGAATGCTTGATAAATATTAGCCATTATGTATAGTTTGTACATACAAACAAAAATAAAGCATAACAAAATAGGCATAGTTTGGACATACATAATTTGCCCTAATGATTGTAAATTTTACTTTTTAAATTGCAGACATTAAAAAATTAAGGTGACATCCATTGAGATCAGAAAGTTGAGCATCATAATTGATTTTTTTTTTTTTTTTAGACAGAGTCTCGCTCTGTCGCCCAGGTTGGTGTGCAGTGGTGCAATCTTGGCTCACTGCAACCTCCACCTCCGGGATTCAAATGATTCTCATGTCTCAGCCTCCTGAGTAGCTGGAATTACAGGCATCACGCCTGGCTAATTTTTATATTTTTAGTAGAGATGGGGTTTCTCCATGTTGGCCAGGCTGGTCTCGAACTCCTGGCCTCAAGTGATCCCCCTGCGTCTGTCTCCCAAAGTGCTGGGATTACAGGCATGAGCCACTGTGCCTGGCCATATAATTGGTATTTTTTTTAAAAGAAAGAACTCCTTTACTTTGTGTTGATATTCAAAATCAGATTAAGTTACTCTAAATCAGATGAAGTCAGTTGTATAAAGCCTTACCTAAGGGTACCAGATGTTAAAAGAATTGATCCAAACATACTTATGGAAATGTTATTGATGATTTTGCTCATTTCTGTTTGGCTATTGTTTTTTGTTTAGACATTCTACTGTAATGGGGGATGCTTAAAGACTCCTTTGTGTGGAATTCTGTATTGGAGCAACCTTTATCATCAGAACAACTAATAATGTTGTTGCAGACTTTGGCGCTACTACTGTAGAGTGAAAAAATGTTTTCATAAAGTGCCACATCGTGTTAGTAAATGAGATCTGGAAGATGGAGATGGACTGTGAACAGAGAGGGAGCTAGCCTGCTCTCCTCACATGCTGAAATAAAAGCTTCCATTTTGAAGCCTGGGCTTCACTATATTCTTGGATTTTGAAACATATACTATGATGGTCATTGTAACACAGTGTAGTTATACTGTAGTTAATCATGCTACCAGTCAACTTGTTAAACTCAGTATAATTATTTGGTGGTAAAATACAATTACAATAAGAGTTATAATGAGATGAGAGGGATGGTGAGCCCTTGGAGAGCTATTTCCTCACTTCAGACCACTATTGTTTGTCTGGATTGCTTATTGGACTCGAGAATTCCTCTGCTCATGTACTCTGTGTTCCCCTTCTCCCCACCACCTACCTTAGAGGCTGCCAAAGTGGAGAGGGCAGATGGCTTTGTGTATAAAGGCTGCATACATGTTTTTTGCTGGGGTCAAGCAGGGGCTGTGTCCCCTGGAGAAAGTAGGGTCATTTTCTTAGAACACAGGTGCCTTCTATTTGCTTAGCCCAGTGCTCTGTCGCCTAAAGGAAAGACCTCTTACTAATTTGACTGCCAGATGTTTTTTTTTTTATTTTCTTTTTCTGCTCAGCTGGAGCATCATTGATTAAACTGCACAAAGGCACCAATGTGTTGTTTAGTGGTGGCTTGATTTCCACGTTCTGTAGGAGGTAGGTGAGCTTCCCTCGTGCCCAATTTCATGTCCAACCCAGAGCCAATACTTGGAATCCTGAGAATTTTCCAAATACTCTTGTCATCCTCTTGCCAGTGAAAGGAGTCGGGAGGGGGCTCCAGGAAGAAGTCGTCTAGACCCCCATTGCTAAGCCAAAAAATTTCTGCTGTTAGGGCTTCCTGTCTGCTGGGGGCATTTTCCCTTCTCTAGCTGGCTTCTATGAGGAGCTCTTTGTGGCAGGAGCCCTGTTATGTTGAGCAGGGCTGTTGGTCCACACCTTTGCTGCCTCACCCCAGTGCCCCACTGGACTCCTGTTTGGTGTTGTCCTTTTGTACTTCCAGGCTAGGTTTTTCCTTCCCATGGGTTGAATTGCTGGCTGGCTGGTGTCTTTCACATTCTTGTGGTTTCTAAACTCTAGTGGGAATTCCTTGGTATAAATCTGGGAATGAGCACAGGTAAGGACAGTGAGTTCAAATGTCCATTGTACACTAGAAGTGCTGACTGTTCTAGTACATGAAGGTTCACAAAAGGTGAGCTGCATAGCTCAGGTTAGTGATAGTGCTTTTGTGGGTCATAGGAGTTTGTCAGTTTGTAGGTCATAGGAGTTTGTCAATTAGACTAGAGCAGGAAAGTTATTTACCTTGAGAAATGGCATAATCTCATTTTTCATATCACTGTAGATGTCTGGGACCCATTATTTTTGTCAGCACTTCTTAATTTTATAAGTTCACTGACAGAATATCTGAACTTCAGGTACCTTAGAGCGAGGCCTCTCAAACCTTACAAAGATCTGCAAATCCCCTGGAGGCCTTGTAAAATGCAAACTTGGGGCCAGGTGTGGTGACTCATGTCTGTAATCCCAGCACTTTGTAATGCCAGCAATTTGGGAGGCCAAGGCAGGCAGATTGCTTAAGCCCAGGAGGTTGAGACCAGCCTGGGCAACATGGTGAAACTGCATCTCTACAAAAAAGTGTGTGTGTGTGTTGGGGGGCCTGAGGTGGGAGGATCATTTGAGCCCAGGCGGTGGATGTTGCAGTGAGCTGAGGTGGTGCCACTGCACTCCAACCTAAGTGACAGATGAGACCTTGTCTTTCAATAAATAAATAAATAGCAGAATCTCAGGCAGGACCTGAGAGTCTGCATTGCTAACAAGGTCCAGGAAGACCTTATCAGCCTTTTCTCACTCAACAGGACTTTGACCTTTTTCACCTTTTTCCAATTTTACCCCAAAGTCCCACCTTACATATCCATTTTTATTTTGTTTTATTTTATTACTAGAGCCATCTCTAGTGTGCCTGTTTGCTTTATTATCAATGAGATGTATATTGATGTACATTTTTTAAAAACCTTCTGAACTATTGAATGCATTTCCAAGATAATATATACAAAAAAGTAGTTGCCCTTATTTTTAAAATATTTTTCTCTTTAAGTTATGTAGCCATGTTCAGATTTTACAGAAATGCTTTTTTGAGCACCTGTAGCTTACATAAACCCTTTGCCAGGGACAGTGGCTTTTAACCTGACTAACAACACACGTGAATTCTGGAGGCAAAAGGCCCTTAGGTAAGAAAGTGCTGCCATGGCAGGTGAATTTAAAATGTAGGGAGACTGCATGGACAAGGGAATAATGACTCTTTGGATGAGATGTCCTGGGAAGAAATTCCCATTAGGAAGGTCATAATGCATACGGGCTTCATATCGATGCCTGCTGTGTCTGTTCCCACCCTCTCCTGGCACCATGATGTCTCCACCTCCTCCCCTATCCTGGACCAGAGAAGGCCCAGTGCCTCAGCTGAATTTCCTTTTAACATGCAGAATATCACTCTTCTTTCTGTTACATGCACACACAGATACACACACACACACTCATACACACACATACACACACACAGAGACAAGAGAGAGGAGAGAGACTCTAAGAGACCAAGACTCTCAGTAAAGCCAGTACTGTCCTTGGTAGGTCCCTGCCTCTTAAGGTCTGAATGCTTCCCTTAGTGTTGAGACTGCAGGAGAAAATTGTCTCCCCAATCCCACTCAGGGGCATCAGTGGCCTTCACATCCCCATGCCTGTAGGGAATTGACTTTTTTGAGGGTTTCTGCAAGTTTACTCAATGTAGTGTAGTATTTGCTCCACCTTTATTTCTGGTTAATAAAGTGAAAAATGAGTGTTCTAATTTGCAGAAGAGAATAGGAGGGAGATACAACCAGGTTCTTACTTGTGAAAGAGGGAAGAAACTCTCTGACAAACAGAAAACAGTTGGTTCCAGGATAAGCCTCAGGGTAAGTTATAAAAGTTCTCATTCCAATTTGAGCTTGTTTATTGTTTTAATGGAGTAAATATAGATTAAGCTTCATGAGGAAAGATACATGTCACTATTTTCAGTCTTTTTTGAAAGTTCATTCTGAATTTATCCCTGCCTCATTTCAAATGGATTTGATACAGCCCACAAAGATACACCTACAAAGATTAAAAAATAAAACAAAATACACAAGGAGATGAGGTGGAAAGAAAAGAAGCAGGGAGTATGGTCAGCACATGAAACATTTTCTAGAAGATGCTATTTACTTGTTAGAAGTGAGGTACAAATTTGGCTAAGAGCTTCCAGGCTCCTTGAGTCAGTGATAGATTCATAATGTTGAAAAAAAGATTACGGTAAAACCATTTTTTCCTGGGCTGAGACTCGAAAGAAACACCTCATAAAAGGAATCCTGTGTGTGTTTTGAACTGTGCTCTCAGCAACATTACTGAAATAAATAGCATAGTGTTTTGTGGGGCCATTTTTCAATCTGTCCTTTGCTAGAGGTTGATGGCATAATGTCTATGCATAATTTAGTGAAGCCTTTTCTATAGGGGCCCAAATGACAGAGTCTAAGCCTGCACCTCCCTGGCTGCCTCCAGAGATGAAATGACAGTGTCTGGAAATGGATGGACACCATATCCATGATACATTCTTCCGTGAATATTATTTTGCTTAACCAAACCATATTTTTAGAATATGTTAAGTTAAATGGAGATATTTTAAATTAATCAGTGGAACATTTGTGCCTAAAGTTTTTGATAGTAGAAAGTCAACAACTTTAATTTCAGGGCAAGTATATACAAAATAGAGTAAATCCAGTGGTTTCTACTCATCACTCCGTTTCCTAATTTATGTAGTGAGAGCATTTAAATGTTTCATCAAGGTCCTTTTTGTCTCAAAGCCCTCTATAGTAGCCAGGATCTTGGCAAGAAAGAGCTGACATTCTCAAACTGGGCAATTGAGGCACATTCAATAAAGAGATGATTTACCAAGGGAGGGCAGGGCTTTGGGAACCAATAAGGCCTAGTGCAGTGCCCAGTGCTGGCTAGAGCAGGGAACCATTCTCACCTGTAGGCCTGAAGGCAAGAGGGAAGGGAGTGGTTATAGAAATTAGAGATTAGCTTTAGGGAATTATTTGACAAAAGCCATAGAGGGTTGCAACCAATCGTGGTAGGGAGTTGAGCTGGAGAGATGGCTACCTCAGTTTCACCCCTTTCCCCTCTCATCTCTTGATGGTGGCCGCTGTGGGTCAAACCCAGCAGGAAGCCAGAGGGTTTCCATGTACCTTGGCCTACAGGGGCACAGATGGGGTGAAGAAGGTTGGAGAGGGTGGAGGGGCAAGTGGAAGACCCCTAGCACTTCCCATAACTTCATATTTCTAAACAAATGCTTTGAGTCTTTCCTCAAGGTAAGGAAATTCTGCCTTCCTGTCAGCTTCAGGAGGGCCCTTATCTCTGTGGTTACCAATGTGGCTCCAGGGCCCCCTGCGAAGTGCACTTTAAGAAGGGGTAGTCTGGGAGGCCAGGGCGGGCGGATCACGAGGTCAGGAGATCGAGACCATCCTAGCTAACATGGTGAAACCCCGTCTCTAATAAAAATACAAAAAAAATTAGCCAGGCGTGGTGGTAGGCGCCTGTAGTCCCAGCTACTCAGGAGGCTGAGGCAGGAGAATGGCGTGAACCTGGGGGGCCGAGCTTGCAGTGAGCCGAGATTGCACCACTGCACTCCAGCCTGGGCGACAGAGCGACACTCTGTCTCAAAAAAAAAAAAAAAAAAAAAAAAAAGAGGTAGTAGGTCAAAGCAACGATCGAACTCTACAATGCTGAAGAAATCAAACAGAAATGACGAGCTGATGGCTTTGTCAGATTTCTTCAAGTCTTTGTTGTCCTAGTCCTAATGAAATCAGTAAGAAGATAGTTTTCAGGCTGGAGGGTAAAAATAAAACCTTCATAAAATTTCATTTGCTGCTTTCTAGTGTTGGAGAAAGATCCCCATTTTCTGATCCATACATCTCACAGATACGTGATAATATGGTATTGTGGACTCTCCTGTGTGACTGCCTCTCCTGTGAAGAACCCCCTCTGAGCTTGTATTCACTGATGTGAGAGCTTGAAACAACATTGCCTATGCCACAAAAGCATTATGATTTGAAATCAAGCATGGGTATGTACTCTCTTGAGGGAATTACAGTGGATTTTCCCCATGCTTTTCAAACCATTAGTGCAATTTTCAAAAAGTTTGGTTGGGGTATAGATTATAGACAAGAAAATTTATCCATTTTAAGTGCTCATCTCCCTGAATTTGGGCACACATATACAGTTGTGTAATTACCACCACGATTAACATATGGAATATTTTTTTCACCTCCAAAAGTTTACTTAGGGCCGGGCATGGTGGCTCACACCTGTAATCCCAGCACTTTGGGAGGCTGAGGTGGATGGATCACGAGGTCAGGAGATCGAGACCATCCTGCCTAACACGGTGAAACCCCGTCTCTACTGAAAATACAAAAAATCACCCAGGCGCAGTGGCGGGCGCCTGTAGTCCCAGCTACTTAGGAGGCTGAGGCAGGAGAATGGCGTGAACCTGGGAGGCGGAGTTTGCAGTGAGCCGAGATTGCGCCACTGCACTCCAGCCTGGGCGATAGAGCCAGACTCCGTCTCAAAAAAAAAAAAAAAAAAGTTTACTTAGGCCCCTTTGTGGTCATTCCTTCCCTAACTCCAGCTCTAAGCAACCTCTGATCTGACTTTTGTCACTTTAGTTAGAATTTCATATAAATGGAATTTCATATATATATATATACACACACACACACAGGCACACATATATGAGATACATGATATTCATATTTTAGAACCAGCTTTTATACGTGGTAACAATATTTATTCAAATATATACACATGGTAAAAATGACCTGGGTAGTATAAGAGGGTTTAAAATAAAAGGATGAGTCTGCCATACCCCACTCTTTCTCATTTCTAATCCCACTTCTCAGAGCCAACAGCATGTAGCTGTCTCTGCTTTAGTTCCTCTGGAGGTTTTAATTAATATACAAATCATTGTTTCTTTCCTTTCCTTCCCCCCCCCCCCTTTTTTTTTTTGAGATGGAGTCTCCGTCTGTCGCCCAGGCTGGAGTGCAGTGGGGTGATCTCATGTCACTGCAATCTGCGCCTCCCGGGTTCAAGCGATTCTCCCACCTCAGCTTCCTGAGTAGCTGTGATGACAGGCATGTACCATCAAGCCTGGCTAATTTTTGTATTTTTACTAGAGATGGTGTTTCATCGTGTTGGCCAGGCTGGTCTCGAACTCCTGACCTCAGGTGATCTGCCCACCCTGGCCTCGCAAAGTGCTGGGATTACAGGTGTGAGACACTGCACCCAGCCCCAAACCATTGTTTCTTGACAGTAACTAGTGATGATTTTGCTCATTGCATTACCCCCTCCACTCTTCCACCTTATCTCTTCCTCCTCCTCCCTATAGTTATTAGTTAAATCACTATTTTTTATTGCCTCTTTTGCTTACCTTTGAACCTTAAATGTTTATTCTTGATTTTACAACTTAAACTTGCACTTTGAGGAGGAAAGTAATTACAATTTTTGCACTTTGTAGAATATTCTTTATGTAAAATAACCACATAAACTGTAAAATTCAGGAGTGGAGATCAGGCATGACCAGTTAAGTTATTTTGCTATTCTCTCTCTCTGTGTGTGTGTGTGATAATTTATACGACTCACTTTTGTTTCCGTTCTGTATACATATTACAAAATAGCTCAAATAGACCTCTGATATTAATTTTTGTAAACATAACAAAGAAAATTCAGAAGAAACTGCAGGATACTTGGAAAATGTGTAAAGTTTCTTCTTCTTCTTCTTCTTCTTCCTCCTCCTCCTCCTCCTCCTCCCCCTCCTCCTCCTCCCCCTCCTCCTCCTCCCCCTCCTCCTCCTCCCCCTCCTCCTCCTCCCCCTCCTCCTCCTCCCCCTCCTCCTCCTCCCCCTCCTCCTCCTCCCCCTCCTCCTCCTCCCCCCTCCTCCTCCCCCTCCTCCTCCTCCCCCTCCTCCTCCTCCCCCCCTCCTCCTCCCCCTCCTCCTCCTCCCCCTCCTCCTCCTCCCCCCCCTCCTCTTTCTTTTTTTTTTTTTGACACTGTCAAAAAAGTCTCACTTTGTCCTGTCGCCCAGGCTGAAGTGCAGTGGCGCAATCTTGGCTCACTGCAATCTCCACCTCCTGGGTTCAAGTGATTCTCATGCCTCAGGCTCCCAAGTAGCTGGGACCACAGGCACGTGCCACCACACCTGGCTAATTTTTGTCTTTTTAGTGGAGATGGGGTTTCACCATGTTGGCCAGGCTGGTCTCAAACTCCTGGCCTCAAGTGATCCACCTGCCTCAGCCTCTCAAAGTTGTTTTACTTCTTTGGTGTATGTATTTATAGGCTTAGTAAAGCAAAGTCAGGAAATTTCCTTTTTCCAGCAAAAACATGAAATTTAAAAGCTTGAGGCACATGATAAAAATTAGCTCGCAATAAAGATTTTATAACTAAAGTCTCCTTATTTGGCAATTAACTGAGTCAGAACATTTTCAGCCAATATTACAAAAACAAAACTTTCAGAGGACTATTTATGAACTTGAGGCTACTTTCTTCACATTTTTATAAACAATTATCTTTTAGATGATTGTGGTTTTCCCTCTAGGTAAGGAGTTGCAGGTGCAAACAGGATGTCTTAGCAATTTACCTTCTTGAAATCTTGGAAGTTGTAGGATTTGACTTCATCATCTAGCATCTGGCTTCCAGTTTGCAGGTCCACCTTCCCCATGGACGCTGCAAATTAGAATGTCTTCACTAAGCAGAGGGTCTCTTTGGTGCTCAAAGATACTACTAACTGATTTGCCAATGCTTGAGGACCTCACTTAAGGTGAGTACAAGGAGACTTCTTAATACAGAAACAGACCCCTCTTACAGCAACCACAGTTACAAGAAATTTGTTTAATTCAATCTAACAACAACAAAGTGTGATCTTAATGAAGCCCAAACAACTATTTGTCTTTCTTGGTGTATTTATCCAGGCAAGTTGGCTAAAATGGGAATTCACTGAAACAGCTATAGCTTCACAGTTCACATCAGGAAACTTACTGTTTTGTCACAAAATGAAATAGTTTCAGTAGTTCATATAAAAGTGAAATGTAAAACATGGAAGAAAATCAGTGAATATTTATTTTTAAAGTTGTTGCCGGGCGTGGTGGCTCAAGCCTGTAATCCCAGCACTTTGGGAGGCCGAGGCAGACGGATCACAAGGTCAGGAGATCGAGACCATCCTGGCTAACACGGTGAAACCCCGTCTCTACTAAAAATACAAAAAATTAGCCGGGCGTGGTGGCGGGCGCCTGTAGTCCCAGCTGCTCGGAAGGCTGAGGCAAGAGAATGGCGTGAACCTGGGAGGTGGAGCTTGCAGTGAGCCGGGATCGCACCACTGCACTCCAGCCTGGGAGACAGAGCAAGACTCCGTCTCAGAAAAAAAAAAAAAAACTTTAAAGTTGTTAAGACTTTGAGCTCTCTCCATTGGCAACAGCTGCATCTAAAATAGGAAGATGAGTGACATTAGGAACACAGGGTAGGAACTGGTGCCAAAGGAGGGCTTTGAGTGACCAGAACCTGAGGACATTGTGTTTGCTGAACACACTTCCTTCCAGAAGCGGAAATGCCTGGGTGTTCACATGTTGTGTGCATAGGGCTGGGGTAACCTTCCCCCATTGGTTACCATCTTCCCAGTTTTATAACTTTTAATAATACTGGTAAATTTCTATTTCCTGTTTCATCTACTTTCAACAGTACCTTTTGATTCTCTACTTTCTGCCCTACCTCTTCCTTTCTTCCTGCCACCTTTACTGTGAGGCTATTATGTTTGATATCATACATTCTGAGATTTAAATGGTCATCTGGGCTTTACATGTAGGTTGATTCTTGAAAGACAAAAGCCGAAAATAGGTTTTGTTGCAGCATATAGGGGTATACTCTGATTGATTTCTTTCTCTGTGATTCCAACACCACAGCTTCTTTATCTTTAAGAAATGAGTTTAAATACATTCTCTTTCCAGTGTGCTCACTGCATCATGCCACATTTTAGCAGGCATCCTATTTGCACTGTGACTTTCTTTTACATTTTCCCCTTCCTGGAGTTTCTTACTGACTTTCATTTTTCTCATTGGAAGACACATAAGTGCCTTCTGCTGTGCGTTCTACACCCACGCTCCACCCTTTTTCACCCTGCTCTGCCTGTATAAGTTGCATCAGCAGACAGCCAGGCTTGGGGGCTTCTGGCCGGGTTCAGCCAACAAGCAGCCCAGTAGGCGAAGAGCAGGAGTGGGGAGAGTGAGCTTGAGGTTCATTCTGCTGTGAGATTGCCTCCGTTTGGCTGTGTACATCTGCTGAAAATCACTTCCCCTCTCAAGATAACTTTTTTTCTTTTGGTAACGGACTCTTGGCCTTTTCCACTTGGGTAAAATACTCTCTTGGTCCCTGGGGCTTAGAGGAGTGACAGTTCCACTTTTGCTAGCCCCTCGTTATTGTACTATCTCTTTTTCTTTTTCTCACATTTTGGCAAATAGACCCCAAATTATCCTAATCTGAGGGTGCCACTGGCTTCCTGTTGGGATTTTACTGATGCAATGGGGTTGGAGGAGGAAGCAAGGTATATTCAGAGATCAGAGTTTGTTCACCCATTCCTATTTAAGATGGAAGAACCAAGAGGGCTGACAGGTCTCTCTGTGTACCTGGCTGGGAGGATCTTCACTTTATGGGGATAAGATGGGGAGCCCTGTATCAGACACTACATCTCACCCCCAGAGCCACCTCTCTCCTTAACCATTTTTTATTTTATTTTATTTTTTGTTTTTAGAGACAGGGTCTTGCTCTGTTGCCCAGGTTGGTTGGAGTGCAGTGCTGCGATCATAGCTCACTGTAGCCTCAACCTCCTGGGCTCAGGCGATCCTTCCACTTCAGCCTCCTGAGTAGCTAGACTACAGGTGCGTGCCACCATGCCTGGAATATTTATTTTTATTTATTTATTTATTTATTTATTTATTTTGTAGAGATGGGGTTTTGCTGTGTTGCTGAGGCTGGTCTTGAACTTCTGGGCTCGAGCAATCCTCCTGCCTGGGTCTCCCAGAGTGTTGGGATTACAGGTGTAAGCCAACCATACCAGGCCAAAATGATAACAGTCTTCATTCTGGGCGTGGGTGGAAGTGGGTGTGGGTTTTATATCCATGACATCTGCCTCAGTTCTCCTTAGTTCGTTTTCTTTAATGAAGAGCTTTCTGCGTTTTTTATTTTGTTTTGTTTTTTGTTTGAGCCTGCTGATAAACTGCTTAAGCTTTGTGCCCTGAGGTGGGAAAAGCAGAGAGGAGTTGGTTTCATAACAAACTAACCCACCTCCCCCACGGCATTTTAGCAGTTTAAAACATCAATCACTTTATTATGTTCACAGATTCTGTGGGTTAGGAATTCAGAAAGGGCATGATGGGGAGGTCTCTTCTGTGTTCCACGATATCTAGGACCTCTGCTGGGGCTGGAGTGGCTGGGGCTGTAGTGGCTGGGGCTGGAGTAGCTCCACTGGGAATGGCCAGGATTGCAACAGCTGAGGCTGGAGGAACCACTTCCAAGGTGGCTTCTTGGTTCACATTCTGGTACCTGGGCTGGGGTGGCTGAAGGAAGGACTTGCATATGGAGCCCTGAGACTGTGTAAGCAGCCCACCTGCCCTGCAGATGCCAGGCTGGAGAGACCACATATCCATGCTTTCCTTTAAGTTCCAACCTCAGTCTGCAACAGAGTCTCGCTCTTGTCACCTAGGCTGGAGTGCAGTGGTGCGATCTTGGCTCACTTCAACCTCCACCTCCTGGGTTCAAGCGATTCTTCTGCCTCAGCCTCCCGAGTAGTTAGGATTACAGGTGCCTACCACCATGCCTGGCTAATTTTTATATTTTTTAGTAGAGACGGGGTTTCACCATGTTGGCCAGGCAGGTCTCAAACTCCTGACCTCAGGTGATCCACCCACCTCGGCTTCCCAAAGTAATGGGATTACAGGTGAGAGCCACTATCTCCTACTTTTGAACTTATTTAAAAACAATAATGTTAGTAAATGAGGCTCTCGTACTAAGTCGTTAACAATAATTTATGATTTTTTTTTCCTTAGTAAAAGTTAATGTGTCAAGAGCATATCCGACTTTACCCAATGCTGGTGTTTGTCAAAGCATAAGACTGCTCTGATGGCATGGGACTGGTGTTTGAATACAGCGAGTTTCACAGGGTGCATTGCCTTGGTTTTGTCCTATGCATCTCTACACGTCAGCCACTTTAGCAAAGAAAGGCTCTGTTCAATCTGGATTTCTTCAGCATGATACACAAAATACAGAACAACGTGCGTAACTGGACATAGCAGCTAGCTGCTGAATCTAGCCTCCGTCACTCTGAAGACATGTTCTTAAAAAATAAGAATCTATTAGGAGGATGGTGAATTGTTGCATTGCCAAGTTATGCACCAGTGAATGCAGTCTCAAATGATTAATATATTTCCTCATTTACTGTTTAGATAGATTGGGCATGTCTACCAGACCCTAGGATGCATGCAGTCTTAGTTAAGAAGTTAAGAAGTACTGTTCTAAAAAGATGAAGCTGATATTTGGATCCTACAGAGATTTGTTTTCTGTTGTTCTTCGTGTCTTCACTCCTGGGAAATACAATTACTTCCCAGACAGTAGCCTTCCAGCAGCAGTCTTTTTTATTAGATTTACGAATGAAGCTAGACTTGATTAGATGGGTCTTCTCTAAGATAATTTTAATCAAGGATAAGGTACTAGGAGCTAATGAGGGTTTTGAGCAGTGAGTTGCCTTTGTTAGGCTTCTTTGCTGTCTGAGTTTGAGTTCACGACAGGCCTGTGTTCCTGAAGGACCCCACAGACTTCAGGTGCACTATTTGGTATCCTCAGACAATGCTTCTCTGCATTCTTGGTGTGCTTTATCCTTTTTACATGTAAGTATGTCTGTTTTCACTGCCATTCTGGGCGTCAGATCTTGTTATTTTTCCCTTGGGAACATGAAGATGCTTCTTGACACTCTTGAGAGTCAAGTGTTGCCCCCATTTTGAGCATGGACCCTATTCCTGGGCTATTGAAAGGATATGATGTGAATGCTTGATGCCCAAAGAGCCTTCCCACAGTCATCTACACATACTGTTCTCCTCTTGTGAAAACCCAGAGCAACCTTTTCGAGACAATTGTACCCTGACTTGTATTTATTTACTTGTTTTCTTGCCTCTGTTCTGCTGTGGGATTGTAACCTCCTTGAGGGCTGCAAGGAGGAATTTCTCATCTTGATAGACAAACAGTGCCCAGCAGAGATTCTGCAATATGGTAGACACTTGGAAATCTATGTTAAATAGAAGGGAATTCTGGATTTCTCCTCATCGACTGGTTTGAACAAGGTCTTTGTCTTCTATGTCCTATTGAGGGATAACAGAATTGGTAGCTTCTAGGGGAACTGTTTATAATCTGGTCAGTTTATCTACGAAGAGACATGTATGTGTGATAATTTGGTTATCACTGTAGTTTTTTAGCAAATGGCTTTGCAGCAGTGGTCCAGTTGGTGAAATACTGTATATATTCAGTGGTAAATCTATTTTTGAAAAGGATATCAACTAACTTTTTTTCCTCCTAGTTTTGCTTTGCTGGAGGAAGTAAAGATAGCATATTTAGCATTTAACATCCATTCCCATTTATAGAGGGAGTAGTTATCTAATCTGTCAACTTTCTTTTCAGGGCTTTTTTCTTGTCTGTAATACATCCAATTATTTAGTTGCATTTTCCCTCCTGCAGTTGTATGCTGGGTATTGGATTTAGTGCTTCGTTTTGATCGAAGTATTTACTAGAGTAAGTAGATGATGATTAAGATGCCATTCATTTGCTGTCTGTTTTAAACGAATAATGATGAGGGATGAAAACAAAACTATAACTGAGGGATAGCCAAGGAACATCTGGACAATAATTTGTGGCAGCCTGTCCATTTTTAATATTTTCTGTGACTCAGAAAACATGATATTATCATTGTAAACAAGGGAAGGGCCTTTAATTACTACTGGGTAAATGCATCTTTGGAAGAAGTAAAAAAGAAAAAGCCATTTTTGCTGTGCCTTTAGTAATGATCTAGATTTTTAAATGTTTGTATTTATTGAATATCAAGACTGTATAAATAAGATTATTTGTCGTGCCGATCTGGAAATTTTGTAATTAAGCCATAATCTTTCAGGATATTGCAAGGTATTATCTTACTAGGCAGAATGAAATAGAATATTTGATAATAGGGTTATTTTCCCTGACAATAAATTATTGGCATCATATTACATTTATTATGACAGATTTGGCAGCTAGAATGGCAGAACTCACTTTGTTCACTGAGCTGCTTATGGGGAAAAAATGCCTTTTGGATATCTTCAAACCACATGGAAGCTGTCAGTGAGGGTTCCTTGAACTCTTTTGTTCAGTTGACATGAATTTGGTCAAAGTAATTAATTATTTGCCAGAAGAGGGTAGCTATGAAGTCTCAATATTTTTTAATATCACAAAGAGACTTTTGTTTTGAGAGAGAGAGAAAGTCTCGCTCTGTTGCTTAGGCTAGAGTGCAGTGGGTGATCTCAGCTCACTGCAACCTCCACCTACCAGGTTGAAGTGATTCTTGTGCCTCAGCCTCCCGAGTAGCGGGATTATGGGTGCATGCCACCACACCTGGCTTTTTTTTTTTTTTTTGAGACGGAGTCTCACTCTGTCGCCCAGGCTGGAGTGCAATGGCGCGATCTCGGCTCACTGCAAGCTCCGCCTCCCAGGTTCACGCCATTGTCCTGCCTCAGCCTCCTGAGTAGCTGGGACTACAGGTGCCCACCACCACGCCCACCTAATTTTTTTGTATTTTTAGTAGAGACAGGGTTTCACCAGGTTAGCCAGGATGGTCTCGATCTACTGACCTCGTGATCTGCCCGCCTTGGCCTCCCAAAGTGCTGGGATTACAGGCGTGAGCCACTGCGCCCGGCCTGCTAATTTTTGTATTTTTAGTAGAGATGGAGTTTTGCCATGTTGGCCAGGCTGGTCTTGAACTCCTGGCCTCAAGTGATCCTCCTGCCTTGGCCTCCTAAAATGCTGAGATTACAGGCATGAGCCATGATGCCTGGCCGAGACAATTTTTTAAATAATGGAAAAATAAGTTGGCTTGGATTTTAAGGTTTATTCATAAAAATATTAATAAAATGTTTACTTGCAGGTATCAAAATAGAAATCTGTGTAACATAGGGCCAGTGCTGAGGCTGAACTACAGACCTAAAGAAATAGAATGTCTGCTTTTTCTGCATTTTAGGAAATAGAAGCCTGTATGTTTCGCCCCAAACCATGGTGAGCTGAGCCTTCTGAAATGTTTACAGTTGTGTTAGATCTTTGGCGAGAGTCCTGGAGATCACAATTAGGAGACTTTAACTAGAGAGGGGATCATTTAACTTTACATCAGTGGTGCTAACAAGGGTGCTAGTCAGTTGCACATGGTCCCACCCTCCTGTTTAAAAATTTCCTCCTGAAAGCAGGGTCCCTGCCCCAGAGCTGTTGTTGATACGTGAACTGGGAGTTGACTTCTGTGCCTTGTGTTTGTGTTAATGTTGGCAGGCACCTCTGATCACAGCCTAAGAGCATGTAAGGTTCTCTGGAAGGATTTGAGGCCTGTAGTCAGAATAAAGTTCCCACTTGCTGCTAAACGGTAAGCACAATGAGCAGTTTCCTGTCATTTAACAGGGGAGACAATTATGCTCAGCTACTGTTTTTGATGTATTTGGATTATAGGTCTCCTCCTTTATCTGAAATGTAATAGGATGTGGCACGTTATTTGTTGCAGCCCTTTTTGTATCTGGGCAGTGGCTGACCTACTGATCACAGAGTGGTATTTACTTACCAGTGAGTTCACGGACTTCGTGGGAGAGAAGTGGGCTTGCTAAGAGGCTGTGTTGGGTGTGGCAGGCCATGAGGCTGCATGTCCGATAGCAACATTCCAACAATTTGGCTTGTGAGAGAATCACCAGACACATAATTACTTGGTCAAACCATTTGAAGCAGATTCATTTCTTGCATCTTAATAATGTACTTTTCCTTAAAGCACGTGGCTCTCTTGGCCAAGCCTGGCTTGTTCCTTGAGATGGTATACACAGCAATTTAAGGTGGTCATTCCATCAGTTGAAATGGCTCTGGAGAATTTATCATTTTGGCAGATAGAGGCAAGAATCCAAACTTAGGTAACACAACCAAATGCAGTGCAGCAAATATGGAAAAGGTACAGATGCCCTGATTGAAATGATAATCTATGTAGCTGATTGTTCTTTCCTCAATGTGACATTATCAGTATTGTTCTTTGCTTGGAACAGAGTGCAGTACACGTTGATATTAGCATTTGTTTTCAACTGCACCTGTCACCATACTGAATTTCCAAACATTTTCATTACCTCAAAAAAGAAACCCCTCAGCCCTTAGCCATCATCTCCTAATTTTCTAAACCTACCCCCAGTCCTAGGCAACCCCTAACGTACTTTTTCTGTATAGATTTGCCTATTCTGGACATTTCATGTAAGTGGAATCATACATTATACCATCCTTTGTGTCTGGTTTCATTTAACATTAGTGTATTATTCTGTTCCCACGCTGCTAATAAAGACATACCTGAGACTGGGCAATTTAGAAGGGAAAGAGGTTTAGTTGACTCACAGTTCACCATGGCTGGGGAGGCCTCAGGAAACCGACAATCATGGCGGAAGGGGAAGCAAACATGTCCGTCTTCATGCTGGCAGGAAGAAGAAATGCGAGCAAAGGTGGGGAAAAGCCCCTTATAAAACCGTCGGATCTCGTGAGAACTCACTCACTATCACGAGGACAGCATGAGGGTAATGGCCCCCATGATTCCATTACCTCCCACCAGGTTCTACCCACAACACATGGGGATTATGGGAACTTCAATTCAAGATACGATTTGGGAGGGGGGCACAGCCAAACCATATCAGTCAGTGTTTTTAAGATTTATTCATATTGTAGCATATTTGTATTTCACTCCTTTTCATGGAGAAAAAAATCCCATTGTATGGATATACCACATTTTGTTTATCCATTCCTCAGCTGATGGACTTTTGGGTAGCTTCTGCTATTTGACTTCTATGAATAGTGCTGCTGTGAACATTCGTGTACACATTTTTGAGTAGACATATGTTTTATTTCTTTTGGGTACATACTGAAGAGTGGAGAGACATATTTTGCAGTACTTTTTTTCCTTTCTATCTGGAAGATTGAAGGGGAGTATTCCTTGGTGAGATGGGCTCTGTCTGTGATAGAGAGAGCATTAAGTCGGAGGTAGGAATTGCTGATTAGAGTTCCAGGTCAGCGCCTGACCGGCCATGTGTTTGGAAGTTCACTCTGTTTCCTCAGCTGTAGAATGAAGTAGTTTTATCAGACAATCTTTAAGGTCGCTTCCAAGTTAAAATGTTCCAAGTTCAAACGTTTTCCTGAGTGAGATTGAAAGGCTTTCAAGTTATGAAGGGAAATATTTCAAACAACTTGGACTTTAATATTTATTTAATTAAGTTTTGTGTTTTTAATAAAAATAAATCTTTAAAAATTGTATGGCTATAGAACCAACCTTACTCAAATTTGTATTACCCAAGGACATCTACTTTAATATTTTGGTGTATTTCCTGTCAAATTTGCCCCTTTAGGTTGTTTAGTTGTTTATTGGGCTGTAGTCATGCTCAAGGCACAGTTTTCTATGGGGATCCTGTTTTGATTGCCCTTCAGACTGGTCTTGATTTCACTTAATATGCTTCTAACTTTGGTTGAAGGACCTTTGAAAGTGAAAAGTCTTTTGAGTTAAGTGGTTTTGGTAAAGCCATGATAGTTTTGAAAGTGCAAAGGTGTTTCTGAAAGTATGTTACCTTCTAGAATAGTCAGTAGAAAGCTTCATATGTAGTAGGCAGAGATAAGGCTGTAAGTGTGTCAGAATCTAATAGTTCCATACCCCAGAGCAGCTAACCCACTTCTTCCTCCTGTGTTTTGGTGATTTAGAAGCCATCAAAATGCTTATTCCCTTTGCTGGGGTTCAGAAGCTGATGCCCCAAACTATGGTGCTTTGACATGCTGAACCGAGGAAGGAGCCTCAAGACCTCTCTGATCCCCCTTTCCCCACTTCTCGGTCCGCCCCAAAGCACAGGATAAAATTGTTCTCTGAAGTTCCCTTATCTGCCTAAAGTCCAGACCTGCTGAAGAAGAAAACAATTACTTCTGGTCACTTTCCTGAGTTTTCATTAACTGAACACATGTCTCAGAAAGAAAGATTCCAAGTCCATCAACACACTTTTATAGACTTGTCACAAACCATTGTCTGTTCTGCGGGCCCACGAGACATTGTCCCAAGCCATTGTATGTTCCTCGAGTCCATGGCATTCTCCTAAAAATGGTTTACTAACCCCCTAAAATAAGCCTCACTTCCCCATCTCCCTTTCTCCTCAGAAGGGTATATAACCATTAACCATCTGTACCTCATTGCGTGGTGGAGTAATCACTGTGTGATCCACCTGCCTCCGTACACATTTATAAATGTGTATATGCCTCTTCTCCTGTTAACCTTCCTTTTGTTAGATGTGGCTTCTCATTTGGGAGGGGGTGTAGCTGTCAGGAAACCTGCAGAAGGTGAAGGGGAGGAGATTTCCCTTGGCCTCTACACTTTCATAATGCTCAAAAAGTTTCTGATTGTGGTTTCAAATTATTTCCTGTGTTGGAGGAAGGTTGAACTTGTTTTTCTTTTTGCCTACTTTCTGGTTTTCAAGCTCAGCAACTTCATTAACTTTTCTAGCTCCTGAGAGACCACTCTGTGCAGTGAAGCAGGCTCTTCTGCCCTGAGGAAGGGGTTCATTCTTTCCCAGGGACCCTCTCCCTGGAGCTGCCTTGAGGCCAGAACACCTCCACACTGGCACCAAGTGTTTAGAGAGCCCTATTGTCAGCTGCCCCGGGATGTCATTTTTTCCTTCATGGTGAGGGTTAGTTGGCCATATACTCCCTCACTTTCTTTTTTCCATTAAGAAAAATTCACGCCAACAAACTCAACTTTCTCAGGGTGGTCCTTGCATTTATGGTAAATATTGAAGGCTGATTTAGGACGAGGAAAGTGAACTATTCAGATCAGCTGCCCCTCCACGATAACTGCTTGACTTGCTCACCTAATCGCAGGTGCAACTGAGACAGAAGGATAACCATGTATTGTTCTTCAAAGGAGTGACCTCATCCATGGAGGAGTCACCTAGTAAATGCAAAATGCTGAGCAAGCAGATCCGATGCAGCTTCTCATTTGGGAGGGGGTGAACTGAAGAGAGAGACGTGAACAGGAAAAGCAATGGAAGCATCCTCATCCCTTGGCCATGGCAGTTATGGAAGGGTTCCAATACCCTCAGCTTCCCAGGACCATCCAGCAATAGTATTTATTGTCTTCATCTGTGGTAAACACTTTCTGATAGGCCAAAATTGCACTGTCTCGTCTGATTTACAGAACCAGCTATCTCAAATGTGTAGTAATTGGAAAAAGTGGATGATGATGGTTTCAGTTTTCTTTTTCTTTCTTTCTTTCCTTTTTTTTTGAGACAGAGTCTCGCTTCTTCGCCCAGGCTGGAGTGCAGTGGCACAATCTTGGCTCACTGCAACCTCCTCCTCCCGGGTTCAAGCAATTCTCCTGCCTCAGCCTCCCCAGTAGCTGGGATTACAGGCATGTGTCACCACGCCCGGCTAATTTTTGTATTTTTAGTAGAGACGAGGTTTCACCCTGTTGGTCAGGCTGGTCTCAAACTCGTGACCTCCAGTGATCCACCTGCTTCAGCCTCCCAAAGTGCTGGGATTACAGGCATGAGCCACCGTGCCTGGCTGGTTTCAGTTTTCATACAGCTTATTTTAGCACTTTGACACATCTTGCACTGTTACTTAATCTTATAATGTTATTTAATTGCTTTATGAGTGCCTAATTTAGCTCTTCAGCTAAACTGTAATCTTCTTAAGATCAGTATATGTGTGTCTATAAAATACATACCAGCATGACACTTTCAAAAATAAGATGGTTGATAAAATAATGGATAAAATGGATTCCTCCCCTCTTCCTTCTCTTCTTCCCTCCCTCCTTCCTCTCCCTTTTGTAGCACCTCCTGTCTCTTAGGCTGCTGATTTAATATTAGAAATGAGAACAGAAATGGCTAGGGTGGCATCTAGAACCATTATAAAATTCAAGGGCAGAATAGAATTTTGTAGACTTGATGATTTTTTGGAAATTTATTTTCTGGACATACTTCTTATCTATGCAGGCTCCAGCCCATCTATTTCTTCCTTTCCGTGTGATCCATCCTTTTGTGGTTGATTGTCTCAGCAAGTAGAACTTCAAGTCAGAGTCCTGGGTTTTGGACTCATGATCTGGTTGGCTTTGCCATATAGATAGCTTTCACAACAGAGACTCACAACAGAGTGTGGCAGACCAGTGGGAGTCCACTACTACCCCTGGGCCTGCAGCTGAGAGCACATGCCCTGATGGGTTGTGGGTGATTGTCCTGCCTCTTTCAGCCTGTTTCCTCATCTGTAAAAGGGAAATAAATTATGGGCTCATGATGAGAACTCGATGAGAAAATGCAGGATGAATCTCAGAACAATGCCTGCCATAGATTAAGCACTGAGTGGATATGTAACCATTTTCATGCCTAGATAGGCAGTTAATGAATATCATCATATACTGCCCAGGTTAGTGAACTTCCCTTATACCCTGAGAGCAGATGTAAGCTTCTAGAGGGTAGGAGCCATCAACTGCCTAGAATGTCCAGATATAGCATCACATATGGGGCCACTCAGTCGCTAAAATTGTGATGTGAGTGTTGTTCAGTAGCTTATTATCATGTCTGTCAGATGGAGCATCACATCAGACTTGGCAAACATGAGGAGCAAATATCCCTAAAGCAAGTCTAAAAACAAGCTTCCATAAACCAAGTTATTCATGTCTTTCATCTGTTCTTGAGAATCTCCACCAATGGAGTAACCCAAAAGTCAAATAAAAAATTGTATATACCAAGATTTATAAGGAATAATTAAAAACCTTCCAAATGTTAAAAGAGGCAAATATAATTTAAGTAAATATTTAAGTAGTATATCATTTCTGTGTAACATTATGTACGCTTTATAAACGTTTACTACATTTTTAAGTAATATGGAAAAATTCTTAAGTTATCATGTGACCTGAAAAGTATGCTGGAATAGCATTGCATATGCAGCATGAGCATGACTGTATTAAAATGGTTTTAGAAAATAGATTGGAGAGGCCGGGTGCGGTGGCTCACACCTGTAATCCAAGCACTTTGGGAGGCAGAGGCGGGCGGATCACAAGGTCAGGAGTTCGAGAGCAGCCTGGCCAATATGGTGAAACCTCGTTTCTATAAAAATGCAAAAATTAGCCAGGCATGGGGTTGGGTGCCTGTAGTTCCAGCTACTCGGGAAGCTGAGGCAGGAGAATTGCTTGAATCCTGGAGGTAGGTTGCAGTGAGCTGAGATCGTGCCACTGTACTCCAGCCTGAGCGACAGAGTGAGATTTCGTCTCAAAAAAAAAAAAAAAAAGAAAGAAAGAAAAAGAAAATAGATTTGAGAGCTATACATCAAGATTTAACAGTGGTTGTCTTTGGATGATGATAGGATTATGAATGAATTTTCCTCTCTAATTTTGCCTCTCTGTATTTTCCGTATTTATATATGTGTATTATTTTCACGGACGAAAAACTCAAACTTTTTCTTAAGAGGGAAATAATGTGCATAGATGGTGGACAGAAGCCATGGTATTTGGCTTGTATTTTTACAATGAAAAAAGGCCAAATGTGTAAGGCACAGAACTGAATTATTTGTTATGTATGAGAAGAGTGTGGTGTGAGCTCAGTGAAAAACACATTACTCTGGAGAGTTCGAGAGAAGTTTTGCTTTTTAAAGATTTTTGGAGAAGCAGCAAAAATGTAAAGTTCTAGGTAGTGCACATGAGCAAGGGCCAATTTTCTTTTCCAGCACCGAAGTTTGGTATTCTTAGCCATTCTGATTTTGGGTGATTTGAGACTGTCATTTTCTTCTAAAAGTCTGACAGCTGTAAGCTTTCAGCTATCAGCAAATGAGGTGAAAATGTATTTTTAATATTAAAAGTCTTCTTAGGGAAAGAGGCCCAGCAAAACCATCATGAGTAGTCACATTCAGGCAACATTGTAAGTGCCCTTCCTAATCCTGCGCCTGTGGTTTTTAATAGCCAGACATGTCCACCAGATGTGCTTCATGTTCTTTTATTTACATAAATGTTTCCAGTAACTCATTGTATATTTTTCTACTTCTAAATAAATGCATACCAAATAGCTCTCTTTTTCACATTGCTGTGTTGCAGCATTACATTTGTATGTTTTAAAGCAGGAAAATGTTCAGTAAGCCCTGAATATTTTTCACATCTTTACTGCACATAGGACTGTTGACATATTTAAGATGTATGTGGTATACTCATTATGGCTAATTTGAAAAACGCACAAAATATATGGATAAGAAGATAAAAGTTAGTCAGAGGTAACCACTAAATTCATTTTGGTATATTTCCTTCCAGTTACTTTTATGAATACTTTTTCATAAATGTTACTGATTCTGTATTTTTTCTCTAGCTTACTTTTTTTTTATTGCCTGTCCTATTTATGTTGGTAGATGTAGATCTAACTCATTCTTTGAAACTATTTATTCATGATATGACTGTGTTATAGTTTATTTAGCTATCGCTTTATTGGTACACATTTAGGTTGTTGCTTCTTTTTTTGCCATTAAACCAACATTACAGTCAATATTCCTGTATGTGCCCTTTGAGCATCTGAGTGAGTGTTTTACTAGAAAATAGTTACTTGGGGCCTGGCATGGTGGCTCATGCCTGTAATCCCAGCACTTTGGTAGGCTGAGGCAGGTGGATCACCTGAGGTCGGGAGTTTGAGACTAGCCTGACTAACATGGAGAAACCCCGTCTCTACTAAAAATACAAAATTAGCCTGGCATGGTGGCACATGCCTGTAATCCCAGCTACTCAGGAGACTGAGGCAGGAGAATTGCTTGAACCTGGGAGGCGGAGGTTGCCATGAGCTGAGATCGAGCCATTGCACTCCAGCCTGGGCAACAAGAGCGAAACTCCATCTCAACAAACAAACAAAAAAAAAAAGGAAAAGAAAATAGTTACTTGGAATTGGCATTTACATAACTTACGTTTTCCTCATTTAGTATGTGCTTTCAGTATTTTTCTTTATCCATTTACAAACATACACGTTATATATACATAGACATTATATATATTTCTTTTTCTTTTAGAGTAAAGGGTCAGTTCAAAATTGCTCAAAATCTTGTTTTTTGTCACCTATTGACATAAATGCAGAAGCTCTACAACGTTGCTGGTGGCCTGAACTTTTATAGCAGATCCATGATGCCTGGAGCTATGACCGTGAACTTGTCTTCTAGCATCCCAACTTTTAAAAGCTTTTCATTTTGTTATTATTTCAAACATCAGGAAAACTGCAAGAGTAGTACAAAGAACTTGTTACGTCCTTAATCCAGATTTCCTAGTTATGAGCATTTTACCCCATTTGCCTTTATACTCTCTGTCTGTATAAACTTATAATTTTTTTCTTGACCTTATTTACTTGGGTATGATGCTGTCTGCCAGAGCTCTCCGTGGTAAAGTGATTTTTTTTTCTGTGGAATTAATAGTAATTTATGGGGAGATTCATTCATGTTGTTGTACGTATCAGTAGTTATTTTTCTTGCTGAACAGTTTTCCAGTGCATTAACATACCACATAGCATTTATTTACCTGATGATAGATACTTGGGATTTTGCTAGACACGGAGACATTTACATCCAGCAGATCTCCGCCTCAGAGAAGGAGTTGCTCCCCAGCTGTAGCGTGTGGTCAGTAGACGGACTCTAGACGGCGTCTGTCGGCGCCTTCAGAGTCACTACAGCTGTAGAGAGCTACCTTGTCCAAGGTTATGCCCTTCCTGAGGCAGCCCACATTCAGTGCCTGAGTGAGGGGGTGATGTAAAGGTCCAGCCACTTCAGACTGAGGTGGGACAACTCTGACGCAGTTTTTACTATTCACCTCCATAGCATCCACCACTGTTTGAACAGCACCCCTTTCTCAGCGAACACTTATTGCTGTCTAGGGGATCCTGTACAAGCAGAGGAGGCACAAGGAAAAAGCCCAAGCTTGGGTTATGGATGGCTCAGCTCAATATGGCCTTGAAAGACTGTGTGTGACAAGGTCGTGCACCTGGTCATCCACTTTGGGTGGGAAGAAAAGCTGCCTGATGTTCAAGTACATACAGAAGCAAGGCAGTGGTGAATAGCCTGGCTGGAATCAGGGGATTGGAAGGAAAGGGACTCAAAGTTTGGAGACAACAGATTTGGGAAGAAGCATATGAATGGACATATAGGAGCAGGCCCCAAATACGGTAATGGCTGCAACACCCCCAGAGAGTTTTAAGACACTCTATATTCTGTTATTTTCCTCTGAAGAGTGTTCATTTTAACTCTAGCAGGCAGTTTACTTGGCTGACTCAGTCTCCAAACTCTGTCTTTCCTATAGTAGGTAGCAGCTGAAATCTTTGATCAGTTTTTCAGTCTTCCAGCTCTTGCTTTCTACTGGGTTCCTTGGAAGTTCCCTTCACAATTCAGGGTCCAGCCAAAGATTTGAGCAAAGTTTCTAAGGCAGATTTTAGGACATCCTCTCTGTGATTCCCAACTTTTTCCGTACTTTCTCCCTTAATTTCTGTTACTCGGACATATCTCAGTTCTGTCCTCAGTTATTCCTCAGACCAGTGAAACTGTGGCTTTCTGCTTGACTTGTGGCTGTGCCACACCACCTGGGCTGTGGTGTGCCCTCATGCGAAAAGCTATATAGACATGGAGCTCATGCACAATTCCCTTCTTTCAACAATCAAATCCTCTCTTGAATTTTGTTGTCAAATAGTTATATATGTTGTCCCAAATATATTTGTTATATATATATATATATATGTTATGCTATGTATTATGTTGTGTATGTGTATATATATATATGTTATTCTAAATATATGTATGTTGTATGTATTATCCCAGATTTCTAATTGTTTTCTACTAGAGAGTTAGTGAAAGCTACTATTACTGGAACTAGAAACTTATTTAAAATTTTAATAGATATTATCAAATGACTCTCCACAGTTGGTGTTATCACTGTTCTCTTACCAGTGTTGTATCGGTGTTCCCATTTCCCCATGTTCAATAATAATTTTGTAAAGCTGTTATCATAGTACCCTGTCTGATGGGTGACAATGTTTTGATTGGCTTTTCTCTAAATTCTAGTGAGAGTGAGAATGTTTTTATACTCATTAGAAAGTTCTATTTTTTATTTTGTAACTTGCCTACTTATAGTTTTGCCCATTTTCCTATGGATCGTCTTTTTTTTATTGATTATATATGTGGATAATAATCAGTTAACCCTTACATTGGAAATAACTTCTTGTGGTCTATTTTCAACTTTGTTCATGGTGTATTTTATCCTACAAAAGTTTTACATTTTTATGTAAAATTTCTCTTTTATGTCTTCTGCTTCCTTATGCTAGTGCTTTTCTAGACATATTATTATTTACAGAATTTGTTTCATACTTGTATTAGTCTGTTTTCACACTGCTGATAAAGACACACCCAAGACTGGGCAATTTACAAAAGAAAGAGGTTTAATGGACTCACAGTTCCACATGGCTGGGAAAGCCTCACAATCATGGCAGAAGGCAAGGAGGAGCAAATCACATCTTATGTGGATGGTGGCAGGCAAAAGATGAGAGCTTGTGCAGAAGAATGCCTCCTTTTAAAACCATCAGATCTCGTGAAACTTATCCATTGTCACAAGAACAGCACAGGAAAGACTTGCCCCCATGATTCAGTTACCTCCCACTAGGTCCCTCCCACAACACGTGGGAATTCAAGATGAGATTTGGGTTGGGACACAGCCAAACCACATCAACACCCAGTCACCAAACCCTGTATTCCCTGTGGTGGGCAGCAACTGAAATGTGCTAATATGATATTTTACAACTTGCTTTAAAACTTATTAAAATAAGGAATGTTCCTACGAAGAATCCTGAAAATATTCTTAGGGAGCATGATTATTAATTTAGTTGCTCAGAGTATTCCAGTATAAATATTTCACAGTTTATTTAACTTGTCTCCTATTGTTGGACATTTTTATTATTATTAATGATGCTAAGAACATTCTTGTACATAGTCATTATATATATTTCCAAATATTTTATTGGTATAGATTCCTCTATAAAAAAGGGAATTATTTATTTACGTATTTATTTTTGAGACAGGGTCACATTCTGTTGCCCAGGTTGGAGTGCAGTGGCATAGTCATGACTCACTGTATCCTTGACCTCCTGGACTCAAGCAGTCCTCCAACATCAGCCTCCCAAAGTGTTGGATTACAGGTGTGAGCTACTGAGCTTAGCCTGGGGATATTTTAAAGCCTGTCATACAGATTGCCAACCATCTTCACAAAGATGGTAGCCATTTTTATTTCAATCAGCACACTACACTTCCCAACTCTAGATTTTATTATTTTTAAAAAGTTGTAATTTGACTGTAATAAACATACGTGTGCATGTATCTTTATAGTAGAATGATTTATAATCCTTTGGGTATATAGCCAGTAATGGGATTGCTGGGTCAAATGGTATTTCTGGTTCTAGATCCTTGAGGAATCGCCACACTGTCTTCCACAGTGGTTGAACTAATTTAGAATCCCAGAACTTAAAGTAAAATTAAAAAACAAATAATAAATAAATAAAGGAATCAGCTCAAAGAGCTATTTACAAAAAAAAGTTGTAACTTGGCAAAATTGTCTTAATATGCAAATGTACATTTCTTTGATTATCAGTGTTTTTTTCACATTTTCAGGTGTTTTATAATTTTTTCGTTTTATTTGTGGGCATGTGAATATTCTGTTCCTTTGCCCACATTTCTATTGGTGTATTTAGCTTTTTCCTATTGATTTCGAAAACCTCTTTATATATTAAGTACATTAATTAGTCCTTTTATATTATCCTGTTGTTGCTTCATGAGCATATGACATTTTGGATATATATGATAATTTGATTATTATATGATTATTATTAGGGCTTCCATCTCTGAGTGTTGGTCAATGAATTTGTGTTAATAATTATTGCACTTAAATTCATTGAGTAGTTAGCACTTAAAACACAAAAAATGAAACAATGTTTTTAAGTATTCTTTCTGGCACTTTGATAATGTAATTAACCCAATGCTTCCGATTAAAATTAATCAATGCAATGGTGTTTCCAAGCTAATTTGATAAGTGTAACTGATGATTACCAATATAAACCAGGCACAACCTTATAAAAGACTTAGTCATCACAGTGTAAGAGAAGATGGTGACAATGGCGACTGAACTCATAAGTGTGCTCAGTCAGTGGCTCTGAAGCTGAGGAGAGTTGGCTATCTCTCTGTAAACAAGTAAATGACAGAGCTGGGAGTGGGGTGAAGAGAATCATATAGATCAAATGTTATCTTCCATATCAATCCCTAGCTGGAATGGTAATACAAGAGAAAGACAAAAACTTGTATGAGAATTTAACAAAACAGAGAGGAATCATTGTCTTTCTCTGCAAACTGGGGATTATGACTTAAGCCCCCATGCAGCAAGCTTCCCTTTGCATAAATCTCAATAGGCCTGGTGACTTATGGCAGCTCAGATTCTCAGATTCCTTGGTTGATGAAAGTTTCTCTGTCCAGATTTTTATGATAGGCTTTCAGAGATTTGAAGAGCAACTTAATATATTAAATTCTCTTAGCCATTCTTAAAATGACAGGCTTTCTGACTCCTTATTGTCCTTGTCACTCTCCAGTGAGCACAGTTTAATTTGCTTCAGTTGTTTGTAAAATTTGGAAGCCAGACTGAATGTGTTTTTCCTGTTGTGGGAGAAAACCACAATAGGATGCAGCCAAACTCCATGAGCTGAATTCTAAGTGAAATTCTTGCCTATCAAAATGTATTTAATAGAAGAATATATTCATTACTTCTTTGAGAATGTAAAAAATAGAAATAAAGGAAGAATATATTTTAAGACAGTGTATAAAAGCTGATCTAGTAGCACAGTGTGGATTTTATGAAGGCTAATGCTTTGCTTTATTCATAATTTCAAATTTCTACTCTATGTGTTGTCTTCTATTGGGATAAATGATGTAGAAAACTCTTGCATGTCATTCAAGCTTAAAAAATATAAACTCCTCTCTAAGCCTTTGGGAGAATCAGAACTGTTTTCAATATGACTATTAAACATCCACCTAAAAGTCCACAAAAACAAAACAACTAACAACCACCCCAACAAAGATAGTATGACCACACTGGGTCATACTGTTTTTGTATGTGCTGGTTGATAATTGTCATACATCCCTTTCTTCTTTTCCCCATGCATGAACACATTTATCTGAGGCAAGAAGGGCAAAAAAAGGAGAGAAAGCTGAAATTACCCAGTTTCACAGCTCCGGCAGGAGTCCAGTGTCCTAGGCAGCCTGGAGGTGACTGGTTTCCAGGTGCACTCTGGCAGTTCCACTATTACAGCAATGACAGGATGCACTTCATGCTTTTCAAGGCATGTTGATGTGTGTTACTGCATTTGATCCTCACCTAGAGGTTAGTAGGAAAGGTGGGCTTGTTTCCAAGAACAAACTGAGCACAAAGTGCGACTTGCCAGAGTTCACACTGTTTCCCTGAGAGAATCCTGATGTCTGCTTTCTAGCCTCTGGCTCCTGCTGAACCACACTTGGCCTGCTCAATGCTGGTGTGAATAAAAGTTGGCTTCTAGTGAAGCAAATGTGCCCATGGCAAGGCCTCTGAATTGAGGTTTAAAGGGAATTGAACCAATAGGGCGGAGGTGCTAAGAATTCAGCCTCTTAGATCTTTGTTCCTCAGAAGATGCGGAGGTGGCAGCTGGAAGATCTGACAATAAAGAATGAACTTTAACGTACTGTGTAACCATGATATGAAAAGATAGACTCTATAAATGAGTTGGAAAGTCAGTCTTCTTTAATTCACACAGAATATTCTTGAAGTTAAACCTGCCCATGGGATAGAGTTATGGTAAACACCAGTCACTGAGCCATGAGATGAAATATTTCTGCTCCTAGAGACAAGCTGGGACCAAGATAAGACTCTAGACTTTTCTGGACAGGGTGCAGTGGCTCACGCCTGTAATCCTAACACTTTGGGAGGCCAAGGCAGGTGGATCACTTCAGGTCAGGAGTTTGAGACCAGCCTGGCCAACATGGCAAAACCCCATCTCTAATAAAAATACAAAAAAAAAAAAATTAGGTGGACATGGTGATGGGCACCTGTAATCCCAGCTACTTGGGAGGCTGAGGTAGAAGACTCACTTGAACCTGGGAGGCAGCAGTTGCAGTGAGCCGAGATCGCGCCACTGCACTCCAGCCTGGATGACAGAGCGAGACTGTCTCAAAAAAAAAAAAGAAAGAAAGAAAGAAAAAACAGAAAAAAAGACTCTAGGCTTTTCTTCTTCAGTTGGTGCCCCACCAGCTGGCACAATGATCAGCTGGGATAGGTAGAGAAACCCCCTGCAAGTAACATTTTAGTAGTAAGAAGTATGAAGGAGTAGAAGTGTGAGGAGAAGGGGAGGGAATGGTATCAAGAAACAAAGTATTTCCCCCTGTTTTATGCCGACCTTACTGTTATTTTTGTTCTGCCTCGTCTTAGTTCTCTCTCTCCCATTTGCTATCTTACAGTGGCAGCAAGTCAGATTTAGAGTGAGTTCTCTGTGCCTCTACGGCTCAGGGATGGGATACTTTACCCTTCTGAAGGGCCAGACGTACCGGGAAAACATTAGTTGAAGCTCCCATGAGTGTTAAAGACAGCTCACTTGTCAGTTTGGGTTAAATACTGAGATATGTGAAGATTAAATTCAGAGCAAACATTAGAATAAAGGAACATAAAACTCAGTTTCATCAATATATCCAATGTTTAAAATGCATTTCGTTTCTACCTCACAAGCAGCTACAGAAAGAAGAAAGGGAAAAAACAAGAAAGAGGAGGAGGTAATGAATCATACGGTGAATAACATGACCACATACTTTTTTACTGCTTTTGAAATGTACCTAGACTGGAGAATTGCTGTCTGGTTTTGTCCATCTGCACTTTTTTTTTTTTGAGACAGAGTCTCACTGTGTCACCCAGGCTGGAGCACAGTGGCGCAATCTCGGCTCACTACAACCTCTGCCTCCCAGGTTAAAGTGATTCTCATGCCTCAGCCTCCTGAGGAGCTGGGACTACAGGTGCCCACCACACCCAGCTAATTTTTGTATTTTTGGTAGAGATAGGGTTTTGCCTTGTTGGCCAGGCTGGTCTCGAACTCCTGACCTGAAGTGATCCCCCCAACCTTGGCCTCCCAAAGTGCTGGTATTACAGGCTTGAGACACTGCGCCTGGCGCATCTGCACATCTTGAAACACTTGGAATCTCTCCTCTGACTGGGATGGATGGTCATGGCCGCCCACAGGATGTCAGGGAAAAGAATACCCTGGACTTCAGAGGACCACTCAATAGCATTATTCAAATTTCTGGGGAGTAGGAAGGCTGGACCGCAAGGCGGGTGAGATGGAGAGCTTCGCCTCACTTTCAGGCCCTGATGGAATCTCAGAGGCACTGCCCTCCAGGCTGCTGTGTTACTGTTACTATGATGGAACAGTAGTCCCCTGTGCGTTGAGATAAGTCACGGAGCCAGGCATGTGTCCTTTGAAAGGCAGCCACTTCTTTATCCATCTAGCATCTGACTTGTGAGGTCAGGGGTCCCACAGCATGAGAGGAGGTGGGAACCTCCCATCCTTCCCAGCAGGAGCCTCGATGGCTGCACAGAGAGGGCTGGAGTATCTGTGAGAGGCGAGGCTTTCATTCTCTTTATCTGAAACTGAAAAATGTAAAGAATGTGTGTAGTAATTTAAAACCCTGCATTACTGTCCAAATAGTAATATGTGTGGAGCAGCATTTTTTTTTAGAAATTATTTTTCTGCTGTATGCTTTTAAAGAAAACCAAAAATGTTTTTTAATCTTAATTTGAACATCACTGATTTGACCAGTATCATTTACTATCTATAGATATATGGGCAATATTAGAAGAACCTGCACACAGTTTTGAAAATTGAATAAATATCTTTATTGCTGATTATAAAGTGATACATGTTTATTATAAATGATTCAAATGATACAGAAATGTGGAAAGGGGAAGTGGCCTGGCAATACCATTCTCTGGAAATTGCCACTGTTAGCTATAAGTCTGTTGCAAAGCTGCAGAAGCTTAAGGACCAGAGTTTTAAGTGAGCTTGTGTTCTCATATTGGGTTACATTTGTTCTCTGTAAAAACACATAGCATGAACAGCAGAAAACACATTATAATAAAAACCAGAAGACTGAAAATGAAAATTCACACAAAGCTACAATTGATACCCATAAGACCCAGACCTTTACATTTCCTGGAGGTATTGATTTTGTTGTCTTTCTGGCATGTTATGGTCTTTGTAGATAAGAGGAAGAGTCTTTCATGAACCTGCCAACCTACAGTATCTGTTCTTACTGTTCTACTAAGGATTTGTGAGATCATTGTAATGTTCTGGTTTTCCATGGCTTATGATAAAAAGATATATTGGAAGGCTTAAGGGGGTCTTTTTTTTCTTTGAGTAATTTACCTGTAATCTTTTAGAAATCTGTGTATAAATCCCTTCTCTGGATGACTACCTGCATGTGACTGTATAGTCATCATCGTGTATGACTGCGTGAAGCACATTTATTAGGTTCATTACATCTCATGTTTCCTTATTGATGATCATTTATTCACCCAAATATTATTAAGGGCTTTCTGTGTGCCTGGCAAAGTGCTAGGATTGAGGGTACCACAGGACAGGGCTGGCTGGGAAGAGAGACACATTAGTGGACAGCTCTCAGCCGGTGTGAGAAAAGAAGGTGCAGAGGAGAGAGGGACTCCTTTTTGCCAGAAGGCTCTAGGGGAGGATTCTCTTGGAGTCCTGGTGTTACATTTCAGTGACATGAGTCAGAAAGTCCAGCAAGAATCTGTAGGTGCGGAATGGCCCAGGGATGAAGGAAAAATCAAAATATGTCAAGACAAAGAGATACACTAATAGAGAAGGGAATTGACATTTGTTAAGTGTCTACTGGGTGCCAGGCACTGGATGTCAGCTGCACTCAGTCCTACGAGGTACTTAGCATTGTCCTCATTTTGCCCATGAGGAAACTCAGGTTCCAAAAGATGAAGTAACTTGCTCCAGGTCTCATAACTTGAGTTACCACCTGGAGGCATCAGGATTCACATACCGTCGTGAACGCGCCACAGATTACGCTGTCACAGCACAGGCTGAGGAGAGAGCTTGGCTTCTTTGGGGAGTGATATGTTGATGGGGCTGGAGTATGGTGTGCATTGGAAGAAACTGGCAGAAATGAAAACATGGAGAATGGGGCCAGTTTGTGAAGGGCGCTTGCAGCCTATGTAAGATTTGCTATTAGAGTTTGAGAATACCGGCAAAAGTTTGTAAGCAGATCTGACAGCTCAGATTTATCCTCTAGAAAGAAAACCCTGGCTGCCCTGTTTGGGATGGAAGGATTTGAGAAAATTGGAGGAGGGTCACAGATTTATCCCCACTATGCTTAGATATACAAATAAAATATTTTTCTAAATTTCTCCTTAAGACCTCCTCCCCACTGAATAAGTAGAGAAAAATGAACCTGCATTTAGTGGAGAGTAATCAACTCAGTTAGATGTTGAAATAGTAAACTCTAATAATATAAAAGGCCCCTTTTAGTAATTCACCTGTCCTCCTGTGCCTCACTAAAATGGTGCCATAGTAAAAGAGGGCTCACATGTTCTTGAGATTGTGCGAGTGTGTGTGTGTGTGTGTGTGTGTGTGTGTGTGTCTATCAGAGGGTGAGGCAGGGATCTTGCTGGTGCTGACTGGGAGCTGGCATTGCTCTGCTCAGCCTTGGCCATTTTGTTGATATCTGTTGCTGAAGTGTGTGGCTGCTGTAATATGTGGTTCTATAACCACAATCCGTTCATTTGCCGAATGCACAGTGAGTAAGTGTTCCAGGGCACTGGGATATAGCAGAGAAGGAGTTTAATAATAGGGTGGCCAATGAGGAGATGGGAAGAAACCCCAAATTCACCTCCCTGAAAGGTTTGGGGATAGGGTTTTTAAAGGGTCTGGACAGGCCTGAAGTATGGGGATCACTGATTGGTCAAGAAGTGAGAGAAGTCATGGGACAGGGAGGTGAAAAAATTGCATTCTTGTGCTGAGTCAGTTCCTTGGTGGGGGTCTTCAGACCGGTTGGTGTCAGCCATTCCACTGGAATTCAGAATCTGAAAAACACCTTAAACGATTCTTGAGCAAAAAGATCTTATGATTGGATCATCAGAGATTCAAAGTATAGGAACGATGGGGGAGTGGTAGCAGATGGTCAGCATGCTACGTGACTCTCCCTCAGTAGCTGCAGGAGAGTGGGTTGAAGTGCACCAGTGCACAGGTCAGTGACTAACTATGATTCTGCCCAAAGCAGTGAATTCTCTCCCAGGTCTCTCTTGCTGGGGCTTCGTGACTCCAGGCCATGAGTTCTGATAGTGCACTTCCCTCCGCAGTCATCCACAGGATAGTTGGGAGCGTCCATCCCACGGAGATGCTCAGGGAGGCTCTGGATAGACCCTTTCTTTACCTAACTGCTGGGACACCAATCTTACTGATTTACAGGATGTGGTCCCCACCTCTAGGGTCACCACCCATATTGTCATGAGGCTTGGGGTGGAGCAAGAGGACATTGTGTGAGAGGATGTCCTCCAGAGCCCCTGAGGGAAGTGGCACTGAAGCTCTTTGGCATCAGCTTTGTCATCAATGCCTTAAGCTCCTCACTCTTCTCTAGGAATTTATCCAAGTGGGGAGAAGCTGTACCACGTGTGTCCCTGCCTCCCTCTGTTTTCTCCACGTACCTCGGACCTCTCCTTCTTGCCACACTCCTCCTTGTGCTCCCAACTCACTGGGACTTCCCTTAGTTCATGCCGTCCTCCTCCCTGGGAGACGGGGGCACTAGCTTCGACCTTTGGGCTGTAATGGCAGCTGGGATACAAGGAGAGAAAGAGACCTGCTATCAGACAGAGCAGCATAGATTGGAAAGTGTTTCACAGCTGTGACATCTGCTATCCCAGTGACAAAGGGCTGCATCAGTGGGTCTAGTTCTAGGTGAGGGCTAATAAATTCCAGAAAGAGTCCTAGGACGGGGCACTGGTGAAACCAAATGGGCAAGGGCTGATAAGGGGTTAGAAATTGGAGATAACTTTGAGGTTCCTAGGTGGAGCAGCTGTTGAGTCCAGATGCACTTTTCTTGAGAGAAAAGACAAGAGAAGGAATAGTTGTGAGTGCGGAGAGTAGAGGGTGGGAGGGAGGGAAGGAAGGTAACAAGTACATTCCATTTTGGATGTAATAGGAATGCTGTTTAGTGTTGAAATGTAGGGCTGGTGCCTGGGAGATAATCTGCCTGGAGAAATAGATTTGGAAACTGATGAGAATATCCAAGGAGAAAAAAGAAGAGGAACTTATTGTCATTGTAGATATTGAATTTAAAGACACAAACAAGGTCATAACTGTGTTTTAATTATTTCTTTCACTTTGTGATGACCCAGTACTTGGTAATGTCTGCTCCAGTTCCTGCATTAGGACAGGTGAAAGGTCACAGAATACCATCCAGGGTGTCTGCTGCTATTTTCCATCCTCTAGGGGACCTGTGAAGCCCCAGATCTGAGACAGATCTGTGATGCACTGAGTTCTTATCAGAGTGAGACTAGACATACCAGACTCTTTGATGAGCGGCTACAAATAATGATTTGCAGGCACATGCAGAGGCAGTGTTTGATTTTTTGTGATTTAGCTGAATTTGTTTAACTCCTAAAAGTGTAACATGTACTTCTTGTAACTCTTTCCATCATTGTTATGCCTCAGACACGCTTTAACCTTTGGATGTACTCTGCTAATGTAATTGCCTTGCTGTCTTTTAAAGGCTGCTTTTAATTGGGTTCCCAAGCAGCAGCTGCTGTTAAGGTGCAGGCTGCAGCCTTTGGATACATTGGGCTGGTTCATTAAGTGTTTCCTCTCCCCAGACTGGGCATTTGGGTTTGGATGGCAGCCAGCAGTTACTGAAATGCCATCAGTTATAAGATTGCCCTTTAAGCCACTGATTTGTTATTTTATTGAGTTTTGACTCTTTTCCTGTCAAATTTAAGTGGAGATTTATTGAATATAATGTTAACCTCAATACTTCCCATTCCCAGTTGTCTTTTCGTAATCGTTATTTTCCCCTAGTTTATAAGCCTTCAGTCCTCTGCCTGAACTTGAGAGTTAAGAACTAAAGACAGCTGTCATTTACGGGGCTCATGACTGTCTGGGAAGCGTGGTGGATTATCTCATAGGCATGGCCCAGAGTCCTCAGTCACTGATGACATGCACAGGTAACCTGAGAGGTCTCTTAGCTAATTTTTCCTTTTTGGTAAAATTGTGCTGAAAATTTCCCTCTCCAGGACTAGAGGTATTCATATAATTTTTTTTTTTTTTTTTGAGACAGAAGTTTGCTTTTGTTGCCCAGCCTGGAATGCATTGGTGTGATCTCGGCTCACTGCAACCTCCGTCTCCCAGGTTCAAGCAATTATCCTGCCTCAGCCTCCTGAGTAGCTGGGATTACAGGCACCCACCACCACGCCAGGCTAATTTTTGTATTTTTAGTAGAGATGGGGTTTCGCTATGTTGGCCAGGCTGGTCTTGAACTCCTGACCTCCGATGATCCACCCACCTCAGCCTCCCGATGTGCTGGGATTACAGGCATGAGCCACAATGCCTGGCCTCATATGATTATTGACCTGAGGGTTTTTACTTCATTTGAAGAAAATGACTACGTAACTATCATACGGAATAAGCAGGACTGTGGTAGGGGGAGGTGGGACAACCGGAAGAACTCTGTTTTGGTTTTTGGTTTTCTTTTTCAGAGCAGCTCTGTGGGGCTGGTTCTTTTCATGCTCCAGGATGAAGTCTTGGGCAGGCCCAGTGTATTTTCTGTTCACTGTAATACAATAAAAAGTTCTCTGGTCACATTTTCCTTCCAGACAGTCTCAGTTTGGTGATTAATATGTCCAGCCTCAGGCAGACGAATTTAAAGTGAAAGCTTCTCCCATCCCATCCCTGGCTGGAACTTGCTGCAGGGAAGGCCGATGCCGGCTGCTGGGTCTCCTCACCAGCTTCCTGGGCTGCTCTGACTTCTCCAAGTTGGGACCCATCCAGCAGGGGTTTCCTCTGTGTGTGGTCTGAGTTTAAAGCTCAGTCTTTGGGGATGCTCCCCTTTCAAGAAGCAGGACATGCATCTCCTCTGCCCAGTCTCCTATGATCCCCCATCCCATCTCCTTGGCACTGGGTGGGATTCCTGCAGCCTGTCTGTGCTGCAGCTTCTTGCCCTGCAAGCTGCCCTCTTCGCTGTCCTTGCAGCCGGCTCTAAGACAAGCCCAGCCTGGCTTTCTCAGGTGTGGCCAACTTCTGGCCCAAAGGAAACACTCCCTTTCTACTTGCCGTTGATGGGTGTATTACTTCCCACATGCTCCCAGACATTAGCCCTTCCGATTCTTGCACAGGCCAGGCATCAACTTGGGAGGACACAGGAACAACCCTTAGCAAGCTCCTGGGAGCTCCTCACACTAGCTTGAGGCCGAGAGAACACCCTTCCCCCTTCCCCAGGGTGTGTGTGTTGGGGCACAGGTGGTGGAAGTGGGGGACCTAGCGCACACAGTTCTCCATGAAGAAATCTATGATCTCCAAGAGTTTGGCCGTTTCAAATCTAACTCTTTTATGGCCTTGAGTGAGTGAAAGTCAAAACCATTTTTAGCCACCTCCTTTCCAAGTCCAACATGGTGGTTGAGTACCTCACCTTGACACATGGCCATTGGTTTCTGTTTGTTGTCCGGAGGCAGCAGCTGAAACTGAAACACAAAGTCCCATTTTAATATTTGATTACCTTTGGCTACATTGCCCGTTATATATAGTATGATTCTTAGAGACAAAATATGGACTGCTGCTGTCACTGTAGTTGGGGGCCACTGGAGGGAAAGGATCTCCAAAGTCTTTTGCTACCTCAGATTAGTTAGAAATGGTGATATTTTCCCCCCACCAAGCTAGTTTACCTATTTGGTAACCTGTTTGTATGTTTTATTTTTTTACACAATTAAACAAACTCCCTCCCTCCCCACACAGCCCTTTCTCCCTCCTTCCTTCCCTCTTCCCTCCCTCCCTCCCTTCCTTCCTTTCTTCCTTCCCTCCTTCCTTCCATCCTTCCCTCCTTCCTTCCATCCTTCCCTCCTTCCTTCCATCCTTCCCTTCTTCTCCTTCCTCTCTCCCTCCCTTTCTTCCTCCCTTCCTCTGTTCCTTCCTCTCCTTCCTCTCTTTCCCTCCCTTTCTCCCTTCCGTCCTCCCTCCCTCTCTTCCTCCCTTCCTTCCTTTTTCCTTCCTTTCTTCTTCCTCCTATCTTCCTTTTTTTCTATTCTTCCTTTCTGTCTCCCCTTCTCTTTTTTTTTCTTCCTCTCAGGCCTCTGTTCTTTCTCCTGGCCAGTGAAGGAGACTTTCTTTCTATCTTCTCTACTTAAGCTCCCTCAGTGGTCTCCGTAGGGCCAAGACTCTGCAATGTGTCCCCGAAGGAGGCTTTTTGCCTCTTCATCCAACATTTGCATAGGAGACGCTCCCCTCAGTCCTGTCTGGGATTTACATATGTACCCACACTGGAACTCTTGGCACACATCCTGGAACCCATGACACCAATGCCTTCACTGCACTCTCAACACTCCCAATGCACGTACAAACAGAAAAGAAATAAGTAGGTAGAAGGCAGAATAGTGAACGGGAGAGAGAATGCTTGGCAAATGGTAAAGTAACTGTGGGATAAGCCTGCAATTCCAGTCAACTTCATTAATGTAGCTAATCTAAGCAGGAAATCCAGGTAAATTAACTAAAAATTATGACTAATGAAATGGTTTGAAAAAGCTGCATATGTATTTTTAAGGGCTGAAAAAAAAAGCAGGCAACTTTTTGGATTCAGAGGACAGGTTATATTAACTTTTTTATACTTTGAAGTCCTAATACAATGTTTTATCAGTAGTTGCAGGAGCCCAATAAACAATTATTTAATAAAAGACAGGTCAAAGTCAACCAGCTTGTTGAAGCCGAAACATTTTGGGGAAAGATTTCGTGAATAGATAAGAATGTGTGGAATTGAGTAAATCCAAGAATTTGCACATAGGTGTTTTTCCCCCAGTTTCCTGCTTCTTATTTTTTCCCCATTTTTAAAAGTTGAGATATAAATCACATCCCATAAAATTCACCATTTTAAAGTGTACAATCCAATGGTTTTTAGTATATTAGCCAGCTTGTGAAACCATCACCACCATCTATTTCCAGAATGCTTTCATCATTCAAAAAAGAAAACACAGTAATGGTGGATGCATGACTTTGTACATTTGTCAAAACCCATAGAACCCTAATAAACTATGGGCTTTAGTTAATAATTATGTATCAATATTTGTTCCTCAACTGTAACAAACATGTCACATATATGCAAAATGTTAATAATGGGAAAAACTGTGTGTGGGGGATAGAGCATATGGGAGCTTCCTGTACTTTCTGTTCAGTTTTTCTGTAAACCAAATACTGTTCTAGAATGTCTGTCAATTAAAAAATAGTGATAACGAAACTCCTCACCCATTAGCAGTCACTCTGCTCTGCCCATTCCCCTCGCTCCTGGCAACCACTTACCTGTGTTTTGTCTCTTGCATGAGTTATTTGAAGAAGCATTTAAGCCATTTGTTTTGGTAGTTACAGTTAAGAGATTGCTGAGTGTTTCTACATTAAAATATCACATCCTTATAACTCCCATCTGCCCTTGCTCAAAACATTAGTGAAGGATGAAATATGCTTTGAAAAATTAAAATGCCATAGCTATTCATAAAAATAGGAGAAAAATGAAAATCTTGTCAGTCTAAAAGTGTAGTAAAAACATTTCTGCTATGCGAAACCTGAAGTTCCAGGTCTGTAAACTCTGCAGCAGGCAGAGTCAGCTGCGAGTTTGAAACTATGGGACAGAATCACTGAGAAGCATTCTAAGAATGGCTTGGGATCACAGTCACACTCAGAGAACTTGAACTGGGAACTATGTTGGGGTCGTCCTGGAGCAACATGCATGTGGCAGCTTATCTGTAGTGGTTGAGAAATCAGTGAAAATTATAAAGAGATATACCTGTCTGGAGAGGCTCAATGACTATATCAGCAATATCTGCAACATCACCGTGGAGTGGGGGTGGGGAGTTGGAATTTGATCTGCCAATCAAAGAGCTGGTTCTGCTCTGGGATTCTTGAGGGTCCAGATAAATATGCAGAATTGGAGGGAAATCTTCCCACTCTAGACGAGCCTGAAAACTGAGATTCTAAGACACCAGATTACCAGAAAGACATCAGAAATGCAAACAATTAGGAAATAAATTTTTCTCAATGAAATGCACATCATAAATTTTAATTTGCATTTAAAATGCAAATCATAAATTTTAATTTGCATTTAAAATGTAAATCATAAATTTTAATTTGCATTTAAAGTGCAAATCATAAATTTTAATTTGCATTTCACTGAGAAAAATTTATTTTGTAATTGTTTGTATTTCTGATGTCTTTCTGGTAATCTGGTGTTTTAGAATCTCAGTTTTCAGGCTCATCTAGAGTGGGAAGATTTCCCTCCAATTCTATATATCTATCTGGCCCCTCAAGATGAGATATAATTTAAAAAGTATATTTGGGACTCATAAAGATATGGAAATAGCATCCATGAAAAGGACAAGAAATTATAAAACAAAAACAGGTAGCTGTGAATCAAGGACAGGTAGATATGAAAATGATTCTACTAGAAGCCATGAAAATAAAAAATTTGCTATTAAAATAAAAATAACTTGGGAGGTTCCAAGATGGCCGAATAGGAACAGCTCCAGTCTACAGCTCCCAGAGTGAGCGACGCAGAAGACAGGTGATTTCTGCATTTCCAACTGAGGTACCAGGTTCATCTCACTGGGGCTTGTCAGACAGTGGGTGCAGCCCATGGAGCGTGAGCAGAAGCAGGGCAGGGCATCACTTCACCCGGGAAGTGCAAGGGGTCGGGGAATTCCCTTTCCTAGCCAAGGGAAGCCCTGCCAGATGGTACCTGGAAAATTGGGACACTCCCAACCTAACACTGAGCTTTTCCAATGGTCTTAGCAAACAGCACACCAGGAGATTATATCCCACGCCTGGCTCGGAGGGTCCCATGCCCACGGAGCCTCGCTCACTGCTAGCACAGCAGCCTGAGATTGGACTGCAAGGCAGCAGTGAGGCTGGGGTAGGGGTGTCTGCCATTGCTGAGGCTTGAGTAGATAAACAAAGTAGCTGGGAAGCTCTAACTGGATGGAGCCCACCGCAGCCCAAGGAGGCCTGCCTGCCTCTGTAGACTCCACCTCTGAGGGCAGGGCATAGCTGAACAAAAGGCAGCAGAAACTTCTGCAGACTTAAACATCCCTGTCTGACAGCTTTGAAGAGAGTAGTGGTTCTCCCAGCACACAGTTTGAGATCTGAGACAGGCGGGCTGCCTCCTCCAGTGGGTCCCTGACCCCTGAGTAGCCCAACTGGGAGACATCTCCCAGTAGGGGCTGACTGACACCTCATACGGCCAGGTGCCCCTCTGAGATGAAGTTTCCACAGGAAGGATCAGGCAGCAACATTTACCGTTCTGCAATATTTGCTGTTCTGCAGCCTCTGCTGGTGATACACAGGCAAACAGCGTCTGGAGTGAACCTCCAGCAAACTCCAACATACCTGCAGCTGAGGGTCCTGACTGTTAGAAGGAAAACTAACAAACAGAAAGGACACCCACACCAAAACCCCATCTGTACGTCACCATCATCAAAGACCAAAGGTAGATAAAACCACAAAGATGGGGAGAAACGAGCAGAAAAGCTGAAAATTATAAAAATCAGAGCACTTCTCCTCCAAAGGAATGCAGCTCCTCGCCAGCAATGGAGCAAAGCTGGACAGAGAATGACTTTGATGAGTTGAGAGAAGAAGGCTTCAGATGACTGGTAATAACAAACTTCTCCGAGCTAAAGGAGGATGTTTGAACCCAACACAAAGAAGCTAAAAACCTTGAAAAAAGATTAGATGAATGGCTAACTAGAATAAAGAATGTAGAGAAGACCTTAAATGACCTGATGGAGCTGAAAACCATGGCATGAGAACTATGTGAGGAATGCACAGGCTTCAGTAGCCAATTCGATCAAGTGGAAGAAAGGGTATCAGTGATTGAAGATCAAATAAATGAAATGAAGTGAGAAGAGAAGTTTAGAGAAAAAAGAGTAAAAAGAAACAAACAAAGCCTTCAAGAAATATGGGACTATGTGAAACAAAATCTATGTCTCATTGGTGTACGTGAAAGTGACGGGGAGAATGGAACCAAGTTGGAAAACACTCTTCAGAGTATTATCCAGAAGAACTTCCCCAATCTAGCAAGGTAGGCCAACATTCAAATTCAGGAAATACAGAGAGTGCCACAAAGATACTCCTCGAGAAGAGCAACTCCAAGACACATAACTATCAGATGCACCAAAGTTGAAATGAAGGAAAAAATATTGAGGGCAGCCAGAGAGTAAGGTCAGGTTACGCACAAAGGGAAGCCCATCAGATTAACAGCGGATCTCTCGGCAGAAATTCCACAAGCCAGAGGACAGTGGGAGCCATTATTCAACATTCTTAAAAGAATTTTCAACCCAGAATTTCATATCCAGCCAAACTAAGCTTCATAACTGAAGGAGAAATAAAATCCTTTGCAGATAAGCAAATGCTGAGAGATTTTGTCACCACCAGGCCTGCCTTACAAGCGCTCCTGAAGGAAGCACTAAACATGGAAAGGAACAACCAGTACCAGCAACTGCAAAAACAGGCCAAATTGTAAAGACCATCAATGCTAGGAAGAAACCGCATCAACTAAGGAGCAAAATAACCAGCTAACATCATAATGACAGGATCAGATTCACACATAACAATATTCACCTTAAATGTAAATGGGCTAAATGCTCCAATTAAAAGACACAGACTGGCAAATGGATAAAGAGTCAAGGCCCATCAGTGTGCTGTATTCAGGAAACCCATCTCATGTGCGGAGACACATATAGGCTCAAAATAAAGGGATGGAGGAAGATCTACCAAGAAAATGGAAAACAAAAAAAGGCAGGGGTTGCAATCCTAGTCTCTGATAAAACAGACTTTAAACCAACAAAGATCAGAAGAGACAAAGAAGGCCATTACATAATGGTAAAGGGATCAATTCAACAAGAGGAGCTAACTATCCTAAATATATATGCACCCAATCCAGGAGCACCCAGATTCATAAAGCAACTCCTTAGAAACCTACAAAGAGACTTAGACTCCCACACAATAATAATGGGAGACTTTAACACCCCAATGTCAACATGAAACAGATCAACGAGACAGAAAGGTAACAAGGATATCCAGGAATTGAACTCAGCTCTGCACCAAGCAGACCTAATAGACATCTACAGAACTCTCCACCCCAAATCAACAGAATATACATTCTTCTCAGCACCACATCGCACTTATTCCAAAACTGACCACATAGTTGGAAGTAAAGCACTCCTCAGCAAATGTAAAACAACAGAAGTTATAACAAACTGTCTCTCAGACCACAGTGCAATCAAACGAGAACTCAGGATTAAGAAACTCACTCAAAACCGCTCAACTACATGGAAAATGAACAACCTGCTCCTGAATGACTACTGGGTACATAACGAAATGAAGGCAGAAATAAAGATGTTCTTTGAAACCAATGAGAACAAAGACACCACATACCCAAATCTCTGGGACACATTTAAAGCAGTGTGTATGGGAAAATTTTATAGCACTAAATGCCCACAAGAGAAAGCAGGAAAGATCTAAAATTGACACCCTAACATCACAATTAAAAGAACTAGAGAAGCAAGAGCAAACACATTGAAAAGCCAGCAGAAGGCAAAAAATAACTAAGATCAGAGCAGAACTGAAGGAGATAGAGACATAAAATACCCTTCAAAAACTCAATGAATCCAGGAGCTGGTTTTTTGAAAAGATCAACAAAATTGATAGTCCGCTAGCAGACTAATAAGAAAAGAGAGAAGAATCAAATAGACACAATAAAAAATGATAAAGGGGATATCACCACCGATCCCACAGAAATACAAACTACCACCAGAGAATACTATAAACACCTCTATGCAAATAAACTAGGAAATCTAGAAGAAATGGATAAATTCCTGGACACATACACCCTCCCAAGACTAAACCAGGAAGAAGTGGAATCCCTGAATAGACCAATAACAGGCTCTGAAATTGAGGGAATAATTAATAGCCTACCAACCAAAAAAAGTCCAGGACCAGACAGATTCACAGCCGAATTCCACCAGAGGTACAAAGAGGAGATGGTACCATTTCTGAAACTATTCCAATCAACAGAAAAAGAGGGAATCCTCCCTAACTCATTTTATGAGGCTAGCATCATCTTGATACCAAAGCCTGGCAGAGACACAACAAAAAAAGAGAATTTTAGACCAATATCCCTGATGAACATCGATGCAAAAATCCTCAATAAATCACTGGCAAACCAAATTCAGCAGCACATCCAAAAGCTTATCCACCACAATCAAGTTGGCTTCATCCCTGGGATGCAAGGCTGGTTCAACATATGCAAATCAATAAACGTAATCCGTCATATAAACAGAACCAAAGACAAAAACCACGTGATTATCTCAATAGATGCAGAAAAGGCCTTTGACAAAATTCAACAGCTCTTCATGCTAAAAACTCTCAATAAACTAGGTATTGATGGGACGTATCTCAAAATACTAAGAGCTATTTATGACAAACCCACAGCCAATATCACACTGAATGGGCAAAATCTGGAAGCATTCCCTTTGAAAACTGGCACAAGACAGGGATGCCCTCTCTCACCACTCCTATTCAACATAGTGTTGGAAGTTCTGGCCAGGGCAATCAGGCAGGAGAAAGAAATAAAGGGTATTCAATTAGGAAGAGAGGAAGTCAAATTGTCCCTGTTTGCAGATGACATGATTGTATATTTAGAAAACCCCATCATCTCAGCTCAAAATCTCCTTAAGCTGATAAGCAACATCAGCAAAGTCTCAGGATACAAAATCAATGTGCAAAAATCACAAGCATTCCTATACACCAATAACAGGCAAACAGAGAGCCAAATCATGAGTGAACTCCCATTCACAATTGCTTCAAAGAGAATAAAATACCTAGGAATCCAACTTACAAGAGATGTGAAGGACCTCTTCAAGGAGAACTACAAACCACTGCTCAACGAAATAAAAGAGGACACAAACAAATGGAAGAACATTCCATGCTCATGGATAGGAAGAATCAATATCGTGAAAATGGCCATACTGCCCAAGGTAATTTATACATTCAATGCCATCCCCATCAAGCTACCAATGACTTTCTTCACAGAATTGGAAAAAACTACTTTAAAGTTCATATGGAACCAAAAAAGAGCCCGCATTGCCAAGACAATCCTAAGCCAAAAGAACAAAGCTGGAGGCATCGTGCTACCTGACTTCAAACTATACTACAAGGCTACAGTCACCAAAACAGCATGGTACTGGTACCAAAACAGAGATATAGACCAATGGAACAGAACAGAGCCCTCAGAAATAATACCACACATCTACAACCATCTACAACCACACATCTACAACCATCTGATCTTTGACAAACCTGACAAAAACAAGAAATGGGGAAAGGATTCCCTATTTAATAAATGGTGCTGGGAAAACTGGCTAGCCATATGTGGAAAGCTGAAACTGGATCCCTTCCTTACACCTTATACAAAAATTAATTCAAGATGGATTAAAGACTTAAACGTTAGACCTAAAACCATAAAAACCCTAGAAGAAAACCTAGGCAGTACCATTCAGGACATAGGCATGGGCAAGGACTTCATGTCTAAAACACCAAAAGCAATGGCAACAAAAGCCAAAATTGACAAATGGGATCCAATTAAACTCAAGAACTTCTGCACAGCAAAAGAAACTACCATCAGAGCAAACAGGCAACCTACAGAATGGGAGAAAATTTTTACAATCTACCCATCTGACAAATGGCTAATATCCAGAATCTACAAGGAACTTAAACAAATTCACAAGAAAAAATCAAACAACCCCATCAACAAGTGGGTGAAGGATATGAACAGACACTTCTCAAAAGAAGACATTTATGCAGCCAACAGACACATGAAAAAATGCTCATCATCACTGGCCAACAGAGAAATGCAAATCAAAACCACAATGAGATACCATCTCACACCAGTTAGAATGGCGATCATTAAAAAGTCAGGAAACAGACACTTCTCAAAAGAAGACATTTATGCAGCCAAAAAACACATGAAAAAATGCTCACCATCACTGGCCATCAGAGAAATGCAAATCAAAACCACAATGAGATATCATCTCACACCAGTTAGAATGGCAATCATTAAAAAGTCAGGAAACAACAGGTGCTGGAGAGGATGTGGAGAAACAGGAACACTTTTACACTGTTGGTGGGACTGTAAACTAGTTCAACCATTGTGGAAGACAGTGTGGCAATTCCTCAGGGATCTAGAACTAGAAATACCATTTGACCCAGCCATCCCATTACTGGGTATATACCCAAAGGACTATAAATCATGCTGCTATAAAGACACATGCACACGTATGTTTATTGCGGCACTATTCACAATAGCAAAGACTTGGAACCAACCCAAATGTCCATCAATGATAGACTGGATTAAGAAAATATGGCACATATATACCATGGAATACTATGCAGCCATAAAAAAGGATGAGTTCATGTCCTTTGCAGGGACATGGATGAAGCTGGAAACCATTATTCTGTGCATACTATCACAAGGACAGAAAATCAAACACCGCGTGTTCTCACTCATAGGTGGGAATTGAACAATGAGAACACTTGGACATAGGGTGGGGAAGATTACACACCAGGACCTGTCGTGGGGTGGGGCGAGTGGGGAGGGATAGCATTAGGAGATATACCTAATGTAAATGACAAGTTAATGGGTGCAGCACACCAACATGGCACATGTATACATATGTAACAAACCTGCATGTTGTGCACATGTATCCTAGAACTTAAAGTATAATTAAAACAAAATTAAAAAAAAAAACAACTTAATAGACTGGCTGTCTCCTGTCTCCCTCTCCCGTCTCCCTCTCCCGTCTCCCGTCTCCCGTCTCCCTCTCCCGTCTCCCTCTCCCTCTCCTTTCCATGGTCTCCCTCTCATGCCGGGCCAAAGGTGGACTGTACTGCTGCCATCTCGGCTCGCTGCAGCCTCCCTGCCTGATTCTCCTGCCCCAGCCTGCGGAGTGCCTGCGATTGCAGGCGCGCGCCGCCACGCCTGACTGGTTTTCATGTTTTTTTGGTGGGGACGGGGTTTCACTGTGTTGGCCGGACTGGTCTCCAGCTCCTAGCCGCGAGTGATCCGCCAGCCTCGGCCTCCCGAGGTGCCGGGATTGCAGACGGACTCTCGTTAACTCAGTGCTCAATGGTGCCCAGGCTGGAGTGCAGTGGCGTGATCTCGGCTCGCTACGGCCTCCACCTCCCAGCCGCCTGCCTTGGCCCCCCAAAGTGCGGAGATTGCAGCCTCTGCCTGGCCGCCACCCCGTCTGGGAAGTGAGGAGCGTCTCTGCCTGGCCGCCCATCGTCTGGGATGTGAGGAGCCCCTCTGCCTGGCTGCCCAGTCGGGAAAGTGAGGAGCGTCTCTGCCCAGCCGCCATCCCACCTGGGAAGTGAGGAGCGCCTCTTCCTGGCCGCCATCCCATCTAGGAAGTGAGGAGCGTCTCTGCCCGGCCGCCCATCGTCTGAGATGTGGGGAGCGCCTCTGCCCCGCTGCCCCGTCTGGGATGTGAGGAGCGCCTCGGCCAGGCCGTGACCCCGTCTGGGAGGTGAGGAGCGTCTCTGCCCAGCCGCCCCGTCTGAGAAGTGAGGAGCCCCACCGCCCGGCTGCCACCCCGTCTGGGAAGTGAGGATCGTCTCCGCCCGGCAGCCACCCCGTCCGGGAGGGAGGTGGGGGTCAGCCCCCCGCCCGGCCAGCGCCCCGTCCAGGAGGGAGGTGGGGGGTCAGCCCCCCGCCCGGCCAGCCGCCCCATCCGGGAGGGAGGTGGGGTCAGCCCCCCGCCCGGCCAGCCGCCCCGTCCAGGAGGGAGGTGGGGGGCTCAGCCCCCCACCCGGCCAGCCGCCCCATCCGGGAGGTGAGGGGCGCCTCTGCCCGGCCGCCCCTACTGGGAAGTGAGGAGCCCCTCTGCCCGGCCAGCCGCCCCGTCCAGGAGGGAGGTGGGGGGGTCAGCCCCCCACCCAGCCAGCCGCCCCGTCCGGGAGGGAGGTGGGGGGGTCAGCCCCCCACCCGGCCAGCCGCCCCGTCCGGGAGGTGAGGGGTGCCTCTGCCCGGCCGCCCCTACTGGGAAGTGAGGAGCCCCTCTGCCCGGCCAGCCGCCCCGTCCAGGAGGGAGGTGGGGGGGTCAGCCCCCCACCCAGCCAGCCGCCCCGTCCGGGAGGGAGGTGGGGGGGTCAGCCCCCCACCCGGCCAGCCGCCCCGTCCGGGAGGTGAGGGGTGCCTCTGCCCGGCCGCCCCTACTGGGAAGTGAGGAGCCCCTCTGCCCGGCCAGCCGCCCAGTCCGGGAGGGCGGTGGGGGGGGTCAGCCCCCCCGCCCAGCCAGCCGCCCCGTCCGGGAGGGAGGTGGGGGGCTCAGCCCCCCGCCCGGCCAGCCGCCCCGTCCGGGAGGGAGGTAGGGGGGTCAGCCCGCCGGCCGGCCAGCCGCCCCATCCGGGAGGGAGGTGGGGGGTCAGCCCCCCACCCCGCCAGCCGCCCCGTCCGGGAGGTGAGGGGCGCCTCTGCCTGGCCGCCCCTACTGGGAAGTGAGGAGCCCCTCTGCCCGGCCAGCCGCCCCATCCGGGAGGGAGGTTGGGGGGTCAGCCCCCCGCCCGGCCAGCTGCCCCGTCCGGGAGGGAGGTGGGGGGGGTCAGCCCCCCACCCGGCCAGCCGCCCCATCCGGGAGGTGAGGGGCGCCTCTGCCCGGCCGCCCCTACTGGGAAGTGAGGAGCCCCTCTGCCCGGCCAGCCGCCCCGGCAGGGAGGGAGGTGGGGGGGTCAGCCCCCCCACCCGGCCAGCCGTCCTGTCCGGGAGGGAGGTGGGGGGCTCAGCCCCCCGCCCGGCCAGCCGCCCCGTCCGGGAGGGAGGTTGGGGGGTCAGCCCCCCGCCCGGCCAGCCGCTGCGTCCGGGAGGGAGGTGGGGGGGTCAGCCCCCCGCCCGGCTAGCCATCCTGTCCGGGAGGGAGGTGGGGGGTCAGCCCCCCGCCCGGCCAGCCACCTCGTCCAGGAGGTGAGGGGCGCCTCTGCCCCGGCCGCCCCTACTGGGAAGTGAGGAGCCCCTCTGCCCAGCCACCACCCCGTCTGGGAGGTGTACCCAACAGCTCATTGAGAGAACGGGCCATGATGACAATGGCGGTTTTGTGGAATAGAAAGAAGGGGGAAAGGTGGCGAAAAGATTGAGAAATCGGATGGTTGCCGTGTCTGTGTAGAAAGAGGTAGACATGGGAGACTTTTCATTTTGTTCTGTACTAAGAAAAATTCTTCTGCCTTGGGATCATGTTGATCTGTGACCTTGCCCCCAACCCTGTGCTCTCTGAAACATGTGCTATGTCCACTCAGGGTTGAATGGATTAAGGGTGGTGCAAGATGTGCTTTGTTAAACAGATGCTTGAAGGCAGCATGCTCGTTAAGAGTCATCACCACTCCCTAATCTCAAGTACCCAGGGACACAAACACTGCGGAAGGCCGCAGGGTCCTCTGCCTAGGAAAACCAGAGACCTTTGTTCACTTGTTTATCTGCTGACCTTCCCTCCACTATTGTCCTGTGACCCTGCCAGATCCCCCTCTGCGAGAAACACCCAAGAATGATCAATTAAAAAAAAAAAAAAAAAAAGGGTGTTAACTTCAAAAGGCGACCCAGTGAGTGTTAAAAAATTAACACATTTAAGTCAGTAGCCAAAACATCACCCCCAGATCTGCGAACCTGAAATTGAACTGGTAGACTGAGCTGATTCTGGTGTGGATGCCAAAAAAGTCATCACTCAGCACTAATCTGGACCAGTGAAAATTTGCTCTTTCCTTGGGTTGGGAAAAAGAAGGATTTGGAGGACGGTGATGTTAGCAGGACATAAATGCATGAGACAGCCAGTTATAAATGCTCCTTTAGACCCTTCTAACCCCTTAAACATGCTTTAAAAGTGACTTCACAGCAGAGAATGTGTACTTTAGCTGGCTAACATAAAAATAAACCTCTTTCTATTAAAAGTGGAATTGTTTATTTGTGGAGAAAAAAAATAGACTGGCTAAGTTTATGCTAGATACAGCTGAATAGAGAATTGGTGAATTAGAAGAAAGTCTTAGATAATTCAATACAGTGAACAGAGAGATAAAGAAATGGAAAATACGAATGTAAAGGTGTTGTTAAGGCATGTAGACAGTGGATTGAAAGATTCAAACATACATCCTATGGGAGTTACAGAAAGAGAGAATAGGGGGCATGGCAAATTAGTAATATTTGAAGAGATTGTGGCTGAGAACTCAAGCACTGAATTCAAGAAGCTAGAACCGCAGAACAAATATCCAAATAACAGATGTAAAAAGGAATATGGAGAAGAAATTAATAAAACAGAAAAACAACAACAATAATCAAGAAGTCCTACTTATTTCAGAAGACATTTTTAGAATTACCATTTTTTTAAAAAGGCACAAATAATATTAAACGTGGAGAAAATGTACCAACAAATGTTATAAAGAAAATAATTTGAAAACTTAGATGAAAAGGATAATTTAGAGGCAAATGTTTTTCATTTTGGTCTTTTTTCTTTTCCTGGTACTTACCTTCATATTTTAAAATAATATGCTTATAGAGGTATTTCTTGGGTTATGAATTTTAAATATTTCCTGGTGAATTGTTATAGTCATTGCAGATTTAGCTCTATTTTCCTCCTGCCATCTTCTTACCTTCTGCCTCCCACTCTCCTGTTCTGTATATATAATTATATCAATAATTTTGGTAAAATCAGTAATTTTGATTAACACTATGATGGAAATATTGTTATTAATTAATTGTTATTAACACTATCATTGGAAATATTGTTTACTGCATAGCCAAATAATATACACTATTTTTACTTTTACTTTTCTAGATAAGTTTATGTTTTCTTCCTGGAATTAATAATTGCCACCCCCCACATCCAATTTGCTTAGTTTTCTATTTGTATGTCCTTATTTTTTGATAAATATTTTAATATATCTGTGCCACTCTTAACTATAATTTTTTCACCAAATACTTAAGGACATTGTATACCTATTCCAGATATTTTATCAATTTTTTTTAATCCCTAGTGGCTTCCTTTCTAGATACTCCCATCTTGTCCAAATTGGGCTGATTTCTATCTGGATCTTCTGTACAGCTGTCATTCAGAGATTTTCCTATGTTACATTCCTGTGTTGGAACCATAGTTTCCTGAGCCCTCTGTATTTCTATTTCTTAGTTAATCCCTTTATTTGCAAAAGAATACATACAAGGACTTCCTTAGGAAGGGATTTGTATTAGTTCGTTCTCATGCTGCTAATAAAGACATACCTGAGACTGGGTAATTTACAAAGAAAGGAGATTTAATGGACTCACAGTTCCATGTGTCTGGGGTAGCCTCACAATCATGGCAGAAGATGAAGGAAGAGCAAAGGGATGTCTTACATAGCAGTCACAAAGGAGAGAGCTTGTGCGGCAACTCCCATTTACAGAACTAGCAGATCTCATGAGAATTATTCACTATCATGAGAACAGTATGGGAGAAGCCACCCCCATGATTCAATTATCTCTCACCAGGTCCACACAACACATGAGAATTATGGAAGCTTACAATTCAAGATGAGATTTGGGTGGGGACACAGCCAAACCATATCAGGATTCTACAAGGAATATTTTTCAAACTGTTAAAAAATATGTATTCTGCCCTAATACTTGATTGGTAGTTTAGTTGAATATAGAATTCTATGTTGAATATATTTTTTCCTCATGATATTAAAGGTGTTGCTCTACTTTCTTCCAGCAACTTCAATGCTATCCTAATTTCACATCCTTTTTATGTGGCTTCTTTATTTTCTGTCTCTCTCTGGAAGATTGTAGGATCCTCTTTTTGTCAGTCCTCTTCTGAAATTTCATGATGATGTCCCTTTGTGTGGATCTTTAGTTATTTGTTTTAAATTTATTACACAATGTTAAGATACAAATATAAAGAAAGTTTAATATTTGTGTACTTTCACTCAACCTGGGATATAAAAAGATCAATACAAAATTGTTTATGTGAAATGATTGAGAGAAAGAGATTACAAATGAGGCAAAAAATGTTAAAAGGTGCACGTAGGTGAAGTCTTTATTGTGCTCTCGGAACATTTTTGAAGATTAAAAAAAGTCAAAATAAAAAGTTTTTTTTTAAGAAGAAAAATTCAGTTGAAATCCCAGGTACCCCTCCTTGAAACCTCTTGCTATCCTTTCTCCCCTAGAGAAACCCATTATCTTCAGTTTAATGTTTATGTTTCCTTGTACTTCTTTATATTTTTCTAACTATATACATATCTAAAACTAAATAGCTTGATATGCATAGTTTTAAGCCTTATGGAAATGATATCATACTGTATATAGTCAGAAACATTTTTTGCTCAACATTGAGTTGGTTCATCTATGCTGTTCCTTGTAGCTCTAATTATTCATTTTAATTGCTTTATGATATATTATTATACAGATATGCCTTGTAGTATTTATCCTTTCTCCTGTTGGTGGACATTTAGATTGATTCCAGTTTTTTTGTAATTATAAAATGTGAATATGTTTACTTGTACCAATATGTGATTGTTTCTTTATGGTATATGTGGAGGAGTGATATTGCTAAGGCGAGAGGATATGTGCATCATCAGCTTTGCCAGGTTTTGTCAAATTGCTTTCCAAAGGGCTTGTGCCAATTTGTGCAGCCATAGTATATAATTCTTTCCAGTGCTGTCTCCTTGTCAACAGTATTGTCAGGTGTTTTAATTTCTGTCCATCTAATGGGAATGAACTGTTTTTTTTTTCAGTTTTCATTTCCCTGATTATGAGTACAATTAAATGTCTTTTAAAATTTATTAATCATTTCTGTCTCATCGTCTGGGTATGGTGTGTTCATATCCTTTGCCTGTATTTATATTGAGTTTTAAAAAAATATTGATTTGTAAATATTTGCTTTTTTTTTTTTTTTTTGTAGAGATGGGGTCTCTCTATGTTGCCTAGGCTGAAGTGCAGTGGTGGAACCATGGCAAACTGCAGTCTCAAACTCTTGGCCTCAAGCAGTCCTCCTGCCTCAGCCTCCCAGGCAGCTGAGACCACAGGTGCATGCCACCATATCTGGCTAATTTTTAAATTTTCTGTAGAGATGGGGCTTTGCCATGTAGCCCAGGCTGGTCTCAAGCTCCTGGACTCAAGCAGTCCTCCTGCCTTGGCGCCTCAAATTGCTGGGATTACAAGCATGAGCCCCTGTGCCCGGCCTATATTCTTGACACTAATTTTTTTCAGTAAAATGTGTTGCAAGTATGTCTTTCAAATCTGTGGCTTGTCTTTTCACTTTTATGGGTATCATTTGTTGTATAAAAGTTTTACATTTTAATGCAATCAACATTTTCAATCTTTTTTTATGATTTGGGCTTTGTGTCTTGTTTAACAAATACTTTTCCATCCCAAGATCATAAAGATATTCTCTTATATTACTTTCTAAAAGTTTTAAAGTTTTACTTTTACCAGGATTTGACTCTTCCTTAGAATTAGATAATAAAATTTTTCTCCTTAGCCTATTCATATGGTAAGTTATATTAAAAGATTTCCTAGTATTTTACTGTATTTTGATTTTTCCAACTTTCTGATAGGCTTAAAATTATTTCAAAAATATGTTTTAAAATTGAGTTACTGTAAAAGTGATTTAAAAGGGATATACCTAAAATATAAAAAGAGAACATTAAAAATAAAGTGATAGAAGAGACATAATAAGTAAACACTAACCAAAAGACAAAATTAGACTATGATGCCAAATGTATAATTTGGGCTAAAGAGGGCCACTATATCAATAAAATATTTAATTCATTAGAAAGTGTAGCAGGTCTAAACTTGTCCACACCCAATAATCTATATTATGCATTAAAACATGTAAAACAAAAACTGACAGAACAAATGGAAAAAAATGTAAAGTGCCCCATTACATTGGATTTTAAACTGGCTCTCATTAATATAAACATCAATCAAAAAAGAAAAAACAATATAGAGCATATGCATCTTTCAACTTATGAACTATATAGACCTTTATACATAAAAGTAATACAACCATAGAGGTTGTAAATATTAGTAAATCCATTAATATAACTTACCATATGTATAGGCTAAGAAGAAAAACCACATGATTATATTTATTAATGATATTATCCTTTTTATACAAATTGCTTATATTTTTCCCACATGTCTTTATGCATTGCTTACAGTAGTTTTGTTATGCAGAAGTGTTTTATTTTTGTGTAATCAAATCATTAGTCTTAATGCTTCTGGATTTCGAGTCCTAGTTAGGACAGTTTGTCCTATTCAGAGGTATAGTGTCATTCACTCATTTAAAAAAATACTAATATGGCTTAATTTTTTTTTACATTAACTTTTTTGTTTGTTTGTTTTGAGACAGGGTCTTGCTCTGTTGCCCAGGCTAGACTGCAGTGGCCCAATTACTGCTCACTGCACCCTGCAGCCTTGACTTCCTGGGCTCAAGCAATCCTTCCACCTCAGCCTCCTGAGTAGCTGGGACTATAGGCATATGCCACCATGCCTAGCCAATGTTTTCATTTTTATTTTTGTAGAAACAGGGTTTCATTATATTTCCCAGGATGATCTCAAACTCCTGGGCTTAAGCGATCCTCCTGTCTCAGCCTCCAAAAGTGGTGCGATTACAGGTGTGAGCCACCATGCTTAATTTATTTTTTTAAGTGACTTGATACTATTCCTCAATTAGGGAAATGGAATTGTTGGGAAATAAGCAGAAGAGGAATAAGATACTTTATAATGTCTTACTACTACTGATAGTAATATTATAACTAGTATTTGATATTGTTGTAATAATTATCAATACAATAGAGCATTAACGTTTCTGATGCATTTGGAAATTATCCTGGTGTATGGTAGATATGGGGGAGAGTTTTTCTAGTCTCTGTTACACGCAAGTGGTAACCCTTCATATGTCCTGATGTTATGCATGGATCTTAGCTCCAACTTGGTGCCCTGCACAGGGCCAAGACCATGGGGGCCAAGGCCCCCACCCCCTTGGATGTTAGAACCTTGGTTCCTGTGCTTTTTGCTATGGCTTTGCCTCTCACTTTTGTTTCCACACCTGAGGATTCCTTTTTTCTCCCCCTGCTTTAGCTTGATGTGTGTTTCACCCAGTTTGGGATTTTCCCTCAGCTTGGTTTACTGCTTTGCCATACTTTGGTTCACAGTGGTTAGGAACTTGGAGAGGACATATCCTAAGGGGCTTGGAAATAAAATGGGGTAGAGATGAGCATTAACTCTGGAAGCACTATTAGTTTTTCCGGATCTAGTGCCTTTTTTTAAAGCATTTTGAAACTTTATAGGCTAGAGCATATCTTCAGATAGCCCATGTGTTCAATTACGACTTAAAAATGTCTGAGATTGGCCAGGCACAGCGGCTCACGCCTGTAATCCCAGCACTTTGGGAGGCTGAGGTGGGCAGATCACCAGGTCAGCAGTTCGAGACCAGCCTGACCAACATGGTGAAACTTCATCTCTACCAAAAATACAAAAAGTAGCCAGGCGTGGTGGCACATGCCTGTAATCCTAGCTACTCAGGAGGCTGAGGCAGGAGAATCACTTGAACCAGGGAGACGGAGGTTGCAGTGAGCCGAGATCACGCCACTGCACTCCAGCCTGGGAGACAGAGCAAGACTCCGTCTCAAAAAAAAAAAAAAATCTGAGATTGTACTGACTGATCGTGATCTACTGGGTGTACTGTTATTCATGAATATTGTCGAAGGGCAATGCATCTTCAACTCAAGACATCTGTCACTTTGTCTAATTCAAAGCACACTCTAAACTCAATATACATATATATTTCTGCGTATTTTACATGAGAATTCTCCACATCTTAACATAGATTATTCCAAGCTGATTGTAAAAAATTTCTGTTTTAGAACTGTGATCTGAGGACTCTGCTTGTTGTAAAGTCCCCATTCCATGTCTATCTTTGCTGGAACATGGAGTGGTTTAGTAAACTAGCATGAGTTTGGGAGTCTTTGAATCTTTGTTATATGATTATCTCTGTTGTGGAATCCTGAGAAGCCATTTACAAATTTTTATCTTCGTATTTATAGTATAAAATTGTCTCTTTTTTGGTGCACAGTTCTATGAATGTAAACACATGCTTGGATTTGCGTAACCTCCATAATCAGTATGCAGCACCATTTTATCACTGCGTAAGCTCCCTCATGCGATTCCTTTATGGTCACACACTCCCATCCCTGACCTCCGGAAACCCCTGATCTGTTCTCTATCCCTATTTTACGAATATCACACAACAAGAATCATATATAGTATGTAACCTTTTGAGACTGACTTTTCTATTCAACCTGATGCTTTTGCTCCATGTTGTTGCTTTTATCAAGAATTCTTTTTTTTATTGCTGAGTAGTACTCCATTGTTTGGATGAATTGCATTTATTTATTCACTCACTGATTAAAGGATATTTAGGTTGTTTCCAGTTTTTGGTGATTATGAATAAGGCTTATATGAGAGAAATTATTTTACCCCTGATAAATGCCAGTCTTTTCCCTACTTGAGCCCAGTTCCTTTCATCCAACAATAACTTACGTTACACCTCTACCAAAAGAAATTCTGATCACATCTTGACCCCTAGGATGGCAATTACATTTCCTTTCCCATGTCAAGTATGCATTCTGGAATACTGTGTTGAACAGAATTGCAAGGCTACCTCTGGGAAAACAGGGGTATAAGCAATTGATGACATCTGCTAAGGTTGCAGAAGAGGCAAATGGCAGCAATTGGACTGCATAATTGTAGGCATATTGCTTCCCAGAATGGAGAATAGATATAGAATAGAACAGATAATAAAATTAGCTAGTGCAGTGATGTAGACTTCTGCATCCCTGCAGCTTTATCACACCACAAAAAAGGAAAACCTTTTGGAAAATATCATATTACCTTTCATTTATCTGCATAGCCAAACTTGTGCAATATTCTTTTTTGTACATTATAGAAAGGTACATTAAAGGAGTGTTAAGGGTTGACCCTTACTGAGGTGTGTTAAGATGCAGTCTGTGGTATCATCTAGGTGCAGAGTCATTGCCAGCTGGACCCAGAGTGAAATGTTACATTTTGAAATAAAATTTGCATAAGCACTGATGCATTTTGTAAATATATACCCTTTGTAGGCAAATACTGTGTTATTATGCTGTTGTGCTTGAAAAATAGAACTAAATTTTTTGTGTTTTTTCTTTCCAGTATTACTTTACTGTTCTTTTTGGCCATGAAGGTCAGAAGCCACTGGAGCTGCGCTGTGAGGAGGAGCAGGATGGTAAAGAGTGGATGGAGGCCATTCACCAAGCCAGGTATAGGCTCAGTCTTCCTGTGTAGTACTTGATTGTCTGGGACCTGCTTTGGGGTTATCACTGTTGGTGGTAGTTTTGGAAGAACTTGCAACTCTAAGATGAGTTTTCTCCTGGTACCTGTTCCTTAGTCATGTGTGAGATCATTATTTCCATGGCTACATTCCAGCTAAAGATTAATGGTAATAGATACAATGATAATAATAAGTAGTAGTAGTAGTCACTTTTGTGGATTTCTTCCTATGTGCCAAGCACTATTATATGTGCTTTTCAATTACAGAATGTATTGAATGTATTGACTCACTTACTCTGTCAACAATTGGCAAGAGGGGCATTATAACTCCCCCCTGTCTGCAGATAAGGAAACTGAGGTCTGGAAAGTTAGTTTTCCTGCCTGAGGTCACACAGCTAGTAAGCCACAGAGCTGGGATATGGCCCTAGCCTAGCCTACATTTGTAAACCCTGCTCTGTGCATCTCGGTTATCAAAAGAAGGGGATGACATCCTCTATTTAAAGAAATAGAACACTGTGATTTCGCTTCCCCCTAAGAAACATCAGGAAGGTGGAAATGTGTGTACAGGGTCTTAAACGGGAACTAGAAATCTGAAAGAGATACAAGGCAGGTCCCTCTCTCTTATTTTCCTATTCAATCCCTAAACCTGGTTCAGTTTTGTTTCCCATGGCTCTCAAGCTCTTGCTTTTTGCCTGTCCACTCCCTAATCCAGGCTGTTGCTCCACTACTCCCTGCTCTCTTGTCTTGCTCATCTCTTGGGTATTTTGGGGCAACACTCTAGCTGTGGCATGCTTTCTTTTTCTTCACCTGATGAGCATTCCCTTCTCCATCTGTCTGTTCCTCCCTCTACCACTCCCGCCCTGAGACATCTCCCTGCAAGTCAGCCCTCACTGGCGCCCTCTTCAAATGGCTGCAGCACTTGCATTGTGTACTGCACATGGGCGATTTAGCAATTCTGGTTATCATTACTTTTTTAATATAGTGAATGTGTTAGATTTCTGTTTCCTGAGTGGGATTGTATACACCTTGAGAATGAGGAGAGGGATTGGGGCACATTCATGTCTGAGTGAAGCGCATTGCTAATTATGTAGTAGGTGATCAGGAGATTTCTTCAGTTTGATTGTAAGAATGAGGCATTTAGGCTGGGCACAGTGGCTCATGCCTGTAATCCCAGCACTTTGGGAGGCTGAAGTGGGCAGATCACCTGAGGCCAGGAGTTTGAGACCAGCCTGGCCAACATGGTGAAACCCTGTCTCTACTAAAAATATAAAAATTAGCCGGGCATGTTGGCACACGCCTGTAGTCCTGGCTACTTGGGAGGCTGAGGCGGGAGAATTGCTCAAACCTGGGAGTTGGAGGATACAGTGAGCCAAGATCACACCACTGCACTCCAGTCTGGGGGAGAGAGCAAGACTCCATCTAAAAAAAAAAAACACACACAATGAGGTATTTATTCTGAGTGAGTTCAGGCTGTTCTTTGAACCTTTGACGCTTTCTCTGAAAGTCTGCCCTCCCCTTCCCTCTCCTCACCTCTATTCTCCCCACCCTCTTCAGCTACTTATATTTACCACCTTCTCTGACAAGCAGTATGCCAAGTGTTTTATGTACTTATCTTTTTTTATTCTTCACAATAAGCTAATAGGATATTATTACCCCCATTTTACAGAGGAGAAAACAAAAATTTGTGACAGGCAGATTGGCCAAGTTCTAACACAAAGTTGTTAAGCTGCAGATCTGGGATTCAAACCCAAGTTGAATTGGGTTTGGACTTCAGAACCTTTAGCTAATGTTCAATATTGTACTTATCTTCGTTATCCTCTTTATCACTACAGTCTTTTCTTGTTCTATTTTTTTTTTCTTTTCCTCATTCAAAGACGAAAGTAGATTAATGTGAGACTAGGGTTGAGAGTAGAAGATGTTATTTGCAAAAGATTTCAGTTCCTTTTCTTTCTCTGAGATGCATGGGGCTGGCAACTAAGTGCTGCTCTCCATGTGGACCCCAGGAGAGCTTGCCACGAGTCATCATGACCCCGGCACATGGTTCAGCCGTCCTTGCTCTTGGTGCTCTCTGTTTGAGGGTTTTGATCCAGACTTAGGACTAACGCAGAATGACTTGCTGTAGAAAGAAAGTCAGGCCTTCAAAGATGAAAGAAGCATCAAGCTGGCAAGGTAGAGCCCTTGGGTCATTTCCAGACACAATCTTTTCCTTTCTACAATCTCTATTCCTTTCTACCTAGGAGTTAAAATACATAATTTAAAACATGCCTGTTTTCCTATCTTTTTCATTCCAGGAGAGCAGGCACCATCAGTAGCCCAAATGCCTTTGTAGTTGTCAAGCAAATATCTTGGTGAACCAAACACAAATAATGCAAATTGCTTTAAAGATGATTAGATTCCAAGTAAGAAATCTTTTTTTCTGTCCCAGGAATGCATTTTGTCATCTACAGGAAACTGAGTCAGTAATTATTTGGTGGTGTTTGACATACAGTCAAAACCAGGGCATGTGTGATCTTGTCAGGAGACAGACTTTAGAAACCACTTAAGTGGTTTAGATGATACAATGGTGAAAATTCTTTTCTTTTTAGATTTGAAGATTTGGTTAATAATTGTCTTTTTTCCTTGATGTTTTGACTTTTTGGTCTATTAGGTTTGCTTTTCCCTTGACTTGAGACCTAGGACTGGGTTCTTTGATAATTTCTTTTAATCTGACTGCTTTATACTGTGTTTTTATATTTTCTGTTTTGCATTGAGATATTTCTTAAATTTTTGTTTTCTAAATCAGGGAAGAAAACTTTTTGATCTAAGCTTGATTAAGTTGAGTTTTTGGTTTAAACTTGAATCTGCAAAATTCACCTTGATTTTGTTCATGTATGAACAAAGCCGGAAAGTTAATGAAGCTGATTCAGAGCAAGAATTGATCAGCCATTTTTGCTTGGCATTGTAATAAAACACAATTAATTAATTGTGGTTGGTTGCCTTAACATTTCACCCTCGAAAGACAGTCTGATGGCATTAATTCAGTACTGCTGCCTTTCTAATATAAAAGTTTTAAATACTCAATATTTATGGTTTTATTGATCCTTTTTTAAAAAATCAAAACTTTTGATTAGTTTAGCATGAGATGTTCTTTTCTGAGCTACAAATCCTCCTGTAGATGCCACTTAGATACAAAGACTGCTCAGAACCCCTTCTCTCATTTACTTTTGTTTTCCTGGGATGGCTTTTCAGTACCAGCCTGGGTGTGCTGTCTTTGTGTGCTATGAAAATCACATTGTTCTGTTGGCTTTCGTATCTCAGAGCAGAATCTACTTGCCCCACGTTGCCTTCAGAGAATCTTAGGGTCATTTTCTGGGATGTCCCATTGCATGTTTTCTCCTTTAGATCTGGCCCAGAAAAAAAAATCATTTTGGAATTAACATTTTTCATTTTGAAGCTTTGACCAGTCCAAGAAGCTCATTTTAATGTTTTGCTTACCATTGGCCAATACTGTATTTCTAGAACACGGGCGCATTTAGGATATCATTTTACCACATGTTATGGCACTAGTTCAGGGGACGCTGCTACCGAGACCCAGTCTTGTTTTTGTCTGGTTGAGTTGAGGCCAGAGCCTTTTCATAGTAGTTAAGTCTATGCTTATTTTATGTGGTTGCTACTTGAGTATGGAACTCTGGACATAAAAAATAACCTGATATTTCTTCTTTGTTTTCTTGTCCATATGTGTCCATCATGGTTGATTTAGTTGTAGACACTAGGACAGTCAAAAACTGACCTGGTTGATTGTGAGTCCTTAGGGCTTGTTAGCTGAAAAGACAACTTTTCAATGTTTCATCTGCTAGAACATGGACCAAGCAAAGTATCAGCGGTTAGGAGATAGTCATGGCCTGGACGTGGATCCAGTTGTATATCTTCCAAGGGTCTTCCCATCCTTGACTAAGCCTAATACGCACAGGACCTAGACTATGACATTTGGGAAGAAACGAGGAAGGTTCTCCAGAGATGTAGGGGGTAGACTTCAAGGGACTTTGTGACTATCTGGATTTGAGCAGTATTAGACTAGGGTGGCATCTAACACATCTCTCAGGCCCCTAGCTTGGACGGTGTCACTCACTGGGAGAAGAAATGATGAATGAGGACAGGTTTGTGGGCAAAGATGATGAGCATTGGCCAGGAAACGTTGGGCAATTTCTGCTGGAAATTGGAAGAGTATGATTATCGCTGGGAAAGGAAGGAAACTGAGATACTGAATTGATCCCTTGGCGTGTGGGGTATGAGAGAATGAGTATCCAGGGGGCTGATAGAGAAGTAAGGTGTTTCCTGAGGAGAGAGGAGAGTTTGGGTTTCTACCAAGGTGGAGGGATTGGGAAAACAGATATTGGGAATGTTGAGCCTAGCACAGAGCACTGTTGAATGTGTGTAGCTTTGCACCCCCTGCAGATGGCTTGTGTGTCCTGTGTTTGAAACTGTCCCACTATCTTTTGCCCGCTTTCTGATTTCTTCAGCTGAACCTGCTCAAGTCTCCACCTCGATTCTCTTCCCTCCCCTCAGGGTGTATCTTGTGCAGGCAGATTGCAGGTTTTCCTTTAAGGGCAGAGCATACAAAAGGAAAAAAGAATTACAAAAAGATATGTTTCCACTCCATAAAGCTCACGGTCAGATGGTGTTTGGCAAGGGCCTGACCTAACCCTTTGTTTCACCCTGTCAGTCTCCAACTTGACAAGCAGAGAGACTTTATCTTCCAGTTAAACCTTTCAATTAAGCCTTATTCTCTTTTCCAGTAAAGAAAGCTGTAATGCAGCCTCTTGGATCTGTTTTTAATGTTTAGTCTTTTTGATTACATGTGTCTGAGACAGCTGTTGTTCATTCTCTCTCTCCCTTAAAATACACACACATGCACACACACACAGTGTGGTAGCTGCACCAAACACCCAGCACCTAATGCTTGTGGCCTCATCCTTGGAAAAAGGCTTAATTTGCAGCAAGGTATGTAGTATAAAAATCTGTACAGCACTAAGGGCTGCTGTGTATATCATATCCTCCCCTTAAAGTCAGCCCTTTAGAGAATGCACACAGAGAGAAATCCCTCACAAATCAGAGAAGAGTGATGACATAGAAAAGCTGAAAATGTTTCATGTGTCACAGCAACATCACAAGACTAGAAAAATTAGAGATGGGCAGTGATGTTATAGCCTAAAGCAATCCAACACCATAATTTGTATTCTTCCTGTAACAGTAAAACTGTTACTACTTTAAAGATGAAAATGTGGATTTTGTTCATTTAAGGTATTATTATTATTATTTGCTAAGAAATTCTGTCAGGGCTTTGCCTTCATATTTGCCACAATGAAAGATACTTCAACATTTTTTTTTCTTTTACAGCCTACAAAGTGCAACATGAAAGAGAAGGGATACTACTAAACTACTAAACTGTGAAATATTTCACTTGATTTGATGGTTACAATTGTTTTCTATAGGGAAAAGTCGGGCTTGAATTTTCTTATTTTAATACTTTGTTAATACTTTCGTCAGCTGTCTTTCCAACTTCTCAGTGTTTTTGTTTCAAGTGCATGTCTTGCACATTTAGCATCCAGCTGACAAGGCAGTCAGACCTTCTGCCTACACTCACCGGGCAGGTGCCCCGTCCTCATGCGCACACCATCTCACCTGCAGGAGGGAGCCATCCTCATGATTCTCTTTACCTGCTCCAGGAGAACCATCCCCGGTTCAAGACAAATTTCTACTTTGAGATCTCTCTCTGATTTCTTGCTCCATTACTTATTCCATTTCTCTCTTATATTTCCAGTCTGTTTACTCCTCGCTCCTTACCTTTTTTTCCTGTATTTTTTGGATCTCCTAAAAATCTCTCCTGTCTTATAAGAGAAATGAAAGCCTTTTCTTGGCACTGAATACTCCTCTAGCTACTGTCTTCTCTTGCACATGCAGCCCGGCTTCTTGAAGAAATGGTTCGGTTGCTCTCCTAGGCACGCAGCTCTTCCTCTCTCCAGCTCTTCCTGGTGGGTTTTGTCCCTACTCTACTGTAACTGTTGTCACCTGGGTCAACAATGAATTTCCAAAGCTTTTCTTTCCTTATATAACTTCAACTTTCTGTTCATATTTAATACTTACTTTTGAATTACACCAGTAATACATAAAAGCAAGTTCCCTAAGAAAAAAAAAGAAAAGAAAATTCAGACAATACAAAAGTAAAAAGTTATAGTTCCACCCCCTCCCCCTTTATTTCCCCAAGCCCATTTACTTCCTCAGAAGTATTTACTGGTAACAGTTTGGAGTGCATACTTCCAGATTTTTCTGTATATTTGCATATGGATAGATAGGTAGAATGATATAATTACAGACTTTTTATTTGCTATTCACATTATTCACCATCTTTTTATGCTAATTTGGAGGGTTTCTTTTAACATTAGTTTATAGGGATCTAAGTCTTATCTCGAAATTTTCATTCCTTTTGTTTACGATGTCTCTCCCTCCTGATTCTCCCTTTACTCCTTTGACAATTTCTTCTTGTCCTATTTCACTACTCCTTGTGTTCTGTCCCTTTCTTTACTGTGGCTGCTGTGTAGGGCTTTGCTTTTGCTCTTCCTGTCTCGTCACTTGGATCCATTCCCCAGACTTAGGTCGTGTAGATAGAGCTGCTTTTTCTCAATACTTCCTCTGCTAAATACCATGCTATGTGCATGATATCTCATGAAGTAGCTGGCACTATCCCCAGGAAATCTGAGTATTGGAGAGATGAAATGACCTCCTGAGGGCCACCAGTCTAGTAAACGATAGAGCCGGAATCAAGTCCTGGGCAGGCTGACTCCAAAGCCTATGCACTTAACCACAAAGATATATAGCCTCCATTATATGTAGAAATTCACCAACATGTATTTTTCTATATTGAACTATCTATATATCATCTCTCCCTGGGTGCTCAGAATTACTTGATACTAAGCAAGACAAACCCAAACTCATGTATTTCTCTAGGCAGCTTCATGTTCCTTTCCTGGATAGGAATGTAAGGCATACTCTCCTGTACACTCAGTCACTCAAACCAGCAGGATATCACCCCTGACCCCAGCCTAACTGCTCACTCCAGTCACCACTTGTGGATTCTACCCCAGAACATCACTGGTCTGCGTTTCTCCACGTCTGCAGCATTGCCCTGGTGCAGGCCATCAACACTGATTGCCTGGACTATTGCTCTGCCACCTTGCCTGTCTCTTCCAGGTCGGCCTCCTTCCCATCGATTCTCTACAGTTACTAGAGTGCCCTTTCTAAGCAAACATCTGATCTGCTGAAGGAATTCCGGGGTTCCCAGTTGCTTTTAGTTATTATAATTCAATTTACTTCTTATTGTAGAAAATTTTAAATATATAAAGAGAAAGAGAGATAACAGTCCTCCATGTTGCTTTAAGAAGAGAAACTATTCATTATTTCACTGATATTTATTGCTTCCCTACCCAATGCTAGGCTTTGCTCTGAGTTCTGGGATGGAGTGAGCCAGTCCAAGCGAGGCCCCTCTGAGCTGACCTCTGCGAACTCCTCGTGCCACCCCTCCCCTTATGTCCTGGGCTCCAGCTGGAGCCACCACATACAGGAATTTTAATGTGTGGGAATGTCTCTTCCAGTCTGACTTACACCACCACATCTTTCAGGATGGAGCTCTTAGCAGCTTGCATCTTTCCTGGTCCTCTTCCTCTGCCAGCAGGAAGGCCTGACCATTCCCTTCTTTGAGCCCTCACTGTAACTTCTTATTTCGCTCGAAGCACCTAAGAGATTATTGCATTGATTTGTTTATGTGTCTGTATCTCTCTGTCAACCTGAATTCCTTCAAAGCAAATTGTGTACTACTCATCTTTTGTGCCCTGCCCCAGTACAGTGCCAAATTGCTTTTCAGAAATGCATGTACTGATTTAATCTCCCTCCATTAGGGCAGAAGAAAGCTGGAATCATTTTTTAAAATCTTTACTATATCAGTGGGTTAAAAATGATATATTAGTATAATAAGCATTTTCTTGATTATTGATAAGATTGTGTTTTGCTATCACTAATATCTATCTATATTTACTATATAAATTATCATCTCATGTCCTTTTCCCATTTTTTGGTATTGGTGTTTTTCTAGAAGTTTTTAAATAAGCTCTTTGTATGACAAAAATATATTCATCTTTTATGTTTGTTCAAATCACCCTGCATCATTTTTTTGTCTTGTAGTTATACCTATGGGATTTTTTTGACATTAGAGTTTTTGAATTAAAATGCAATCAAAGTATATTACTTTTGGGGGGAAGTTGTTCTATTGCTTTTTAAAAATATTTTTTAAAATCAAGATATACTTCATATACCATGAAGTTTATCATTTTAAAGTGTATAATTCAGTGCTTTTCTAGTACAGTCACAAGGCTGTACAACCATCACCACTAATTTCGGAGCATTTTCAACACCACAGAAGAAACCCCATATCCGATAGCTGTCACTCTCAATTCCCCACTTCCCCTAGCTCTAGCCAACCACTAATCTCCTTCCTGTGTTTATGGATTTGCTCATTCTGGACATTTCATATAGATGGAATCCTACAAACATTTTGTGTCTGATTTCTTTCACTTAGCATAATGTTTCCAAGCTTCGTCAATGTTGTAGCATATATTAGTACTTCATTCCTTTTAATGGCTGAATTCTATTCCACTGTATGGATATACCACATTTTATTTATCTACTCAGTTGATGGCCATTTAGGTTGTTCCCACTTTTTGCTAGTATGAATAATGTTGCTATGAATATTTGTGTGCATTTGTACATGAACATATGTTATCAACTCTCTTGGGTATATGACCAGGAGTGGAATTGCCAGGTCATTTGGTAACTCTATGTTTAACTTTTTGAGGAGATGCCAAACTGTTTTCTACAGTGGCTGCACCATTTTACATTCCCACCAGCAACGTATTGAGGGTGCCAGTTTCTTCACATCCTTACCAACACTTATTTTCGTTGCTTTTTTGCTTAGAGTCTTTATACGTTCTCATATATAAACCCCTTTAATCTATTCTTGTTGAATTAATATAGTTGTATATGTATTCTTGCTAGAGAATTTTCTGTGATGATAAAGATAATTCTACCAATACCTGCTTGTGCACATGGAACAGAAATGAAAGTCTCAGTGTTAGGAAAGAATCATTAATGTCTATTGTGATATAAAACATTTTCTTCAGCTTCATAATATAGTACTATAAAAGATATTTACTTTTAGAAGCACTCCTTAAAATTTCTCTGTTCCAAGGTAATAATTTTACCATTAGTGATGTTCTGTTGTATTTCCTAGTAAAAATATTTTGCCCGCTTTTATATTTAATTGTGCTTTAGAAAGGATTATCGACAACTTTCCACATGTCCCAAAGTTTAGTGAAATGTTTAAGTAATGAACTGTGACTGTGAACAGGAAAGAAGGAGCAATGTTTAGAAGAGGGGTTTTTAGTCTTTAATTTTTGTTCCTCTTTTTGATCTCTCTTAACTAAGATGCTTGTGTTTCCATTTACTGTAGAGCAGACAGCTTAGGAGGGAAGAGCCTGTCAGTAGAGAGAAGACATTGGTGGAGGTGACAGTGTTAGGACCTCATGTTAATGTGATATCTAAAAAATATTAATTAGCCAATGAAGTGGAGATACTGACAGGAGAGAACTTGAGAACCAGAAACAGTATGTGACAGTAATGCTGAAGGGGTGTGAGTAAAGATAGAGAAACTGGCCTTGCTTAGGTAAGGTCAAAGCAAATGTTGCTTTGATAGGGGCTGTACTATTGTCATCCATGCTTGGATTTTCTCCACTCCCAAAGGCATCACGATTCTCCTGACATGAGGAACGCTGATTCCAAACAGTTTTCTGGATAAAATTTAGCATAACCCTGGAGATAGGTGGAGTTTTTCTTTCTTTCTTTTTTTTATTCTAAGTAGTCTTTATTCTCTGTGCACATATATACAAACAAACCACAGAGATATCTCTCCCCATAAATTAGATTCTTAAGTGACTTTTACATTAAACAAATATTAAGAAAGTATGATAATTACTTGAGTTGTGTTAAATTCTTCCTTTAATTAAGAAATAAAGCCCACAATGGATAAGATAATTCTTTTCTTTTTTTAAATTATACTTTAAGTTCTAGGGTACATGTGCACAACCTGCAGGTTTGTTACACACGTATACATGTGCCATGTTGGTGTGCTGCACCCATTAACTCATCATTTACATTAGGTATATCTCCTAATGTTTTCCCTCCCCCCTCCCCCCACCCCATGACAGGCCCCAGTGTGTGATGTCCCCCTTCCCATGTCCAAGTGTTGTCATTGTTCAATTCCCACCTATGAGTGAGAACATGCGGTGTTTGGTTTTTTGCTCTTGCGATAGTTTGCTGAGAATCATGGTTTCCAGCTTCATCCATGTCCCTACAAAGGACATGAACTCATCATTTTTTATGGCTGCATAGTATTCCATGGTGTATATGTGCCATATTTTCTTAATCCAGTCTATCATTGATGGACATTTGGGTTGGTTCCAAGTCTTTGCTATTGTGAATAGTGCTGCAATAAACATATGTGTGCATGTGTCTTTATAGCACTATGATTTATAATCCTTTGGGTATATACCCAGTAATGGGATGACTAGGTCAAATGGTATTTCTAGTTCTAGATCCCTGAGGAATCGCCACACTGTCTTCCACAATGGTTGAACTAGTTTACAGTCCCACCAACAATGTAAAAGTGTTTCTATTTCTCCACATCCTCTCCAGCACCTGTTGTTTCCTGACTTTTTAATGATCACCATTCTAACTGGTGTGAGATGGTATTTCATTGTGGTTTTGATTTGCATTTCTCTGATGGCCAGTGATGATGAGCATTTTTTCATGTGTCTGTTGGCTGCATAAATGTCTTCTTTTGAGAAACGTCTGTTCGTATCCTTCACCCACTTGTTGATGGGGTTGTTTGTTTTTTCTGGTAAATTTGTTTGAGTTCTGGATATTAGCCCTTTGTCAGATGAGTAGATTGAAAAAATTTTCTCCCATTCTGTAGATTGCCTGTTCACTCTGATGGTAGTTTCTTTTGCTGTGCAGAAGCTCTTGAGTTTAATTAGATCCCATTTGTCAATTTTGGCTTTTGTTGCCATTGCTTTTGGTGTTTTAGCCATGAAGTCCTTGCCCGTGCCTGTGTCCTGAATGGTATTGCTTAGGTTTTCTTCTAGGGTTTTTATGGTTTTAGGTCTAACATGTAAGTCTTTAATCCATCTTGAATTAATTTTTGTATAAGGTGTAAGGAAGGGATCCAGTTTCAGCTCTCCACATGTGGCTAGCCAGTTTTCCCAGCACCATTTATTAAATAGGGAATCCTTTCCCCATTTCTTGTTTTTGTCAGGTTTGTCAAAGATCAGATGGTTGTAGATGTGGGGTATTATTTCTGAGAGCTCCGTTCTGTTCCATTGATCTATATCTCTGTTTTGGTACCAGTACCATGCTGTTTTGGTGACTGTAGCCTTGTAGTATAGTTTGAAGTCAGGTAGCGTGATGCCTCCAGCTTTGTTCTTTTGGCTTAGGATTGTCTTGGCAATGCAGGCTCTTTTTTGCTTCCATATGAACTTGAAAGTAGTTTTTTCCAGTTCTGTGAAGAAAGCCAGTGGTAGCTTGATGGGGATGGCATCGAATATATAAATTACCTTGGGCAGTATGGCCATTTTCATGATATTGATTCTTCCTATTCATGAGCATGGAATGTTCTTCCATTTGTTTGTGTCCTCTTTTATTTTGTTGAGCAGTGGTTTGTAGTTCTCCTTGAAGAGGTCCTTCACATCCCTTGTAAGTTGGATTCCTAGGTATTTTATTCTCTTTGAAGCAATTGTGAATGGGAGTTCACTCATGATTTGGCTCTCTGTTTGCTTGTTATTGGTGTATAGGAATGCTTGTGATTTTTGCACATTGATTTTGTATCCTGAGACTTTGCTGATGTTGCTTATCAGCTTAAGGAGACTTTGGGCTGAGACGATGGGGTTTTCTAAATATCCAGTCATATCATCTGCAAACGGGGACAATTTGACTTCCTCTTTTCCTAATTGAATACCCTTTATTTCTTTCTCCCACCTGATTGCCCTGGCCAGAACTTCCAACACTATGTTGAATAGGAGTGGTGAGAGAGGGCATCCCTGTCTTGTGCCAGTTTTCAAAGGGAATACTTCCAGGTTTTGCCCATTCAGTATGATATTGGCTGTGGGTTTGTCATAGATAGCTCTTATTATTTTGAGATAGGTCCCATCAATACCTAATTTATTGAGAGTTTTTAGCATGAAGGGCTGTTGAATTTTGTCAAAGGCCTCTTCTGGATCTATTGAGATAATCATGTGGTTTTTATCATTGGTTCTGTTTATATGCTGGATTACGTTTATTGATTTGCGTATGTTGAACCAGCCTTGCATCCCAGGGATGAAGCCCACTTGATCATGGTGGATAAGCTTTTTGATGTGCTGCTGGATTCAGTTTGCCAGTATTTTACTGAGGATTTTTGCATCGATGTTCATCAGGGATATTGGTCTAAAACCCTCTTTTTTGTGTGTGTGTCTCTGCCAGGCTTCGATATCAGGATGATGCTGGCATCATAAAATGAGTTAGGGAGGATTCCCTCTTTATCTATTGATTGGAATAGTTTCAGAAGGAATGGTACCAGCTCCTCCTTGTACCTCTGGTAGAATTCGGCTGTGAATCCATCTGGTCCTGGACTTTTTTTGGTTGGTAGGCTATTAATTATTGCCTCAAATTCAGAGCCTGTTATTGGTCTATTCAGGAATTCCACTTCTTCCTGGTTTAGTCTTGGGAGGGTGTATGTGTCCAGGAATTTATCCATTTCTTCTAGATTTTCTAGTTTATTTGCGTAGAGGTGTTTATAGTATTCTTTGGTGGTAGTTTGTATTTCTGTGGGATCAGTGATATCCCCTTTATCATTTTTTATTGTGTCTATTTGATTCTTCTCTCTTTTCTTCTTTATTAGTCTTGCTAGCGGTCTATCAATTTTGTTGATCTTTTCAAAAAACCAGCTCCTGGATTCATTGATTTTTTGAAGGGTTTTTTATGTCTCTATCTCCTTCAGTTCTGCTCTGATCTTAGTTTTTTTTTTGCCTTCTGCTGGCTTTTCAATGTGTTTGCTCTTGCTTCTCTAGTTCTTTTAATTGTGATGTTAGGGTGTCAGTTTTAGATCTTTCCTGCTTTCTCTTGTGGGCATTTAGTGCTATAAATTTCCCTCTACACACTGCTTTAAATGTGTCTGAGAGATTCTTGTATGTTGTGTCTTTGTTCTCATTGGTTTCAAAGAACATCTTTATTTCTGCCTTCATTTCATTATGTACCCAGTAGTCATTCAGGAGCAGGTTGTTCATTTTCCATGTAGTTGAGCGGTTTTGAGTGAGTTTCTTAATCCTGAGTTCTCGTTTGATTGCACTGTGGTCTGAGAGACAGTTTGTTATAACTTCTGTTGTTTTACATTTGCTGAGGAGTGCTTTACTTCCAACTATGTGGTCAGTTTTGGAATAAGTGCGATGTGGCGCTGAGAAGAATGTATATTCTGTTGATTTGGGGTGGAGAGTTCTGTAGATGTCTATTAGGTCTGCTTGGTGCAGAGCTGAGTTCAATTCCTGGATATCCTTGTTAACTTTCTGTCTCGTTGATTTGTTTCATGTTGACATTGGGGTGTTAAAGTCTCCCATTATTATTGTGTGGAAGTCTGAGTCTCTTTGTAGGTCTCTAAGGAGTTGCTTTATGAATCTGGGTGCTCCTGTATTGGGTGCCTATATATTTAGGATAGTTAGCTCTTCTTGTTGAATTGATCCCTTTACCATTATGTAATGGCCTTCTTTGTCTCTTTTGATCTTTGTTGGTTTAAAGTCTGTTTTATCAGAGACTAGGATTGCAACCCCTGCCTTTTTTTGTTTTCCATTTTCTTGGTAGATCTTCCTCCATCCCTTTATTTTGAGCCTATGTGTGTCTCTGCACGTGAGATGGGTCTCCTGAATACCCGCAGCACACTGATGTGTGTTGACTCTTTATCCATTTGCCAGTCTGTGTCTTTTAATTGGAGCATTTAGCCCATTTACATTTAAGGTGAATATTGTTATGTGTGAATTTGATCCTGTCATTATGATGTTAGCTGGTTATTTTGCTCCTTAGTTGATGCAGTTTCTTCCTAACATTGATGGTCTTTACAATTTGGCATGTTTTTGCGGTGGCTGGTACCATTTGTTCCTTTAGTGGCCTGGGCTATGACATTTCATTTGGGTTTTGCTGTAGTTTGCTTCATATATACGTCCTCAGTCAAAATAAGTGGGGTGGAATTCTGGCCCAGCAACAACAACTTTTTGCTAAGCTAATATAATTTTTGCCCTTCTATAAAATAACTAAGGTCTGTAATTTCACACTGTGCCTCTGCTTTGGACTTTTCAACATTTTATTTGAATGTTTCCTTTTCTCCATATGGAGTGATGGTGGTTAGGATTTTTTATTTATTTTTATTTGTTCATTTATGATTGATACATGATTATTGTACATATTTACGAGGTACAAGGTGATGCTTTGGTACACACATGCATTGTATCATGATAAAATCAGGGAAATTAGCATATTAATCAGCTTATTTATTATTTCTTTGTGATGAGGACATTAAAAAACCTCTCTTCAGCAGGGCACAGTGGCTTGTGCCTATAATCCAAGCACTTTGGGAAGCCGAGACCAGTGGATCACTTGAGCCCAGGAGTTCAAGACCAGCCTGGGGAACATAGTGAGACCTCGTCTCCACAAAACAATCAAAAAATTAGCCAGGCCTGGTGGTATGCACCTGTAGTCCCAGCTATTTGGCAGGCTGAGGCAGGAGGATGGCTTGATCCCAGGAGGTCGAGGCTGCAGTGATCTGTGATTGTACCACTGCACTCCAGCCTGGGCAACAGAAGAAGAACCTGCCTCAAAAATAATTAATTAATTAATTAATTAATTAAAAACCCTGTTTCCCAGCTATTTTGAAATATATAATACATGATTATTAATTCTTATAAATATTACACACTAATATTTTATTCCCATATATATCCTAATGTTGACATCTGTTTGTACTCAACAGCTGAATTTTGAGTTATGCTTTCACCAAGTGGATTTGTATGTCCTTTGGCAGGGGGATCCTTTTTTTGTTGTGGGAGTTGAACTAAAAAGCGAAAATACAAAATAAAAAAATAGCTAACCAAATGAAAATAATAAGGAGATTAGGCAAACATTTTAAAACTTGAGTACTACCTAGTAAATGGAAAATTTAATCACATAAGATATGTGTTGGCAATATAGTAGAATAGAAATGCCAGTGGTTTGAGAAATAGTGAAGGGAAGCCCTGCATGTGTTTTCAGTCGATTTGATGCAATCCTGGAGCAGACATCCATTTACTAGTGGGATATGTAAAGAAAGTTTTGTGATGCAGAGTTGGGGGGATACCCCAGTAAGAGCAGAATAGGAGTAGTAAACTAGGGAGCCCTAATGAAATCAATGGCATGACCTGAAAATTACTATGTGAAGAATAAGGAGCCATGCATCCTGGGCAACATAGTGAGACCTCATCTTACAAAACACAAACAATTGGCCATGTGTGATAGCTTGCACCTGTAGTCCCAGCTACTTGAGAGGCTGAGGTGGGAGGGTTGTTTGAGCCTGAAAGGCCACTGTACTCCAGCCTGGGCAACAGAGCAAGGCCCTGTATCAAAAAAAAAAAAAAAAAAAAAGAAAGAGTGTGTAAAATAAATCATATTAGATGAAATAAATCATATTAGATGATAAATCATATTAGATCATATTAGATGATTTATTTCATTTGAATAATATGATTTATTTCATTTGACAATGACATTGAATCATTTGAACGACTATTCTGTGCCAAGTCCCCAGGCCTGGACTTGTCTGTAATCTTTTTGCCTGGATTATTATTGTAATAGTTCCAACTCTTCCCCCTTCTCCTCTTGTGCTCCACCCCTACCCTTCTTTCTCATCAGAACAGCCAGTGGGATCCTGTTAAAAACTGAAATCTTGGCTGGGTGCAGTGGCTCACGCCTGTAATCCCAGCACTTTGGGAGGCTGGAGCCGGTGGATCACGAGGTCAGGAGATCCAGACCATCCTGGCTAACACGGTGAAACCCCCTCTCTACTAAAAAATACAAAAAATTAGCCGGGCCTGGTGGCAGGCGCCTGTAGTCCCAGCTACTAGGGAGGCTGAGGCAGGATAATGACGTGAACCCGGGAGGCGGAGGTTGCAGTGAGTTGAGATCGCGCCACTGCACTCCAGCCTGGGTGACAGAGCGAGACTCCATCTCAAAAAAAAAAAAAAAAAAAAGTGAAATCTTGTAAGGCCTTTGATCAAAGCTTACACCTCGCCGGACTGGGGGAAAACCTGAGACTTTCTATTGATCTACGTGCTTTAGAATCCTGTTCCCTCTTCTACCTCTTTCTTACTCCCTGTCTCAGGCCATTCTTGCATTGCTATAAAGAAATACCTGGGCTGGGCGCGGTGGCTCACACCTGTAATCCCAGCACTCCCGGAGGCTGAGATGGGTGAATCACGAGGTCAGGAGTTCAAGACCAGCCTGGACAAGATGGTGAAACCCCGTCTCTACTAAAAATATAAAAATTAGCCAGGCATGGTGGCGGGCACCTGTAATCCCAGCTACTCAGGAGGCTGAGGCAGAGAATTGCTTGAACCCAGGAGGCGGAGGTTGCAGTAAGCTGAGATCGCGCCACTCCACTCCAGCCTGGGCAACAGAGGGAGACTCCACCAAAAAACAAAAAACAAAAAACAAAAAAAAAACCTGAGGCCGGGTAATTTGTAAAGAAAATAGGTTTAATTGGCTCACAGTTCTGCAGGCTGTACGAGCATGGCACTGGCATCTGCCCCACTTCTGGAGAGACCGCAGGAAGCTTTTACTCATGGCAGAAGGCGAAGGAGGATTAAGTGGGTCATACAGCAAGAGCAGGAACCAGAGAGAGAGAAGATGCCACACATTTTTAAACAATCAGATCTCATGAGAACTCATTCACTGTCTTGAGGACAGCATGAAGCCATGAGGGATCTGTCCCCATGATCCACACTTGACCCACACACCTCCCAATAGGCCCCACCTCCAACACTGGAGATTACATCTCAGTGTGAGATTTGGGTGTGACACAGATCTAAACCATATCATTCCCCTTGAGGAAACTCACCACTTTGTCATTCCCTAGACAGGCTAGGCCCACTCCCACTGCAGGGCTTTTGCACATACTGTTCCCTGGGCCTGGATGCTGTTCCATCAGCTAGCCACGCATGTCCCTGCTTCAAGTCGTTTCTCCAGTACCATTTCTCCATGAAAGCAGCCCTCACCGCTTGGTTAAAATTGTAACCTCTGCCCCCCTACTTCCTGTTCTCCTCTTACCATTTTTCCTCTACAGTACTCATCACCAGGTGACATATGATAGATTTGTCTTATTAATGTTGTCTTTCTCTCTCTACTACTGTATAAGCTTCATAAAGACACAGATTTTTTTCCTACTGTGTTTACTCCTGTGCCCAGTGTTTTGAACAGTTCCCAAATATACAACACTCAGTAAATATTTGTTGACTCAAAGAATCAATTTGGACTCACAGGAACCCAGGAAGAAGGAAATCATGTTACTTATAATCCCAATGCATGAAGTAAATAACTACCATTAGGATTTTATGTATTTTCTCTTTTCTCCCCACTTAATATTACAGAAATATTGGAAAGTATGGAAAAGCACAAAAGAAGTAACTCAAGAAGAAATTAAAAATCACCCATAATTGCTCCAGCCAAAGAAAGCTCCCTTTAAGTTTTGATGTATGTCTCTCATTAGAGTACCTTTCTCTCTGTCTCTCTCTTCCCTTCTCCTCTTCTGCTTATGTCTGTGTATTAATTTTCTCCCTCTACATATGAACATATATACATGTACATGTACATATAATGTTTATCTCAATTTCTTGTGTTTTTTTTCTGTTTATTTATCAATAAATCTTGGGTATGTGCCATTATGTTATGACTATTTTCAAAAAACATATTTTAAATGGCTTGTTATCATTCCATTATGTAGATATATTATTACTTATTTAACCAATCCCATATTATAAATGTGTATATTTAGATTGTCTCCATTTTCTTATATTTGTTTTTAATGAATGAACATTTTGTTTCTTTTGTATCTCATTGTGCAAGTGTCAGATTATTTTTCTTGAGTGATATTATTAGAAGTGAAATTATGAAGGCAAAGGATATAACCATTTTGACCTGTTTTGATACATATTGTGATATTGTCTTCTACAATGACTCACTTCAGTGGTACTATATGACAATATCTATTTACTATATCTTTGTTAGCCCTGAGTACTATTTTTCTAAAAATCTTAACCAGTTTTGGTAAATAATTTGTACTTCTTTGATTAAGAAGGCCTTTTTTTTTTTTTTTTTTTTGAGACAGGATCTCTCCCTGTTTCCCATGCTGGAGTGTGGTGGTGCAATCATAGCTCACTGCAGCTTCAAACTCCTGGGCTCAAGTGATCCTCCTGCCTCAGCCTCCTTGAGTAGCTGGGACTATAGGTGTATGCTACCACACCCAGCTAATTTATTTCCTTCCTTCTTTCCTTCCTTTCTGAGATAGGGTCTCACTTTGTCACCCAACCTGGAGTGCAGTGGCATGAATACCATCATTGCAGCCTTGATCTCCCGGGCTCAAGTTACCCTCCCGCCTTGGCCCCCCAGGCAGCTGGGGCTACAGGTGCATGCCACCACACCCAGCTTATTTTTGTATTTATTTTGTAGAGATGGGGTTTCACCATGTTGCCCAGGCTGGTCTCAAACTCCTGAGCTAAAGTGATCTGCCTGCCTCAGCCTCCCAAAGTGCTAGGATTACAGACATGAGCCACCACACCTGATCCCAGCTGACAAAAAAAAAAAAAAAAAAAAACTGTAGAGATGAGATCTTACTATGTTGCTCAGGCTGGTCACTCCTGGCCTCAAGCTATCCTCTCACCTCAGCTTCCCAAAGTGTTGGGATTGTAAGCATAGGCCACTGTGCCCAGCAAGAAGGACCCTTTCTCATGCATTTATTAGTCATTTGTTTATTACATTCTGTGAAGCCCTTTTGTGTATTTCTTGACTTACTAATTTTAGCCAGTGTGATTGATTCTCTGGCATAAAAATGAAAAATTTAACACACTTACAATACCTCTTATGTCCCTGTCTTTTGCCTGCTCTGTTTTTGTTACTTACATATTTTTAGATCTTAAATTAGTTGACTTCATAACTTAAAATAATATAATTAAACCTCTATTGATTTATCAACTTTAGACAGTATGTATTGTCTCTGCTAGGAAAAATAAGAATAATAAGTTAAGACATTTAATGTGTTTTCATTGTTTTTTCTTTTCTAATCCTGAGGTTTTCTTTCATTATTATTTATTCTCACTTTATAAACTTTTAGACATATTCTGTTCTCTGAATTGTTCCTCTGTGTTTTGTCATAGGCTGATTTTGAACATTAAAAACCAACAAGGAACATTTCCATAGTGGTTATAACAAATATTGTGTCCCAAAGTATCAAGGTTGGTGTTTGGTCCCACAGAGAATGAAATGTACCGTGTCATTGAATATTTGCTCCTTGAAGGAGAACCTTGTGTGTGTCAACTTCTAGTTTCTTTCTACCTTCCTTTACTTCATCTGGCTTGTTTTCTTGCATTCAATGTCATTTTATTGTCTTTGATTTCTGTTTTGTTTGGTTGGAAAACCTCCTCATAATTTTTTCCTGCAGTAAGTGTGTGGGGATAGTAAGTTTTTCCTGTCTTGTCCTGGTACTTGGTCAGTGATTGGTTGTCTGTGTATTGTTTATTGTTTTAGAAATTGTTATGCAGGCTCAAAATATTTTCTCCACAATTCTTTGTTGCCACCTAGAATTCCAAGTTAATGATGAAAAGTATGACAGCAAAAAAAAAACTATGACAGCATGATTCTCACTTCCTTTCGCTACCTATTGTTTCTCTTTGGAAGCTTCTATAATTTTTCTCTATCCTTAGAATTCTGATATTTTACCAAGATGTATCAGAGTATGAAATGTTTTCATTTATCTTGTCTGGTATTTGGATTATTCTATTTGAACTGTGCTATGCTCAGTTCAGGGAAAGTTTCTTCCATTTCTGTTTTTTCTTTTTTAGATGGAGTCTCTCTCTGTTGCCCAGGCTGGAGTGCAGTGGCGTGATCTCGGCTCACGGCAACCTCTGCCTCCTGGGTTCAAATGATTCTCCTGCCTCAGCCTCCCAAGTAGCTGTGACTATAGATGCCCACCACCATGCCTGGCTAATTTTTTGTATTTTAGTAAAGACGGAGTTTCACCATGTTGGCCAGGCTGGTCTCAAACTCAGGTGATCTGCCTGCCTCAGTATCCCAAAGTGCTAGGATTACAGGTGTGAGCCACGGTGCCCAGCTCTCATTTCTTTATTATTAATATTTTTTCCCTATTGCAGTGTAACTTTTTTCCTTTCTGGAACTCCCACAAGACAGATATTAGACTTCTTGGATCTATACTCTAGGTTACTCAGTTTTCCTTTTATATTTCCAATCTCTTTATATTTTTGTTTAGTGTTCTTTATTTGACCTCTCTGACCACCCAGCTTAGTTTTTAGCCATGTCTGGGTTATTGGTTAGTAATTCCATTGAGCTATAAAATTTTAGTAATTATCTTTTTTTTCCAAGAACGCTTTTTAAAAAAAATCTGATTACTCCTTTTCCATGGCAGCCTCTTTTTGCCTTATGTCTAATATCCTTCCATGTCTTTCTGTAGGTAGTAAGTACCTTTTTTCCTGAATTAGCTTTGTTTCTTTTAATGTCTTTTCTGTTTGTTCATTTCGGGCTGTGTTTGTTATCTCTTGCTGCTTAACAATTTTTAAAACAATAAACAATTTATTGTTATACACAGTTTCTGTGGGTCAGGAACCCAGGCATAGCTTAGCTGGGTGCCTCTGCCCAAAGGTGTCTCACAAGGCTACAATCAAGGTGTTGGCCAGGTCTGTATTCTCATCTGAATGCACAGCTGGGGAAGGATCCACTTCCAAGTTCACTCACTCTGCTGTTGGCTAGGTTCGCTTCCTTACCAGTTGTTGGCTTGAGCTCAGTTCCTAAATGACTCTTGGCCAGAGGCCTCCTACAGTGTCTACTTTATTCATGGGCCTCTCTGTAGAGTAGCTCAGAACCTGGCAGCTGACTTCCCTCAAAGCAAACCAGCAAGACAGCAAGAGAAGGCAAGTGAGATGGAAGCCAGAGTCTTATAAACCAATCATGGAATTGCCATCCCATCACTCCTGCCATGTTGTATTCTTTATAAGTGAGTCACTTAGGTCCAGCTCACACTCAAAAAGGAAGGCCCTTTTACCTAAGGGGGTGAGTACTAGAAGCCGGGGATCATTAGGGGGCCATCTTAGATGCTGCCTACTATAGGGGCCTTTTGTGGTGAGAGGGGAGTCTGGTTTTCATGAGTGTCTGCTATTCCTTGTTTCTAAATGAAGGATCTTGTGGGACATTATGGGTAGTTGGTCTGGGCTTACTCTGTGACTGTGAATGCTGCATCGTGTAACATGTGTCAGCTTCCTTTTCAGATATGTGGGCAGACAGTAGGAAGGTGATTTGGAAATTCTTCCTTGTGTAATTCTATACCCTTTAGCCCACACAGCTGGAAACTGTTACTTGCTACTACCCACTAAAATATGGAAACATGATGGGATAGTGACGTCCTTGATTAGGTTATGTTATATGACAAAGGAAAAGAGTTACTGAAGATATCATTACAGTCTTAAATCAGTTAATATTGAGTTAATAAAAAGGGTCGTTAGTGGACCTGATTTATTTTTTTATTTTTTATTTTTTTTAATTAAAGTTTTAGGGTACATGTGCACATTGTGCAGGTTAGTTACATATGTATACATGTGCCATGCTGGTGCACTGCTGCACCCACTAACTCGTCATCTAGCATTAGGTGTATCTCCCAATGCTATCCCTCCCCCCTCCCCCCTCCCCACCACAGTCCCCAGAGTATGATATTCCCCTTCCTGTGTCCATGTGATCTCATTGTTCAATTCCCACCTATGAGTGAGAATATGCGGTGTTTGGTTTTTTGTTCTTGCGATAGTTTACTGAGAATGATGGTTTCCAATTTCATCCATGTCCCTACAAAGGATATGAACTCATCATTTTTTATGGCTGCATAGTATTCCATGGTGTATATGTGCCACATTTTCTGAATCCAGTCTATCATTGTTGGACATTTGGGTTGGTTCCAAGTCTTTGCTATTGTGAATAATGCCGCAATAAACATACGTGTGCATGTGTCTTTATAGCAGCATGATTTATAGTCATTTGGGTATATACCCAGTAATGGGATGGCTGGGTCAAATGGTATTTCTAGTTCTAGATCCCTGAGGAATCGCCACACTGACTTCCACAATGGTTGAACTAGTTTACAGTCCCACCAACCGTGTAAAAGTGTTCCTATTTCTCCACATCCTCTCCAGCACCTGTTGTTTCCTGACTTTTTAATGATTGCCATTCTAACTGGTGTGAGATGATATCTCATAGTGGTTTTGATTTGCATTTCTCTGATGGCCAGTGATGATGAGCATTTTTTCATGTGTTTTTTGGCTGCATAAATGTCTTCTTTTGAGAAATGCCTGTTCATGTCCTTTGCCCACTTTTTGATGGGGTTGTTTGTTTTTTTCTTGTAAATTTGTTTGAGTTCACTGTAGATTCTGGATATTAGCCCTTTGTCAGATGAGTAGGTTGCGAAAATTTTCTCCCATGTTGTAGGTTGCCTGTTCACTCTGATGGTAGTTTCTTTTGCTGTGCAGAAGCTCTTTAGTTTAATTAGATCCCATTTGTCAATTTTGGCTTTTGTTGCCATTGCTTTTGGTGTTTTGGACATGAAGTCTTTGCCCATGCCTATGTCCTGAATGGTAATGCCTAGGTTTTCTTCTAGGGTTTTTATGGTTTTAGGTCTAACGTTTAAATCTTTAATCCATCTTGAATTGATTTTTGTATAAGGTGTAAGGAAGGGATCCAGTTTCAGCTTTCTACATATGGCTAGCCAGTTTTCCCAGCACCATTTATTAAATAGGGAATCCTTTCCCCATTGTTTGTTTTTCTCAGGTTTGTCAAAGATCAGATAGTTGTAGGTAAGCGGCGTTATTCCTGAGGGCTCTGTTCTGTTCCATTGATCTATATTTCTGTTTTGGTACCAGTACCATGCTGTTTTGGTTACTGTAGCCTTGTAGTATAGTTTGAAGTCAGGTAGTGTGATGCCTCCAGCTTTGTTCTTTTGGCTTAGGATTGACTTGGCGATGCGGGCTCTCTTTTGGTTCCATATGAACTTTAAAGTAGTTTTTTCCAATTCTGTGAAGAAAGTCATTGGTAGCTTGATGGGGATGGCATTGAATCTGTAAATTACCTTGGGCAATATGGCCATTTTCACGATATTGATTCTTCCTACCCATGAGCAAGGAATGCTCTTCCATTTGTTTGTATCCTCTTTTATTTCCTTGAGCAGTGGTTTGTAGTTCTCCTTGAAGAGGTGCTTCACATCCCTTGTAAGTTGGATTCCTAGGTATTTTATTCTCTTTGAAGCAATTGTGAATGGGAGTTCACTCATGATTTGTCTCTCTGTTTGTCTGTTGTTGGTGTATAAGAATGCTTGTGATTTTTGTACATTGATTTTGTATCCTGAGACTTTGCTGAAGTTGCTTATCAGCTTAAGGAGATTTTGGGCTGAGACGATGGGGTTTTCTAGATAAACAATCATGTCGTCTGCTAACAGGGACAATTTGACTTCCTCTTTTCCTAATTGAATACCCTTTATTTCCTTCCCCTGCCTGATTGCCCTGGCCAGAACTTCCAACACTATGTTGAATAGGAGCGGTGAGAGAGGGCATCCCTGTCTTGTGCCAGTTTTCAAAGGGAATGCTTCCAGTTTTTGCCCATTCAGTATGATATTGGCTGTGGGTTTGTCATAGATAGCTCTTATTATTTTGAAATATGTCCCATCAATACCTAATTTATTGAGAGTTTTTAGCATGAAGGGTTGTTGAATTTTGTCAAAGGCTTTTTCTGCATCTATTGAGATAATCATGTGGTTTTTGTCTTTGGCTCTGTTTATATGCTGGATTACATTTATTGATTTGCGTATGTTGAACCAGCCTTGCATCCCAGGGATGAAGCCCACTTGATCATGGTGGATAAGCTTTTTGATGTGCTGCTGGATTCGGTTTGCCAGTATTTTATTGAGGATTTTTGCATCAATGTTCATCAAGGATATTGGTCTAAAATTCTCTTTTTTGGTTGTGTCTCTGCCAGGCTTTGGTATCAGAATGATGCTGGCCTCATAAAATGAGTTAGGGAGGATTCCCTCTTTATCTATTGATTGGAATAGTTTCAGAAGGAATGGTACCAGTTCCTCCTTGTACCTCTGGTAGAATTCGGCTGTGAATCCATCTGGTCCTGGACTCTTTTTGGTTGGTAAACTATTGATTATTGCCACAATTTCAGCTCCTGTTATCGGTCTATTCAGAGATTCAACTTCTTCCTGGTTTAGTCTTGGGAGAGTGTATGTGTTGAGGAATGTATCCATTTCTTCTAGATTTTCTAGTTTATTTGCGTAGAGGTGTTTGTAGTATTCTCTGATGGTAGTTTGTATTTCTGTGGGATCGGTGGTGATATCCCCTTTATCATTTTTTATTGCGTCTATTTGATTCTTCTCTCTTTTTTTCTTTATTAGTCTTGCTAGCGGTCTATCAATTTTGTTGATCCTTTCAAAAAACCAGCTCCTGGATTCATTAATTTTTTGAAGGGTTTTTTGTGTCTCTATTTCCTTCAGTTCTGCTCTGATTTTAGTTATTTCTTGCCTTCTGCTAGCTTTTGAATGTGTTTGCTCTTGCTTTTCTAGTTCTTTTAATTGTGATGTTAGGGTGTCAATTTTGGATCTTTCCTGCTTTCTCTTGTGGGCATTTAGTGCTATAAATTTCCCTCTACACACTGCTTTAAATGTGTCCGAGAGATTCTTGTATGTTGTGTCTTTGTTCTCATTGGTTTCAAAGAACATCTTTATTTCTGCCTTCATTTCGTTATGTACCCAGTAGTCATTCAGGAGCAGGTTGTTCAGTTTCCATGTAGTTGAGCGGCTTTGAGTGAGATTCTTAATCCTGAGTTCTAGTTTGATTGCACTGTGGTCTGAGAGATGGTTTGTTATAATTTCTGTTCTTTTACATTTGCTGAGGAGAGCTTTACTTCCAACTATGTGGTCAATTTTGGAATAGGTGTGGTGTGGTGCTGAAAAAAATGTATATTCTGTTGATTTGGGGTGGAGAGTTCTGTAGATGTCTATTAGGTCCGCTTGGTGCAGAGCTGAGTTCAATTCCTGGGTATCCTTGTTGACTTTCTGTCTCGTTGATCTGTCTAATGTTGACAGTGGGGTGTTAAAGTCTCCCATTATTAATGTGTGGGAGTCTAAGTCTCTTTGTAGGTCACTCAGGACTTGCTTTATGAATCTGGGTGCTCCTGTATTGGGTGCATAAATATTTAGGATAGTTAGCTCCTCTTGTTGAATTGATCCCTTTACCATTATGTAATGGCCTTCTTTGTCTCTTTTGATCTTTGTTGGTTTAAAGTCTGTTTTATCAGAGACTAGGATTGCAACCCCTGCCTTTCTTTGTTTTCCATTTGCTTGGTAGATCTTCCTCCATCCTTTTATTTTGAGCCTATGTGTGTCTCTGCACGTGAGATGGGTTTCCTGAATACAGCACACTGATGGGTCTTGACTCTTTATCCAACTTGCCAGTCTGTGTCTTTTAATTGGAGAATTTAGTCCATTTACATTCAAAGTTAATATTGTTATGTGTGAATTTGATCCTGTCATTATGATGTTAGCTGGTGATTTTGCTCGTTGGTTGATGCAGTTTCTTCCTAGTCTTGATGGTCTTTACATTTTGGCATGATTTTGCAGCGGCTGGTACTGGTTGTTCCTTTCCATGTTTAGCGCTTCCTTCAGGAGCTCTTTTAGGGCAGGCCTCGTGGTGACAAAATCGGTCAGCATTTGCTTGTCTGTAAAATATTTTATTTCTCCTTCACTTATGAAGCTTAGTTTGGCTGGATATGAAATTCTGGGTTGAAAATTCTTTTCTTTAAGAATGTTGAATATTGGCCCCCACTCTCTTCTGGCTTGTAGGGTTTCTGCCGAGAGATCCGCTGTTAGTCTGATGGGCTTCCCTTTGAGGGTAACCCGACCTTTCTGTCTGGCTGCCCTTAACATTTTTTCCTTCATTTCAACTTTGGTGAATCTGACAATTATGTGTCTTGGAGTTGCTCTTCTCGAGGAGTATCTTTGTGGCGTTCTCTGTATTTCCTGAATCTGAACGTTGGCCTGCCTTGCTAGATTGGGGAAGTTCTCCTGGATAATATCCTGCAGAGTGTTTTCCAACTTGGTTTCATTCTCCGCATCACTTTCAGGTACACCAATCAGACGTAGATTTGGTCTTTTCACATAGTCCCATATTTCTTGGAGGCTTTGCTCATTTCTTTTTATTCTTTTTTCTCTAGACTTCCCTTCTCGCTTTGTTTCATTCATTTCATCTTCCATTGCTGATACCCTTTCTTCCATTTGATCGCATCGGCTCCTGAGGCTTCTGCATTCTTCACGTAGTTCTCGAGCCTTGGTTTTCAGCTCCATCAGCTCCTTTAAGCACTTCTCTGTATTGGTTATTCTAGTTATACATTCTTCTAAATTTTTTTCAAAGTTTTCAACTTCTTTGCCTTTGGTTTGAATGTCCTCCCGTAGCTCAGAGTAATTTGATCGTCTGAAGCCATCTTCTCTCAGCTCGTCAAAATCATTCTCCATCCAGCTTTGTTCCGTTGCTGGTGAGGAACTGCGTTCCTTTGGAGGAGGAGAGGCACTCTGCATTTTAGAGTTTCCTGTTTTTCTGTTCTGTTTTTTCCCCATCTTTGTGGTTTTATCTACTTTTGGTCTTTGATGATGGTGATGTACAGATGGGTTTTCGGTGTGGATGTCCTTTCTGTTTGTTAGTTTTCCTTCTAACAGACAGGACCCTCAGCTGCAGGTCTGTTGGAATACCCTGCCGTGTGAGGTGTCAGTGTGCCCCTGCTGGGGGGTGCCTCCCAGTTAGGCTGCTCGGGGGTCAGGGGTCAGGGACCCACTTGAGGAGGCAGTCTGCCCTTTCTCAGATCTCCAGCTGCGTGCTGGGAGAACCACTGCTCTCTTCAAAGCTGTCAGACAGGGACATTTAAGTCTGCAGAGGTTACTGCTGTCTTTTTGTTTGTCTGTGCCCTGCCCCCAGAGTTGGAGCCTACAGAGGCAGGCAGGCCTCCTTGAGCTGTGGTGGGCTCCACCCAGTTCGAGCTTCCCGGCTGCTTTGTTTACCTAAGCAAGCCTGGGCAATGGCGGGCGCCCCTCCCCCAGCCTCGCTGCCGCCTTGCAGTTTGATCTCAGACTGCTGTGCCAGCAATCAGCGAGACTCCGAGGGCGTAGGACCCTCCGAGCCAGGTGCGGGTTATACTCTCGTGGTGCGCCGTTTTTTAAGCCGGTCTGAAAAGTGCAATATTCGGGTGGGAGTGACCCGATTTTCCAGGTGCGTCCGTCACCCCTTTCTTTGACTCGGAAAGGGAACTCCCTGACCCCTTGCGCTTCCCAGGTGAGGCAATGCCTCGCCCTGCTTCGGCTCGCGCACGGTGCGCGCACCCACTGGCCTGCGCCCACTGTCTGGCACTCCCTAGTGAGATGAACGCGGCACCTCAGATGGAAATGCAGAAATCACCGTCTTCTGCGTCGCTCACGCTGGGAGCTGTAGACCGGAGCTGTTCCTATTCGGCCATCTTGGCTCCTCCCAGTGGACCTGATTTAATCAGATGAAAGACCTTACAGAGCAGGTGAGAAATGTTCTCCCACTGGCTTTGAAGAAGGAAGCTGCTACGAGTTCTACAGCAGCAAGGAAATGAACTTTTCTAACAGCCTGAATGAACTTGGAATAGGATTCTTGCCCAGTCAAGCCTCAAGATGATAATGCATCTTGATTGACACCGTGATCATAGCCTCGTGACATCCTGACCTAAAGGTCTAGCTAAACTGAGCCTAGACTCCTAACCCACAGAAACTATGAGATAATAAATATATGTTGATTTAAGAGCCTGGAAGTAAAATACACTGTATTCATTTTCTATTCTGTAACAAATTATCACCAAATTTAGTGGCTTAAGTTCTGTTTTTACAGAATAGAAAATGAATACAGTGTATTTTATTTCCAGGCTCTCTTAAAGCCTTTCCCTTCTTGGTTCTCCCTTGTGTCCACGGTGAATGTCTGGAGTAAACCCAAGCTCTGTTCTCAGAGTCCAGCTCCTTCCTTAGAGTTCTTCTTTAGGAAGGTGCCACCCTTTTCTAGAGAAAGCAGACCTTGCACTGTCAGCTGGGGACATGTCACTGCTGCCAGCTGTGCCTTTTATTTCTTATTTTTGAGGGGTGTGAAGAGGAGGAGCCTAACTTCACATATTCTAAAGGTACTTGTTTAATGGAAGATCATAACAATTGCCCTCGCCTACCCTCTGTTGTTTACATTTGTTGCTTCCGAGCTTGGAGACTCTCCGGGCCACTCTTGGTGAGAAGTGTGCTTATGCAAGGTATCTGTATCTGTGGTTTCCTCTACTCTCATTTCCCCACCAAGCTAATTCTGCTTGCTTAGTTTTTCTCTTCATGGAATTTTACAAATTCCATTATATAGGTGCTGAGGATGTCTGGTCTATTGACGGCATATTTTCCTGTTTTTATCATGCTCTTACGGTTTCATTCTTTAAACAGAAAACAATTTTCCTAGCAAAGACCTTGGAAGCGCGGGGAGGCGGACGTTGGTGATGAGTCTGTGTGAAGTCAGCCTTGCATTCCAAACTGGACCTGCCTTTTTCTTTTTCTTTTTTAAGAGAAAAGAAAATACTGCTTTGCTACCTAACACTGATGTAATATATTTGTAACCAATTTGGCATATTTCTAATAAAACTGATGAGAAAGGCAGAATTTTTATAACAATTACTTTTTTATGCTCTATTATTATTTTTCTCCCTTAAGTTCTCCCACAGCATATTCCTATCAAGACTCTTCTATCTTTTCTTCTTCTTTTCCCTTCCTGTCACTTGTAATTTCATAGCCTCCCTTTCTATTCTCTTTGGGTAATTTCTCAGAACGAGTGACTTAAAAATGTTGCTGACACGGTTCTTTTCTAACCCTAACAACACGCACGATACAGGTGCTGAGGATGTTGAGATAATTGACTTAAAATTGTGATTTTAGAAGTGTCTTAAGACTTTTAGTTCCAAGCAACACAAACCAAGTAAGCTAAACCTCAAACCAGTTTAGGTTAAAAGAAATAATTTATTAGCAGGACACTGCAGTATCTCCCTGAACCCCAGCCTAAAATTGTGTTCCAGTGTCATGAGGGCCTGGCACCAGGAACTAGAAAGCTACAGGAGCCCAGGTAGCCATTAACTTTCTGTCTCAGACTTTCTGTCTCTCCTGTCTTTGCTTTTCTGAACATCTGCTTATTCTTTTCTCTCCCGTCGGACTCACTTTGACTGTTTTGGCACGGATGTGGCCAAATATGGCTGCCCAAAAATGGCAACTAGAATTTCCAAGTTAATATTATTGCAGTTCAAGCAAATAAAGCGAGGTAGAATCCCAGATTCCAAGGGGAAAGAATCCATTTGGTTTAGCTTGCACCAGTTATCTCTTTTTAGGCTGGTTTAATGTGGTCATGAGGGCAGCTTTTGTGGTATAAACATGGCTTGCCATGGCCCAAGTTCCCAAAGAGGAGGTAAGTGTGTGGAAGATTGGGCAGGTATCTCAAAACACTTCCGCTGCAACATTCTTGTTTATGTCCAGCGTGCACTTTCTCATGAGAGAGGCAGTTTAGCTGGTGTTTAAGAACATGGACTTCGGGTCAGACATACCTTAATTTGAATCCCAGCCCTGCTACCTACTAGCTGTGTGATCTGAGGTCAGTACTTCGCCTCTGTGAAGATCAAATTCCTTCTCTGGGCAATTGGGACCACATATCTCCTGGGGTTGCTGGGATTATGAGATGAAATAATGTATACTATATCCTATGCACTCAATAAATAGTAACTATCATGAATTATTACTGTCATACCATTGGGGAAAGATGATATGCATGGAAGAATATCCATTTCATCATCCTGAATGATGCAAGAAGATCTGGAGGCAAAATTTTAGATACCACAGAATTATATCATCAGTAAAAACCTGAGAGTAAGTTTTGTTTTACCATACTTGACCAAAGACATAGATACAGGCTAGGCTGCAGGAGTTAGAGCCCAAATAATCTAAACTTAATTCTAGAATATAATTTCTATTTCTGTTGGCTTTAGAAATAGAGTAGTCAATGATTTTGCAGTCTTAAAGAGAGCCCAACAGAGTTGGTGGTCACTAATACAGACATAATAGATTTTTTCCAGTTAGTGCCTGTTGTAATGGTCTCTGCATTCATTCTGTTTGGGAGCAGGTTTATTTTGATTGGCTAATATCTTACTCGGTGAAATATTTTGAATAGCATCCCTGGAAACCATGTGCCAGAATTCAAAAGACCTCAGCTTTTTGGTTAAAGAAGACACACTACTTTCTTTTTAAAACTATTACAATTTCTTTTGTACTTTTCCCACTTCTATGGTAAGATTTTTTGGGTAGCAAGTATCATTAAATGAATTCTTAGTAAAGGATATGTAAAATGATTATTTAAATTCTTCATCGTCGAAGGATACCAAATGTAAGCTGAAAGTTAACATTTATGTCAAGTAGAGATAGCTGAACAAACAATGCTCATAACTTCTTTTTCAAATGTAGCGTATTATATTCTATATGGAACTCTATATAGTAGAACAATATCTCAATGACTAACTGTGTAATTTTCTCTCAAGTTATGCAGACATTTTGATTGAGAGGGAAGTATTAATGCAGAAGTACATTCATCTAGTTCAGATCGTAGAGACAGAAAAAATTGCAGCTAACCAACTCCGACATCAACTTGAAGATCAAGACACAGAAATCGAAAGGCTTAAATCAGAGGTATTTCCCAGTCAATAGATTCCTTCTCATTGTTTCACGTTTACCGTCATTTCCTCATGATTACTTAAGGCCTATTCAGGGCAACATTTTAATCCCAGGCTGACTTCCTCTGACATCAACACATACGTGGCTGGGCCTGACCTAGACATGAATCTAATGTCTATATTAGGATTAAGTAAATGTGCTACAGGAACATATCAGGATAATGTGCTTTTTTTTTTTTTTTTTTTTTTTTGGTGGGGTTGGTTATTTGTTCTCCTGATACCCTTCATTAGCTCAGAAATTCAAGAATTGATTATAGCATTTAACTGTTTTCAGATACCCTACAGTAATGATAATTATGAGTCTGCCATAGATTCAATTAAAGTCTAAAATGACAACTAAGGGAGAACCAGCAATGAATTCAGAAATACTTTACTCTTTTAGATTTGAAGGAGTCCAACCTTCTCCCCTCCACAGTTCTGAAAAGAACATTTGGATTAAACTATAAGACATTTGCTAGGGTGCATTTTTCCCTGGAGTTGGAATTCCTGCCTCCCCCTCCCTCCCTCAGAGTGTGAACTTCTCAGGCCTTGCATCCCCAGATAGTGAGGCTGATGCCCAGTGTGAGCAGAAGGCGGTTTTAGAGTCCACAGCCATGGTGTGTGCCTGGGTCCTCCCTCCCTCCCAGGCCTCAATCTAGATAGAGAATCCTGAATGTACCTTTCCCGCTGTCCTATCCTTCCTCATGGGCAGTAAGCAATCACTGAAGAATGGGAGAGGAATGCAGAGAATGAAATTTCCTCCCTCTTTCTGCCCAGGGATGCATTAGTATCTTCTGAGATTCAAAGAAGGGAATAGGACACAATGAAACCTACTAGTAATTGTATCCTCCTTGACAGAAACAGTTTAGGCTCGTCAGTTTTGGCAATGTTCTTGTCATTTTTATTGTCATCAGACAACATTTTCCTTTTTGTGTCTTGCACCTTCCTCTGAGACATACCCTGTGAATCCTAGGTGGGGTTTTCGCCTTCTGCTCCCTACACACATCACCTCCGGTGTTGAGAGTATGGGTACAAGCGTCCTCCAACAGAGATGTGGCAGCTTCTCTGATGATGACAACTTGCAGATGGTGTTCACCATATTATTACAGTTGTTAACTTCCCAATTCGACCCTGATATGTGATATAGTGAAAACAGCAACAGAAAACTTAACAAACCTGCATTTTAAAAGACTATATCAGGCACTGTTATTTAAAACAAAATTATTGTGTTCTTTCTTAGCCACTGTAAGCTGGAGCAGATGCTTGTCTGCTCAGTGAAAGAGGTTGGTATTTACTCCACGAGAGAAGCTCAACACCAGGCGATGTTCCTCAATATTTGTGTGTGTTTATCTGCCTTCACTATGTTCTATTTTAGTCTGAATGTAGATTGCAGCAAAAAACTGTCAGTTGCAGGTATGTCTTCTCTGGTCTCTTGACAGGAGCCATAATTTATTTCCTACTCCCTTTCTTTTCCCACCTCCTTGCCAGAAAATGGCAGAGGGGTGTATTTGGTACTGGGGACAAAATAGAAAGACAGGCTAGAGAGGGGCAATTATGATCTCTTAACTTTTAAGGTATTGCTGGCTAGTAGGTCTGTATAGGTTCTTAAGCTTGTAAGAGCCTGCTGTTGAGTGCCGGTCTAGAGAATTTTACTGCTATGTGTAGTTGAGAGGCCACCCAGTCTTGAAATGCCCCTCACAGGTCACAGAACTGAGCTGGAGATATAAAGAGATCCCAGGTTAGTTTGATCCTTTTTACCTTTTCTGAGGAATTCTCTTGGTTGGCTTGGACCAGCCCCAAGGCTCTGAAGTTCCCTTTACAGTTGCCATTTTCCTAAGGATGTCTGTGAGTCTGGGGTACCATGTGGTTTGGAAGACTACAGGCCAATGGCCAGAACCAGGGGCTCTGAGCTGAGTGTCACTGCGTGTGGGGACCACAGGACATTGCAGGCAGCCACCTTCAGGCGAGGGGATGGACATATCGCTGGACTCCTGACAAGGTTTTGGCGGGCTCACCACTGGCAGCTGGGGCTGAGTTTTGGGCCAACATTTCTGCTAGCCCGGATCCCCGGTCACACTTTACACAGTCACTTCTTATAAACACTTTCATTGGTGATACCATGCTTGGGGTAAAGTTCATGTTTCCCCCATCTCAGCACCAAAGGAAGACAGTGTGCATAAAAAGTGGATGTTTCCTGAGGATCTCATTGGACCACCTTTGTAGGCAGAGCTTCCTGTGTGTATGGCTATAATCCAGCATTTCCCAAATCATGAAATGGACCAACTTTGTGTTCCAGATTATTGCTCTTAATAAAACCAAAGAACGAATGCGACCTTACCAAAGCAACCAAGAAGATGAAGATCCAGACATCAAGAAGATTAAAAAGGTAGGGCCTGGAGGTTTCCAGCTTTGTAGGAGCATGGTGACCAGTCGTCTGTTCTATGGTGGTGTCTTTGCCACCCTGTGCGTGAGCCGGGAGCAGCCTTGGTGTTTCTGGGCTATGGCTCCCAGACTTGCCCTGCAGAGTGATCCAGACATGGCTACTCTAGAGAATTTCTGCTTGAGATTTCTTTACACTGTCTAGGAAGGATGCCAAAACCAGGCATTAAGACAATAGTGTTCTCCAGTGGGGTTAATTAAGTGCTGTTAAACCTCTTGATTTTGTGCGGCTTTCATATTTTGGGGGAATATTTTTTAAATTACATTTCAAAAATTTTCTTTTAGCTTTAATCTTTAGTGTTATTTAAGAAAGATTTTTTTTGGGGCATGTGTGAAGATTGAGTAAATCAGCACATCCGCTTATATTTCTGTTTTATTATTGCTTCTTGTTTAACATCCACACAATCAGCAGATTTTTCCCTCTTACTGCCATTTATAATTGCACAACTTTTGCAATGAACCAAATGCTGGCTCTCACTCTCACTCTAGTCCACTGTGTTTTGATTTGTCATTTAGGTTTTGATCCTATGATCTTGATTGTCTTATATAAAGCACTTACTCAGCTTTGTTAATAATAAGTGGAAAGCATCATATTTGAGGAAATTTCCCTGGATATACATCTTCAAATCTTATTTCTTTTTAATTTGTTATTATTCCTCTTATTTTATGCTAATAATCTTTCCCCTTTCACTGTAACAAAACTTTAATGTGCCCAGCATTTACCTGGACACTTTAAAGATGATCAGCAAATGTTTGTTGATTGGCTAAAACACACAGGCCAGTGCACTTTCTCAGGCTTGCCTATTATTTTTCACATCATCCCTATGGAATTCAGATCAATTTTAGAGACTATCATGTTTTCTACAAAATTGATTTTAAATTATATTTTATATTCTTTTTTACAACTTTAAATATTGCTCAGAATTTGAAATAGAAATGATTCTTAGGACTAGTCAAATGTTTTCAGTTTTCCAGAAATAAAAAAGTAAAATAACACTATTCATTTCTTAGAAATTAATTTTTTTTTTGAATCAAGCTTATGCTATTGTGTTATAAGATTAATTAGTTTTTTTAAAAAAAATCCCATCTAGTCAGTCTGGAAACAAGATTAATTCTATTGCCTTTCCTTTAATAGTATGCAGTTGCATGTAAAGAAAAAATTAATAAAATTCAATTTTCACGTGTGTGGTAGAAACTGGTCTATTACTAAATAAGTGAAGCATCTATTGGTCGGCAAGCACCCCCTGCCCAAGTAAATAGAAAGGTTTTACTTAACACAAAATCCAATTAAGTTGATTTTTAAAAATATTTCTGTTAAATGAAAGAATACTGATAAAAATTTAAAAATATTTTTCTACCTTCTTGTTTCTTAATAATTTTTTAAACCAATTTTTGTACTTGTTAAATAGGTTTTGAGATTAATTTTTTGTTCTTTATGTCCCATTTCAAAATAATGTCTGCATGGAAAAAAGTGTTAACAATGAATGAATCGTTTCTCTATTTTGGTCTTGGCAAATATCAACCTAATTTTTGTTTACCTTAATAGACTAAAACTTAAAATTGGTTATAATTCATGGAAATTTTTGTTAGATTTCTTCAAATAATCTGAATATAATTTCCCCACATGATTGTGTTAAAATGTGGTTAATTTTTATTGAGGTAGAGTGAGTTTAATGCCTGTATAAAAACTGATAACATGGTGACGACACTGGTAGGCAAGCAAGAGAATTTTAGACATTGCCAAAGAAGGGTCGTTGTTTAATACGTGATCATTTAGAACATAGTGTGGAAAAAATAAAAAGTGTAAGGATGTGTTAAATAGATAATAATGATACTTTGGTAGTGATTTAATACTTTCAATTATATGTGAATTTACAACCTACTTTGTTGCTGAATCTGCCACATCTAAAGTAAGAAACCCTAGTTATCATAAAACAAATCCTAGTTAATTATGTTATAATTTTTTGTATTTAGAAAGGACTTCAGATTTTTTTGTGAATCATTTTATTTTAATTTCATGAAAAATGAAAGCAGTCTGGTAACATGAGATTAAAAACAGAGAAAAAAACAAAACAAACCAAAAAACCAGAGAAACACGAGATGGGGTCTTGCTGCGTTGCCCAGGATAGACTGGAACTCTTGGGCTCAAGTGATCCTCTCACCTTAGCCTCCCAAATAACTGGGACTACAGGCCTGTGCATGTCCAGCTCTGTCGGTTATTTTATAGATGAAGAAACAGAGAATCAGAGGTCAAGGTGGTTGCAAGTAATGGCAGAGCCTCTGAGTTAAAGGTTTTAATATATACTTGACTGCTCAGTACCCAGCATTTACCTGGGCATTTTAAAGATGATCAGTAAATGTTTGTTGATTGGCTGAAACACACAGGCCAGTGCACTTTCTCAGGCTTGCCTGTTATTTTTCACATCATCCCTAGGGAATCCTTATCAATTTTAGAGGTTATCATGTTTTCTGCAAAATTGATTTTTAATTATATTTCATGTTCTTTTCCATAAATAAATCACCATTGCAACTAGTCAGATTCCTTTTTGATTTTTTGTTCTGTAGGTTCAGAGCTTCATGCGAGGATGGTTGTGCAGAAGGAAATGGAAGACCATCGTGCAGGATTACATTTGTTCTCCTCATGCTGAAAGTATGAGGAAGAGAAACCAGATTGTGTTCACCATGGTGGAGGCAGAGTCAGAGTACGTTCACCAGCTCTACATCCTGGTCAACGGCTTTCTCCGGCCCCTGCGTATGGCCGCCAGCTCCAAGAAGCCCCCCATCAGCCACGACGACGTCAGCAGTATTTTTCTCAACAGGTTTGACATTGCATAAATCAAAGAGTTATGAGAAAAACCCCTTTGTATTTCCAACAAGAATTTTTACTTAATGTTTAAAAGGGTCTCATAAATTCATCTCTATTAGTTTATGATAGTAAAAATAAGAAAGCTATTACTTGTGTTCCATTGTTATTTTATTTTATTTTATTTATTTATTTTTTTTGAGATGGAGTCTTGCTCTGTCGCCCAGGCTGGAGTGCAGTGGCACGATCTCGGCTCACTGCCAGCTCCGCCTCCTGGGTTCACGCCATCCTCCTGCCTCAGCCTCCCAAGTAGCTGGGACTACAGGCGCCCACCACCACACCTGGCTAATTTTTGTATTTTTAGTAGAGACGGGGTTTCACCGTGTTAGACAGGATGGTCTCGATCTCCTGACCTCGTGATCTGCCTGCCTTGGCCTCCCAAAGTGCTGAGATTACAGACGTGAGCCACCACACCCAGCCTGCATTGTTATTTTTATATCTTTACTTGAATCTTGGCATCTACTGTTCTTAATTTTTTCTTCTCTATTTGACCTACATTGTCTTATCGCGTGGAGATGTGTGTTGGGGAATATAATCACTCATAAACTGAAGAAAATGGAGTGATTATGGGTTTTTACATGTTAATTATACACAAGTATTTTAGGAAGAGCAAAAGCTAAGACAGGGCCTGAGAAGCTCTGGTGAATTTATTTGCTCAATAAATCTTTAGTTTCCTTACTGCTGAGGATTCATCAGTGAAAAATCAGAAAATGCCTGCCTTTATGGAACTTAAATTTTGATGCAGGAAGATAGACAATGAACAGCATTAGTGAAATAGATAGTATATTATATGGCGATCAGAGCTGTGGAGAGAAATAAAGAAGGGAATGGGAGAAGGGGGTCAAGGGAGGGTTTAGTGTTTTACTTAGAATTTTAGCTATTTGTTTTTGAGTAGATAGTACACTCACATGGTTCAAAAGTCAAAATAACATGAAAACAGCAGTTAGCAGTTGCACTCTCACCCTGTCTCTGTCCACCCGATTCCCCCCACTTTCTATACGTAATATCTGTACTAGTTTCTTATCTATCCTTTCAGTGTTTCTCAATTTTGATCTAAGAAACTATGAATATAGAGTCTTATTTTCCCTCTTCTTACACGAAGGCAATGTACTTTAACATGTACTTCATTGTTTCACTTAACATTATTTTCTGAAGATCTTTCCATATTGATACCTAAAGAGCATTCTATTAAAAAAAATCACGACATGGTATTACAATCTGTGAATGTACCATAGTTTTTTTATAGCAGGTTTTCAGAAAAGTTTCAAGGATAAGGTGACATTCGAGCAAAGGCTTGAAGTTCCTGGCGGAAGAGTGAGGCAAGCAGAGGGAGCTGTGCGTGCAGGGGACATGGGGCTTTCACGTGCCCGGCAGTCCAGCTTGAGGACCTGCCCTGCTCAGTGTCAGTGAAAGGAAGAGTCAGGGAGTTATCAAGGTGGGACATGGTACAGCCATTAACTTTTGCTCTAAATGAGATGGGGAGACATTGGTCAGGTTTTGAGCAGAGAAGGGGTGTGATGTGACTTCTGTTTTGAAAGGCTCACTCTGGCTTCTCTGCTGAGAATAGTCTGTAGGGAGATCAATTAGGTGGCTATTTCAATAAACAGAGTGAGAGATGAGACACCTGTTAGGTAGCTATTTCAGTAATCCAAGTAAGAGATGATTATAATGGAGGCAGTATAAGTAGTTGGATTCTGGGTGTATTTTTAAGTCAGAGCCAGTAGGTGTCACGGATGCAACTAGCTGGGGCCAGTGTCACAGAATTTACCAAAACAGTTGTAGATAAAGCAAGGCAGATTTGTTAGAGAATGTGTGAAAACATGTTGCAAGGGTGCAATGGGCAGCACAGCAGAGAAGGGGCTGTCTGCAGAGAGGCAGGGGCTGGAGGGAAGTTTTATAGGGTTGTACAAGAGCGGGCTAGGTGTGGAAAGGTCATTCCTTGTGCCAGCGGGTTGTGTTTCTCAGAACAGTTGTTCATTCTTCTCCCCTACCTGGAGCCTTCCCCCATCGGAGGCCCCTTCCTTGTTACTTACTTATCCATCAGGACTCAACAGTTGGGATTTGTTGATGGGTTTGATGTGGGTTTTAAAAGAAAGCAAAAAGACAGGTAAGATTGCAACGTTTTTTGGTCTGGACAACTAGAAGGATGGAGTTACTGTTTACTAAATGGTAAAGATTGAGTGAAGAACAGGCTGAGGGGAAAAGATGACTGTTTTCTCTTGGATCTGTTGAGCGTGAGATGCTATTAGCCATCTAAGTGGAGATGTCAAGTGACTAGGGATCAGATATTTGTTTGGAGTTCAGAGGAAGATTCTGGGCCGAAGATAGAAATTTGGGAGTCCTCTAGCATACAGATAGTATTTAAAGCTGCTAGTCTGAATGGTATTACCAACAAGTGAGTACAGATGGATAAGAAAAGAGGAGCATGGATATTCCAACATCTAGAGGTCAGGAAGATAAACAGGAGCCAGCAAAGAAGAGTGAAGAGGATCCTTTGAGTTGTCAATGAAAACCAGAAGAGTGAGTTGTCCTGGAAACGAAAGCAAGAGGGAACCAACAACGATGCCAAAAAAGTCAAATGAGCAATAACTTAGAATTGACCATGGGTTTAACAACTCGGAGTTTAATGGTAACTTTGATTAGAGACCAAAGCCTGATTGGAGGCTTAGGAGAGAACAGGTGGTGGGGCGGAGGGAAGAGGATTTCAAAAGGGTGGGTATAGAAAATTCTTTTGAGAAGGGCTGCTGTAAAGAGGAGAAGAGAAACAGGGTGGTACCTAGAGGCAAATGAAGAGGGTAAAAGAAGGATGGAGGAGAGAGGGAATTGCTGAGCAGTAAACTTGCAAAGGCGAAAGTGGACAGAATGTACTGCTCAGGTCAAGAGATTGTCATTAGCTGGGAGCATGGCAGGGAAGGAATAGTACATGGACACTTCTGTAGTTAGGAGGCAAGGACATCCGCTGATGGGGCAGATGGGAGGGAAGTGTCGGAGCTGGAGAAGAAAGAAAGAGGTGTGGAATAGTGATAACTAGGGCAGGGAAGGATTAGTACATGGACACTTCCGTAGTTAGGAGGCAAGGACATCCGCTGATGCGGCAGATGGGAGGGAAGTGTCGGAGCTGGAGAAGAGAGAAAGAGGTGTGGAATAGTGATAGGGCAGGGGAGTAAATGGATTCAGGAATGCTGTATTAATGCTGGGCAGCACTGAGAGCTTGTGTTAGCTTATTAGGCTATTGGTTGTGACTTTCCAGTGAGATCGGTCAGGATGGTTGCATGTTTTTCTTTAGCCACTTTCAGCTGCATGGATGCAGGTGCAGAGTGGGTGGAGGATTGGGATTAATTAGGATTGGTGTTGTGGCTGCTGTGGTGAAGTGAGAAAAGAATAAGGAAGTTGAAGCTGTATACAAGGAAGAGATTATAATAATGAGCCATGGAATCTAAACTGAGGAAAGAAAGTAGTGCTGGTATGAGAGGTTTTTGCCAATAAAAAGGTGGTGGGATCTGGGGATTTAGGTCATGATAGTGTGAAAGAATTTTGGAGTCAGGGTTCTAAAGGCAGTGAACTGAAAGATTAGGAGTCAGAGAATGTTGTGCTTGAAATTGAGACAGGGAAGGGATGCAGCTATTGACAATGACAAGGTCTAGAGTACAATCAAAGGGGTGTTGACTGAGGTCAATGGAGGACAAGATCTTTGGAGGAAGAGTTCAAGGTCCTGTGAGGCCAGGATATTGAAATGTTGTTTGTGTGCATATTGGAATCCCCAAGAATTATGACAAGAGTAGTGTTGGAGAAAAGAGCAACTGTGAGCTGAGAGCTCAGATCTCAAGGCATCAGGAAAAGCCACTGGCATGTCTGTAGATGAGTGCAGAAAGGAAGGGTGATGAGTGGTAGTCTGATAATACGAGATTAAAAGCTAGGCTTTCTTTTGTTAAAAGGAAGGAGGGAGATTTCCCCACCTTGCTGGCAATGGCTCCTCTCAAGTGTGTGGGACATCCAAAGGAGCCTGGGGGTAGCCCTTGATCCTCAGGCAGTACAGCATTCTGGTGATACTTCAGTCACCAAGTGTGCAGTTTCAACAGGTCTGATGGCAGTGGATGGGATTGTGTACTGAACTCTGATAATGAGAGGAACTGGAGAGGGTGGGTATTGAAAACTCTTTTGAGGAGAGCTGCTATAAAGAGGAACAGAGAAACAGGGTGGTACCTAGAGGTAAATAAAGAGGCTGTGCCACATTCTTTTAGGTTGCCTCTGGCTCTTTGTTTCCGCTGGATTGCTTGATCTGAATCAGGAAAGGCCAGGTTTATCATATTGTTTAAATTCAGAGTCAAGATATGCCTCTCTTTGGAAGGTAAAGCCGTAAGCTCTTCATATAGACTAGCAATTATTTACCACATCTAGACTTAGATGGAGATTGGAAAAGAAATTTTTAAAACTTTTTTATTTTTAATTTTTATGGATACATTTTATGGTTACATAATACATATACATAATATGGAATGGATATATAATAGCTGTACGTATTTATGAGGTATATGTTATAGTTTGATATAAGCATATGATGTAAAATGATCAAATGTGGGTAATTGAGATATCTGTCACCTCAAACATTTATCATTTCTTTTGTGTTGGGAGCAGTCTAAATCTTCTAGATATTTTGAAATAAATTATTGTTAACTATAGCTGCCCTATTGTGCTATCAAATAATAGAAGTTATTCCTTCTATCTAACTGTACTGTTGTACCCATTCACCAAACCCTCTCTTCATCCTCCCCTTCCCCACTACCCTTCCTAGCCTCTGGTAACCACCATTCTATTCACTACTTCCATGAGATTAACTTTTTTAGCTTTCAAATATGAGTGAGAACATGTGATACTTGTCTTTCTGTACCTGGCTTATTTCACTTAACATAATGTGAAGAAGTGTGTTTTTAAAGGTGAGGCTTAAAGAAGTTTTATATCATTACTGTTGTTTAACTAGATTCCCTTTACATGCCTTTGAAATTAAGCCCTAGGCAGCTCAATAATTTTGAATTGTAACACAGGTTTATAGTTAAGAAAATGCAATCTTCCTATTTATATACAGAATTGTTTCATCTGTTTTCTAACCATCCAGGTATCAAAATATGAAGGTAGATGTATCCATTAGTTTGTGTTCAACATAGGACAGAGAAATCCCTCGCTGAGTGGAGGGAATTCACTGCTTACAGAATCTGTTGGAAAGGCTGGGGGAGTAAAGTCAGGGAGCGGCCCTTAAACTGTTGACTTTCAGAGAACATAGACTAGATCCAGAGGTTAGGAAACCACTGCCACCACTGCTGCTGCCACAGATGCCTCTCAGACTCTGGAAGCTGGTTCCCAGAAACTAGAATCCTAAAGCTGGGTGCTGACATTGCCCCAAAGCACTCACATCTCCATGACTGACTTTCAGCCATAGGAAGATGGCCCCTACTTCCGCCTTCTGTGTCTTTCCAAGTGCATCTATTAGTGGAACTGAATTTACATCCAGAACCATAGCTGCAAGGGAGTCTGGGAAATGTAGTTTTAGTTTTACCCCTCTCCACCTAGAAGGAGGATGGAATACAGATTGAATGACTAACATATAATACCTGCCAAAGTAGATTTGGTTGAAATCCTTGAACAACAAACACTACTTAGTTAAATTGTTATAAAAGAAAAATGAATTAGAATCTCATGGAGCCATTTCTGTTTTATTTCATGGACCATTTGAAATAGTAAGGATTTCTTGATGTCTGTTGTAATGGAACTTGACTAATAACAAGCCAAGGGATCTCACTGAGATGAACGGTTCTGTATTTGATTGTGTCACTGTGTTAGTTCAGAAAAGGCTTCAAAGGCTCATTGCAGTAGGTTAATTCCAATGAGGAGAAAGCAAATGATGTTTTGACTTTGGTAATTACCCTTCTTGGCCCTTTTAGGAATTTAGATCCCTAAGTTATGCATCATCCTTATTTTAGTATCTCTGTGTAGGCTTCACTCTTTTCAGAAGATTCTTTTGCATTTCTGTCTTGGGTATCTTGGGAGTGGTTATAGTGGAGTTCTGTCAAAATTTTTGCTCTAGATTTTTTTCATCCTCTCTCCTTCTGTCAAAACTCATTTTACTGACAGAGAAACTTTCTCCTGAGTTATCTAGAATCACATATGAAGAGAAAAAAGGATCATAACTTTAATTTTCTGATTATTGATTGAAATACTGCATTCTAATAGCAGAAAGCTCACTTAAAAATTGATGAAGAAGGTTATGTGACAATGATTTGGTGCTTTCTGTCCTCTAATATTTGAATGTTATATCAGGGTTTGCTGAGGCTGTCATAATTGCTTGATTGAGGATAGTATAATCCATGTTATTATTGGGTATAGTTTGGAGGCCCTATGGGACATATATATTATGTATATATTAAGGCTTTAAGGACTCTGGATTTTAAACAAAATAAACACATTATAGCAACTAAATTATATTATTTTTCCTTTTTTTATAGTGAAACAATCATGTTTCTTCATGAAATATTTCATCAAGGACTAAAGGCAAGGATAGCGAACTGGCCCACTTTGATTTTAGGTAAGTGCATTCTTTAAAGGTGTAAGATTTTCTTTTAAAGTGGCTGCAATTAGAGTAAAATAGCTCCAACATTATTCAGCCTAAACTGTTTGCATCACCCTGTTGACCCGTGAGCTTCTGTACCCTGGGACCCTGTCTCCTTGCCTTTTGGGTACTTTGGGCCCTGCCTCAGTGTTACCTTTTGATTCTTTCCCCTGGCCTGTCATAGTTAATTTGGGGCTGGAGTCAAGTGCTGCCCATGAGTGCATTCTACCAGATCATCATTCAGGCATCAGGGTTGCGGCTCCATGCATGTGTGACACCTGGTGCTGGGACCCACTCTTTGCCATTCCTGCCCAGTGTAGGTAATTTACCAAGCAACAAGGGAAACAGCCGTGTTTACTGTTTCTTTCCAGCTGATCTGTTTGATATTTTGCTCCCCATGCTGAACATTTATCAAGAATTTGTGCGTAATCACCAGTACAGCCTGCAAGTTCTCGCCAATTGTAAGCAAAACAGAGATTTTGACAAACTCTTAAAACAGTATGAAGCCAATCCAGCCTGTGAGGGGAGGATGCTGGAGACATTCTTGACCTATCCCATGTTTCAGGTAAGTCACTTGGGATGCATTTTGTAAGTCAGAGTTTCCAGCTCAATGTCACTGATACCTAGCGTGACCAGCGTGAGATGCGTAAGTGTGCCCTGGGAGGAATTATGGCACAGATGTACCATCTGTTGCTGTCTTGAGCTTGACCCTGAGATAAACAAATATTGTGCCACACATTCTCTGTGTCTCATGGATATAAGAAAACCAGGCATTTTTGAAGCAAAGAATTCAAGAATGATTTTTTGAAACGCTGCACAATTTTCTCTTTACAGAAAGATTCCACACAGACCTCTTTCATGGAGTCTCCTCCTCCAGCATGTTTAAAAATATTATTTGGTTTACAGAAATAGGATTCTATGCAAATGTTCCAGTTTATGCTAGTTGCATAAAAGATTCTTGGGGATGGAGTGACTGCTGGGAAGGTTTCTGTTTTCCGGCCCATCCTCCCTTCCTGTCGCGGTTGCTGTTGAGTCTCCCCTTGGCTGGAGCCCTGGAGAACAAAAGGAGGACCTCCCTGGTCACAGAGGCTGTGGCGACTAGGAAACAGAAGGCACGGGTGGGACCTGAGGACTCTTGGCAACTAGTCAGGTGGCCGCAGGGGCTCCCATTTTGGGACTAGAGCAACCCAAGGGGTCAAGAACACTTGCATTCTTTCCTGGATCTAGGACTTTACCGTTAAGCGCCCAGAAGTGAGAACCAGGGAGGCCAAAATGTGCATCGAATCTCCTGTTGTTTTGAAAAGTGTCGATTCTGTTCTTTTGGAAGAGCATTGAGTGTTCCCATTGTGGAATTTAGGTGGCTTCTGGCCAGGCCTCCAAATTGCCATGTGGTAAACCGATTCTACTAATCATGTGTGTTATGGTTACTGTGGAGCGCTTTGTCCTCCTGCGCAGGCATCTCTGACCCTGGCTAATCATTTTGCAGCCTCAGAAAGAAATGTGGCTGTGGTGCACAATTGTTTGCCTTGAAGTTTGTCAGTCCTGCTCGAAATCCTGGAAGTTGCCGTAGAGGTTTAGTCAGATTTTTAACCGAAAGGATGCATTTAAAACCACTTAAGTATAGTGAAACTTTATAGTGTTTTTGTTTTTGTTTTCCTTTGGAACTGAATTGTTTGAACTCTTTGCCTCTCTTAGGAAATATTTCACAAGAAAGATTTCAGACTTTTAAAACAACTATCTACATAATTGGAATTTAAGATTTTATTTATAATGAAATATATAGTATAACATTCTTCTGAGATTCTGTGTGAATTTTTGACAATTATCTTTAGGTTATGATTCAGTACCCCAAGTTGTATCTGTTCAGTAACCCCAAGTCAGTTGAATATACAAAGGTAGAGTCGTGAAAGACACATGGGGCATTCAGAGAGGAACCGGCTTCCTACCTGACAGCCCCCTGATGTCTTTCTTCGTGCTATTTAATTCCCTCTTGGTGTGATTTTTTCAGTATTTTGAAATGGCAGAGCTGTACTTTTGCTGTAGATATGGTGTCCAAATACAGCAAATGTAGGGTCTTGGAAAGGTCTTTGGATTTCTTTAAAATGCTGGGATACTCTCCCACCACCCTGCCCTTCCTCTCCCGAAGACTATGCCTGATAGCAATGACTGAGCATTTTGATTAACCCCCGGGAATTTTTATAATGTCTTGAAAAGAACATTGGACTGGGAATCTTTAGGAGACCTGATGTCTCACTCATAGCATCGGGGAAAATAATTGAACCAAACTAAATAGCTATTTCATAATCTGTAAATTGAGGCAGCTGAGCTGAGCTCTAGTTATCTCCAGACTCTCTAGCTCTCTGATGTGGTGATCCTAGAGTGACTACACTAGTTCTGATGTTTTGGATTGGGTAACTATGTGGTGTTTCAAGGAGCTTGGTGTTAGTCTAGGAGCCCCCTCCCCAAGGATGTGGTGACCTCAAACCTTAGAATGTTGGGTCAGATATTGAGGCTTTCTGGCTTTTGCCAGACAAGTCTAACCAGAGGCTTCAGCTTGTGGGAGGCTTTGATCTGGAAGAAGCCTCAAAGAGTTGAGCCAGAATTGTCCAACTGCAAGAAATGAGCAAACTGAAAGAGCACAGAATTGTCTTTGCTTGCTTCCCCATAACTATTTTGAATAGACCAGGAGAAGTCATTGGAGTTCTGTGCCCAAGGGCCTCATGCTCCTTGGTGTCTCCCTTCTGTCTTCTTCACTTGATGCCTCACTCTTCATCCTTCTCTCTAGAAATAACCCTAGAAAACACTTGGGGGAAATTGCCTTTTCTAGAAGCTGAAGCTGAGAGGTTTTTCCTTACTAAGCTCACTCTCTCCTTCTTGTTCCCTTGTAGTTCTTTCGCTAATGAAGTGAAATAGTCATGGAGGTGTTTGAATCCCTTGGAGGGTCCGGTTGTATCTGCTTCTCTCTGTATTAACAGTGGTACTTCTGCATGTTTGCCTTGCTCCCTTGTAAGGATGGACGCCTCAGGATGAGGCTAGGGTTCTCACTTTTTTTTTTTTTTTTTTTGCTGGAGGCTGACAATGGAAGAGGTGACCCTAGTTTATACTGCCAAGAGACCTCTGTCCAGACTTTCTTGAGCCCAGATATGGAGGCAGAAGTTAGTGTAGGGGAAGAGAGAGGAGGAGAGGCAATTGGAAGCCTTTAGCTTGTATGTGTAGAAGAGAGAAGGTGATTGTCTTCCTCCTTCTCGGCCCTTTTTTGAGTTAGTCAGTTGCTGCTGTTATCAAGCTATGTTGAACTATGGAAACATGGAGAAATTGTAGAATTTGGATGATGCAGTAAAATTATCCCCAGTTGAACTATCAGAACAGTAAGTCCAAGTATTGCCAAGAAATTTGTTATGGAAAATAATGTTGTCATTAACATAATTTTTATTTATTAAAGACAGTGGCTTGGCTGGTACTGTTTAAATTGGCTTCAGCTGCTCATGTATTTATTTGGATATGTATGTGTTGAAAGTCCATTGGTAAGCCAATCGTGAAATCTGCTCCTGACAAGAACAGCAGTGTTAGATGTTCTCCAGAAAGTAGCTACTTGCTATTCTATCCACTTATTTACTGTAATTGGAGAGCAAGCTAATTAATGTCTATAAAGTGACAAGTATTTGCTCCATAATTGAAAGCAGAATTATGATTCATTTAGACAGTTCCTATGATTCTTGGTTTCAGGGGAAGAGATTTATAATCAGCTCTTGAAGATACAGATGAGCCCTTTGGAGAGCTGACCACTTCTCTGCAGAACTTCGTTTGCCTGCTTTTTGGCAGTTTCAGTGCCTGTTTGTTCCTTCACCATAAGGCAGAAAGGTCCAGAGACTGAATTCAAATCCATCTACCTGAATCTTAGCCAGTGAGCACTTTAAAAGAAATTTAAGTAATGAGGAAGGATCATGAGAGTATTGACCAAACTCAGTTTTGTGGATTTTCAGTGCATTATAAGTACTCAAGCTTTCCTACACCTGTCCTGTTTGCTATGAAAAATTGAGTACATTAGCTATTGATTGCCTTGATTTTCTTGTGGAATTACTAATTAGAAGCAAACTTTTATCAGTCATGCAATTATGCCAGCGAAAAGGATATTTGAAAGCACACTTATCCCAGGAGACTTCATCAAGTGGGACAACCCTAAGGGCTGTATTAGTGAGAAGTTCATGGGAGAAGGAGCAGAAAATCTCCTCCATATATCCTACAAAGGGAGGATTCTCCTGTGTCCCACCCTCCCACGATGAAGGGGGCCTATTTGTGCTTCCTGAAGCCTTGATTTGATGACACTCCTTAGGGTGTGATCCCAGAGCTGAAGTTCAATGTCTGTGCTAATGGTGGCTGTGTCTATGCATAGTGTGTAAATGGAGGCACTCAATAAACATTGGTAAGCAGCCCAATGAAGGCCACCACTTGCACAAGAGCCAGTGCAGATCCCTAGGTAGGGCCACTGACCCTTCAGGACAGAATGGAAGAAACTGCACACAGGGTCCTGGAAAGCCGTTGTAGTTTCTTCATTCTCAAAGGTGCTTTCAAGTGCTGAGTGAGACCTCAGTTCCCGCAGACGAGAGCTCCCAGGGTGAGCTCTGAGAAAAGACAGTTAGTGCACTGGTCAGAGCTGGGATTATAGTTGACGCTTCCATTTACTGTGAGGCCACCAATGGGGCAAATTTGGGCAAGTTACCAAACTTCTTCCCACTTTAGTTCTCTATCTGTAAAAGCCTGAAACTTCTTCCCATTTTAGTTCTCTATCTATAAAATGGAGACATAATCCTTATGATGTTAGAGGACTGGACACACTGGCAAAGCCTGGAGCACCCAGTCTAACCCCCGAGTGGGTAATGTTGTGGTAGATGTTCATGCATGTTATTGTTAAAATTAAGCCCACAATACATAAGTTGTGTCACTAGAAATTAGGTTGAATCTCTATCATGGTTTATTAAGATCTTCCTCTGGTTGGTGGAGTTTCTGTCTTTGACAGAATTCAGATAGTCTGTTAATAAACAAAAGTACAAATAAATAACCTAAACAATACTTTTTACTGCAAGGAGGTGAATTGAGATAAAGTAGAAACAGAAAGTAATAAAGGTGAACATGTCTTCTCCCAAGTTTTAATTCTTAGGGAGAATAGTGCAGTGGGATTGTTGATTTAAAAACATTGCAAATGGACTAATATATCTAAAATACAGACTCAAGTGACTTGATGATAGCTGTATCTGTTTCCCTCTGAACCAGTTTTCAAAAATTATGATTCAAAAGTGTACGATTATGTAAAAAAAATTAAAGAAACCATCTCTTTGTACCATAACACTTCAATAATTTCCACCTTTTCATGTGTTCTTGGTGAAGTCTTTTTTTTGGTGTGCATGAAGTGTGAAGTGTAGTTCATTTTATTTTATTTCTTTTTTTAAAAATGTGTAAAACAGTCAAAAGTGGGAGAGTAGAGACAAGCTTCTCGAAGCAATGATGGCCCTGCGGAGCATGTGCCCTGTCACCCATCCTGATGTCTTGCTCATACTGGCCTCTGTTTGCATCTAGATCCCCAGATATATCATCACACTCCATGAGCTCCTTGCTCACACACCCCATGAGCATGTGGAAAGGAAAAGCCTGGAGTTTGCCAAATCAAAGCTAGAGGAACTGTCCAGGTATGCCAAGAAGTTATAATAAAGGCTTGGGAGAGGAAAGAAGCAAGTTAGTCTCTTGTGGAAACCTCCTGTATATGTTCTAAGGAACAAGAAGCAAAACAAATCCAGCTTCTCAGATTCACCTGAAAGTTAAATAGTAGCTTGTGAGGTGATATTGAATCATCATTCACATTCATTTGAACCAAGAAAAATACGTATCTTGGAAAATGTTCTTATAGCATGTGAATTTATGTAATTCAGATTAGGTGTATTTTGGTTTAAGTTTGGAAATGTTCATGTTTCTTTCAGCATTAAAAAAAAAAATGATAGCCAGGTGTGGTGGTGTGCACCTGTAGTCCCAGCTACTCGGGAAGCTGAGACAAGGGTGCAAGGGGTGATGATTATTTGACCCCAGGAATTTGAGACCAGCCTGGGCAACATAGCGAGACCCCATCTCAACAAAAAAGACTCTCAGTTGCATTTTGAATTCATATTTGGTAAGAAGCTAGAGAATGTACAGTTTGCATTTCTCAGTGACTTTTCATTGTTACAAGCACTTATTTATGTCTATGTTACTTTAGCTTATATGGGATAAATGGTCTAAAGGTCTCTTATTTAGTCTGCCTCCAAGAAATGGCCCCCTAATCTCAATGACGGGAACTGGCCACAAAATGACATGTTGCTTTCCTGTTGCACTTAGAAGCAGACATGCCCAGGATGCTCGTAATTGCTGACCCATTAACTATTTAGAATCATGAGGCACATTGGCTTTGTTTTCGGTCATGACCTGTTGAAGCCTGGAAAGATCCAGCCTATTTCCCCCAAACCCCCGGTTCAGTCGATACAAGCTTGCAACCGAGCTTCTCAGATGGAGCTCTTCTTTGCCTACATGCTAGGGCAAGAGAAAATCTCTCTTACTGTGATCCTGTCTGTGTTGTGTCACAGAGTAATGCATGATGAAGTCAGCGACACTGAAAACATAAGGAAAAACCTTGCCATCGAAAGAATGATCGTGGAGGGCTGTGACATCTTGCTGGACACCAGCCAAACGTTCATCCGCCAAGGTAAGTCCTTGTGAAATGGACCCGCGACCTGATGCGCTGTGCGGCTGTCACATGATCTCGGCACACCCCGGAAGGCGTTCTGAACAGGCGTGACGGGTGCAGTGCCCGCAGGACCCCCCCACGGCCTTCGCCGAGGCGGTGGTTGAGGCCCACCTTTGTGCTGTTTCTTTTCAGGGACCATGAAAAACAGCAACACAATCATAGTAAAGCACGAGTGGGGCAGGCAGTTACATTCTGACTGGACGCTCCTCCTCAGCGGCCCGGACATTCTCTGCAGCTCCAAGGAGGACCGGTCGGCCTGGCCCACGGCCGTGGCAGTGCCAAGTGCTGACGATACCCAGGCCAAGGCCCAGGAGAAACTTGCGTTGCTCAAAGCCCTTTCACATAAGACTGGGGACCATGTCCGAAGTGAAAACAGCTGTCTGTTGTTCCCATTTTTCATCAGCACTTCCGGATCCGCCCCACACGATATAATTTGATTCAACTGGTAACTCCCGTTGCCAGATGAAATGTCTCTGATGGACACTTGCCACGCTTTGGTAATGCAGAAGCTGTCGTGTTTGCGAAGTGTGCTTTGGGGGCATCACTCGATAAATTAAGCTTTTGAAGAGTTAAAGATATTTGTGCCGGAAACTGTGGAGAAGCAACAGCCTGACAGTGCCTATTTCTCCTCGGCTGTTATTTCAAAATGCAAGACGTAAACCACATCCCAAGTTATTTTTTTAGTGCTTAAGTCCTCTGGGGGAGGGGAGAATGCCCCAGGCAATTGATTTGAGACAATATATTGCACACATTTATAATTTTGAATTTGGTGAGGAGTGGAATATAAATTTGGAACTCAAATTAATCGTTAATGTAGTTTCTGTTTATAATGTGCCAATGCATTTGAAGATATTTGTGTTGCCATTGCCTACCATAATGTACTGCTTAAAATCTCTTTTTACCTCATCAAGAACAAGACAATGTTTTGTGCCATTAATTTTTGCACAGACTACTTTAAAAGTTTAATGCATGCCATTCTATTTTCCATTATTTATTTACAAGGAGAAACCACACATATGTTAAAGTTTGGGAGTGTATTTTAGGAAATGATTCCTTTTCTCATTTTTGGCTTTAGATATTCTTTTTTCTTTAAATAAGGGTGGAATATAATGCTGACAACATCAGGCCCTTGTAATGCCTCCTCTATTCCTCTGCACAGACTGTGTCCCCACATTGGCTTCCTGCCTGCCAGCCTCTGTGCCTTTCCTTGTGCTGTCCCCAGCCTGGGGGCTGGGAATGTCCTTATCCATTTCTTTTGTGCCTGTTGAAGTTCTGCTTGTCCCACCAGGCTCAGATCAGATACCTCGAAGGAGCCTTTTATAATTTCCTCTTCTTCCTCCTCCCCTGTCCTCCAGTTAGAATGGATTTACCTTCCACTTGTTTCCAAGGCACTTTACTCCTGGTGCATGTATTTCCTCCTCTTGCTTGTGTACCTCTCTGTCCTGGTTACTGTAAACTCTGAAGGGCAGCACTTAAGGAATTCTCTCTGCCTTGCCTTGTCTAGTATGATGCTTTCTGTTACAGATACCTGGAAAATGGGCGTTGAATTAAATTATTTACTGAATTGCAATTATGACTGTAAAGTGTTTTATGTTGTACTTTTCTTGTATTGGAGTTTCCTGAAAATGTCTACTAATTGACTTGTGCTTGATAGTATGTGAGAATGGAGACGAAAGTTTCTATAATGTACAATTTCTTAAAGGATTTTTGATTGGGAAGTATTATAACCCACAAACATACTATATTGCTAAAAAACATAAACTTTTTTAGGTCTGAGCTTGAAAAAACATTCAATAATGAAAAATGCTGGAAGGTCAAATACTGAATGTCATTTTTTTTCACTGCAATTGGAGAGAAAACAATCATGAACAATTTCTCCCTTTATTCATGCCCATATGTTATTAATTCCTTGTTATGTACCACATGTTTAAGGCACTTCTGTCAGCTATGAATATTTCTGATATTATTATCGTGTTGATGTCAATATAATGATTTGCCTTTTAGCAGTATTTTTCTGCATGTGTGGTTTGGTTAGTTGTTTAAGAGTTATACAGTAAAGTTGGTTTCTAAAATTCAGACCTCAATCTGAAATTAGGAAGTAATACAATCACAGACAATTTGGAAAGTTTGCATTGTTTTGCTTTGGTTACTCCTATTATCACTTTTACATAACACCCTTAACGACTTTAAGACCCATTGAGGTGTTTTCAAAAATTATTATTTAAAAAAAATTTAGAGGGATTCTTATTTTCTATGAAATGGTCTACAATTTATCTCTAAAGGTGTACTAATATTTGTGTTAATTACTTTTAGGGATGATATGTGGTCTATTTCTCTGTGTGTGTGTGTGTGCGCGCACGTGCATGTGTGCATGTAGTTTCCACCTTATGTGAATTTTTATTCATAAGAACTAGAAAAATACGTCATCCAGATCATCTGAAAGATCACCTCAGAATAAAGGCATCAGAAACTCTTGAATGTTTTTTGATGAGGATTTAGTGATTGAAATAATGAAAGTTTTATTGTAAATGGTTTCCCATTATTAGTCTGTTGGATAGGATACAGAAGACTATATTATAGAAATGGTCTGATATTATCATTGTTTTCTAAAATCTGTTAATAGTTTGTTGAATAAATGTGTGAGTGTCTGAGGCAATGATAGGAAAACAGTCTAGCTGCATCACTGGAGGTCAAATCCTGTCTCCCCTACTTCCTTGCTGTGTGATATTGGGCAATTTACTTAACTTCTCTATGCCTCAGTTTCTTCTCCTTAAATTGGAGTTAATAGTAGTAGCTATCTTTTAGGATTGTTGTAAAAATGAGCTAATGCTCACAAAAGCACCTAGACTAGTACCTGCAAGATTATGATAAACTTTAAAAGCCAGGATCCAAATTTTGGAATGACTTCCTATTTTCAATAACATGAAATATGTATGAATATTTAGTAGAAGATAAAGGCACTCTAAGCTGACATTTTGTACAAAATCTGTTATGCATTGTGAACAGTGTTTTGTGGAAATGTAAATCAGGAAAATGAAATATAGGTGACTGAATACAGGACTAAGTGCCTTGAGAATAAGACATGGACCTTTCTGGTATTTTAATCATTCCTAGACTCTAAGTCATGCACTTTCAATGTACCAGTGTTCTCTGAAATTGTAACTTGGGGTCTAGAGACAGTTATATCTTCTCAAATGCCTAACCCAATAAGCTGGAAATGGCTCTTCATTCTTTTTCATCACTCAGTAGAATTAAGAATAAGGGGCATAGTCTTGAATGCCATTCTGTGGGAATGAAGTGATTGAATTAACAGAAATTTTGTTGGAAGTTGACCCCAATTATTAGAGAGACCGATGACCAGGATGCAAAGAATCATGCTATAGCAATGATCTGATGAATTACTAAATGAATACTAAGTATTTCTCTAATTTGTATTAGCTAGCGAGGAATCCTTTCTTCATATCTCATAGCTGTGTTGAAACATCATGTCAAATGCAAGAGAAAAATGTGAAAAAAATCCACTTAAAATGCTTTTTCCAAATATGATTATTTCACAAACCATAGTGTTGCAATTTCTCACTTTTAATTCAGATGTATACATTTCTGTATGTACCTAATGTACACAGTCTCCTATGTCTCCCTTCTACTTGGATGTAAGGTAAACAATTATAGATTAAGCATATTAGTGTATGGTTGCCAAGGAAACATTTATTTTTTTTTTGTCTCACAGCTGAAATTCACAGTAATTGCTAATATATGAGCTAACAGCGTATTCTGTAATTTCTTTCTAAATTGTATTTATTTTTATGTATTCTATAATTTCTGACATAGAAAATCACTAAATTGCTAGAAGCATTTACTAACGAACACGTTATTATTGAGTTTTCACAGCTTGCTTATAGCCTTTCTGAAAATGACTCCCAAAGCTATTTGTCCACCAAGATTATTTGTCTAAGCCTCAGTCTTTCACTCAGCCCTAACTCATGGGCCTGATGACTCATGGCCCCCGTGGCAGAGCTAGAACTTACTCTCTTCCCATCTGTCTTCTTTCTGAGTCTTATATTTTATGTGGCTGAATCCCCTGGCTACATCACTCACTTCTCACTTAGGCATGACCTTAGGCGAGCTACTTGGCCTCAGACCTCAGTTTCCCCATCTGTGAAATGGGAGGCATTAAACCATGTCCTCTGCAAGGCCTCTGGCTTTGATTGCATCCTGAGCCCTACGAGCCCATCCTTCTGCTGCTATGACTTGCTCATAGACTTCCCTAACTTCTGCCTCCTGCTTTCCCCTGCCTCCAGTACTCTATGTCATTCCTTGCTGCCTGGGCTGCCAGCCAGTTTGCTCTCACCCACCTCACCTCCTTCATTCACTCTCCTCTTGCCCATCCCTTCGTGGGAGTCAAGCCGTCTCCTGGCCCATTGTTCCCCAATCCCACACCCTCACCCAGGACTTCTTCCTTGCTATTCTTTAGGCCCAGAATAGCTGCCTACTCTGTGTCTGTCAAGCATCCCACTGCAGCACTCACCAAAATAGACAGTGTGAGATCCAGGCGTGGAAACTTGGGTCTCTTGCCACCCTGTACACCTTTCAATTTCTGTTAAAAAGTAGATGCAATTTGCAACATTCATATGTTAATATGAACATTTTGTGACTCACAATCATAGTTTTACCAACTTACATATATATATTATTTATATGGAGAACTTTAGTGGTCTTTTTCTGCTTATTGAAGTAATTTGTGCTCATTAAAAAAATCAAGAAGCTAGAAAAATGTATGAAGAGGAAAATAAGGTTGTCTACAATCTCATCTCTTAGTGATGACTGCTGTTAATGTTCAAGGGTTGGATATGCACTTAATGATTCTTCTGAGGGTAATATGAGCCTGCGGAAGGCTGCATTTGGGGTAGGTGGTAGGTTAAATAAATGTAAGAAATTTGACTATCTCAGGGCACTTCAGAAGTCAGAATCAAGAGGTTGGCAAGAATCTTTGTTAGTACTTTTTGGTTTGATATTTAACTTAGATTGGAATTTTATTTTTGGGGTAGGGGGAGGTTGCTATGAGGGTGAAATCTAGAAATAATCAAAGGTAATGTTGGTATTATAAAGTCTGTGTATAGCTTCTCACATTAAATGGAAGGTAGTTTTGCTCCTAGGAGTATACTGGGTATAGATTTTATGTGGATTATTTTCTGTTTAGATTCCACAAATAATTTTTATCTCACATAATTTAAATGTAACTTGAAATAGGTGTCCTTTAAAAATAGTTCTTAGCTAAATTTCACTGAATTATATAATTTATATATTTTTATAATATACATGTATTGTACATTCTATTTTTAAAATACAAGGTAAACTGTATTAATATGCTATTTATCTACGTTCTGTGCTTCAGGAAGAATACATTGCATTTGCTTTTTGTTATTATTCTATATAATTATGTAATATGTATGTTATTATTAAATACATAAATTGATTGGATCAGATCACTAAGGACAGATGGCAGAAGTGCTTCATTCTTTGAATTCAATTTTGCCATCTTTCAAACTTATTTTCCAGTTTATAGATGAAGAATCAAGTCTAAAGTGTTTCACAAAAATATTAGGAACAGTTCAGCCCTTAAAATACAATGCATTGTTTCTTCTGCTCAGACTGGAAGAGAGTTACTTGTTCTGATGATGTGTCACATAAATCAATCCCTGGTATTTTGGGAAACAGACCTTAGTGTTTATTGCCGTGGACATGGTCCTCACTTGACAGAATTTTAACTGCTGTGTATTCTTCATTTTTGTAATCACCAGGTTCTCTTATTCAAGTACCTTCCGTTGAGAGGGGGAAACTTAGTAAAGTTCGCCTGGGTTCGTTGTCTTTGAAAAAGGAAGGAGAGAGACAATGCTTCTTATTTACAAAACACTTTTTAATATGTACAAGAAGTTCAGGAGGGAAGCTTCATCTGCTCAAGGTACTGGTTTTCCATAACTGTTCCATTTATCTTCCAAGCACTTACAAGTTATTGAAGTTAACTCATTTGAGACTTTCCCGTGCTTGGTATTATCATAAAACAGATTGTCATGATTGCATAATGAGTGAGGTAATGTACTGTTACCAACTCTGCCATTTAATTCGTTGTCATTTAAATTCAAAGTAACAGAAATGTATTTTAAGTATGCATCACCATAAAGAAATACAATTAAAATCGTAACCTGGACAAAATTATATACTGTACTGTATCTGTATAATCATATACAAAGTTATATACTAGTTGACAACTACTGAGCTACAAAAATCTTCTCAAATCGCTACAATGTACCAATGCAATATTTGCTAAATCCTATTTTATCTTTCTCTGTACTAGGAGTCAGCAAACTATGGCCCATGGCTTAGAGCCTGTTTTTGTTAATAAAATTTTTTGTTTTGTGTTTTTTTTGTTGAGATAGGGTCTCACTCTGTTGCCCAGGCTGGAGTACAGCAGCGTGATCATAGCTCACTGCAGCCTCGAACTCCTAGACTCAAGCAGTCCTCCTGCCTCAGCTTCCCAAGCTGCTGGGACTACAGACATGCACTGCCATGCCCATCTAATCTTTAAAAAATTTTTAGTAGAGACAATGTCTTGCTATGTTACTCAGGCTGGTCTTGAACTCCTGGCATCAAGTGATCCTCCTGCCTTGGCCTCCCAAAGTGCTAGTGTGAGCCACTGTGCCTGGTGTACGAGTGTGAGCCACTGTGCCTGGCCTGTTAATAAAGTTTTATTGGAACACAGCCACGCGCGTGTCTTTGTGTCTGTGGCTGCTTTTATGCTAAAGTGGCAGATCTGAGTAGTTGTGACAGAGATCATATGACTTGCAGAGCCTAAAATACTTACTATCTGACCCTTTATGGAAAAAGTTTGCCTAGATAGGCAAACTTTTTTATTATTGCTTATAAATATTATTCAACACCATGATGACAGCTTTCTACTGCTTAAGCCACTTCCTGGTTGGTGAGTTCAGCCCTTTGCTAAGGTGCATTACTCTCTAAAGCCACTGTGGTACCATCCAAGTCTCCCATCAGCCGACTTGCTAAATTTTATAAACAACTGAGTGAGAGTGGGTTGAAAGGGAAGGATTTTACTGAAGTTAAATGAGTTCACTTCCTTTTGCACATCTAAGTTTAATTTTGGGCTCTATGAAAAATTATTTATGATGCAGAATTGCTATGCTTTCTTCCATGGCAACTTGAATATAGTGTTTACAAATCAGAGCTTCTCAATCTACACAAGACCTTCAGCGTCTTAGTGGAAAATTGGTTTGTTTCCAGACAGGTGGGGTTCTGTCTCTAATAGACTGCACGTTGATTGAGGAGCCAGATGCAAGCGATGATGACTGTAAGTCACATTCGATCACTTAGGATTCTATTAGAATTAGAGGCGGGAGAGAGAGGCTGAGGATGAACTCCCTAAAGTCATTTATGTATGAAAAATTGAACCATTTAGCCCATGAGCCTTGTTAAACCATCTTTGGGAATTCACACTTTACTGAATTTGTTTTGTGATAGTGACTATTCAGTGGCAGATAGAGAAGAAGGAAGAGTTGAATTAGAGTGTTGGAATTCTATAAATCATGGGAATTTTTTTTTAAAAAAACTATGAAATCAGAAGGAAACCAGGATTCTAGTCTCAAGTAACCTACTGACCTCAGCTTCTTCATCTGCTTATGAGCTTAATAAAGCCCTCTTCATGCCTGAGAAGTACGATATTGCTGAAATGAGAGTCCCGATTTGAGTGCAAATGGATTGTATAAATAGAATAATGTGAAGGCAGCTATCACTCTTTTTGTTTTTTTGTATTCTCATCTAATTGTTTGGTTTACATGTGTTCAAGCTAAAGGTTCTGGGCAAGTGTTTGGGCACCTGGATTTTAAAATAGTGGTGGAGCCTCCCGACGCTGCCGCCTTCACTGTTGTCTTGTTAGCACCCTCACGCCAGGAGAAAGCTGCCTGGATGAGTGACATCAGTCAGGTAAGAAAGTGGCTTTTGCCAAATTTTTGTTTTTTAAATTTCACAACTCAAACTTTTGGAGATAGTTTTTAGAGGTTTTTTATCTTTATTAAAAAATTACACTCAGTTGCTGTGGTCACTGCCATAATCACTATGTATCTTGATAAGCTGTGATCATTATCATTTTTGTTGTTGTTGTTTTTCTTCTTAAGGTTAAAATTTGCCTGAAATGTAGCAATTGGATTTTAATTCCTGGGCATTTTACACCAGCAGCAAATGTAATCATTTGTGTTGAACAGTATTGAGATTGCCCTGTTAGTAATAAATTCTCTAATGACTCCACTCCATATTTTGCTTATTTGTTTCTGAAGTAGAATAATGGTGAAAGATACAAAAACAGCCAACATAGGGCTATGGCAGGAAATCATGAATTAAAGAATCAAAAGAGACACCGTCTCTAGTATGAAACCTGAAAATAAGCTCCTGTATTTCGTATATTAAAAAATTAGGGAACAGAATTTTTACCTTTCCTTGATCAGCAGCGCCAGTTGGGGAATTGCTCCATTTATTTAGGAAATAATATGATTTAGAATGTGTCAAAACTAGTCATGATTGGACTTGGACATTCTTATTCAAGCTCCTTGGCTCTGTAGGGGAAAAGTGTTGCTATGTAAGAAAAATATTTTTTAAGGACTTGATAATTATTTTCAAAGTTGTTAACTCAAAGAAACTGGGGCACATGAAAAAGGTATATATTGTAGTTTTCATGCTTTTTTTTGGAAGAGCTTATAGTAATTTAAGACAAGTGGAAACATGAATTCTATCATAGTTATTTGGAACTTAATTCTTTTTTTGAGTGACTGAAAATTGAGGTGAAATAGAAAATGAATGTCAATAGTAATCATTTTTATTTGTCAAAGAAGTTTTACAGACTTAATCTCATTTGACTCTTACAATAGTATTCTGAAGGTAAGCAGAGAGAAATTAGTCCCATTTCACAGGTGAGAAAACTGAGGTCTGCAAAGTTAAGCATTTGTCAAAAGCTGCTCAGCTGCATTGAGTCAGAATGTGAACCTAATCTGGGTCTTTTTCTCTGTTTAGCGCTCTAAACATCCTCTACAAGAGTGCCTTATGCTGGACTTTTACTTATATACCCTCAGGATGGCTTCAATGGCAAATAAATAGCTAGAAAAGAAGCCATTTCTTTTCTGCCTGACAAGGAAATGAAAATATGGGATCTTCCATTTTTGTGGACTTGCATCCTTGTGGTGATTTATTCATACGTTCATTAGCTCTATGCTATATCAATTAATAGCATATTAAGTCTCTCCCTATTTGTAACACATCTCTTACTTTATGAAACTCTGGATCATTCATTGACTCTTTGAACATTTATTGAGGAATCACCATGTGCTGTCAGGTATTGTGCAGGTACCAGGAATACGACCATGGTTCTTGCTCTCAGGGAGAATAGGCAGGCTCATAGGGAGCAAAAGGAAGTAAACAGCTAAATGCAAAAAATTGTGTGCGTGTTGTGAAGCCAAGATATGTAGGAAGAATGGGGAGAATAGGAGTAGGCAAAGGTGTTTTTCCACCTGCTTCTACCTTCTACCTTATGATATAATTAGGGCTCCTAAGATACAGACTTGATAAAAGCTCAGGTGACCTTCTTTAGCATGACTGGGGAGACATTGTTAAGAGAGAAAGACCCTTGGAGTGCGTGAATAATTCTGTGCCTGGTCCTTTAAAGAAAGGCATCCAATGCTTTGCCTGTCACTAGCAAAAGTCTAAGTGAGTCTTTCCCTCTGCTTCTACTAGACGTTAAGGTAGAAAGAAATACACAACTTCCTCCTTATTTCTCCAAGATGCTATGGGTATTATGCTGCCTAGCAAAAAAAAAAAAATTGTACTAGATTATATCTTCAGTGGAAGGAGGCTAACCAAAAGTTGTATCTGTTTTTTCTGTTTTGTTTGTTTGTTTGTTTGTGTTTTTTTTTGAGATGGAGTCTCGCTCTGTCGCCCAGGCTGGAGTGCGGTGGTGCGATCTCAGCTCACTGCAACCTCCACCTCCCAGGTTCAAGTGATTCTCCTGCCTCAGCTTCCCGAGTAGCTGGGATTACAGGTGTGCACCATCACACCCAGCTAATTTTGTATTTTTAGTAGAGATGGGGTCTCACCATGTTGGCCATGGTGGTCTCAAACTTCTGACCTCAGGTGATCCTCCCGCCTCGGCCTCCCAAAGTGCTGGGATTACACGCGTGAGCCACTGCACCCGGCCAAGTTATCTTTTTTAGTGATGGGGATACCATCACACGAAATGACTATGGCATTTTGTGGCTTTGACATTTGTGGTTTTATTCATTCAACAAATATATTTATGCAGTGATATATGCCTGACACTGTTCTAGAGATTTGTGACATATCATGAAGAAAAGAGACAACAACAACAAAATTTTCTTAACCTTTTGTAACTTCCATTCTAATTTGGGGAAGACCAAAAATAAATGATAAGGGTAATAACTAAGCATATACTATTTTATATTAGAAGGTAATAGGGCAAGGTAAGAAGGATTGGGCTGCTGAAGGTGGGTGGGTTGGTATAGTTTTTAAATGGTGGTCACCTCATTCTGAAGGAGACTTTTAAACAAAGGCTGTAGTAGGTGATGGAGATACCGTGTGAATATGTGAAGCCGTGTGAGAGGGAACAGCAATTGCAAAGACTGTAAAGTAGGAGGATGCTGCATGTTTCAAGGAATACCATGAAAGGCAGTGTGGCTGGAGTAGGGTATGTGAGAGGGAGAATAGAAAAAAAAAGAAAGTCAATGAGGTAACAGGGGCCAGATCAAGAATGCCTTTCTAAGCCAATGAAAGGGGCTTTGGCTTATACTCAGTCAGATGAAAGCTATTAAAGGATTTCAGCAAAGGAATGCCATGAACTGTCTTAGGTTTGGAAAGGATTGCTGTGGCTGCTGTGTTGAGGATGGGCTGAGGGCAGAGGGTGAGAGTGGAAGCAGGGAGATGAGTGAGCAGGCTGCTGCAATAGTCCAGGCGAGAGATGTTGAGAGCCTAGGCCAGCATGGCAGGAGTGGAGTTGGAGATTAGGGATCTGAGCCTGGATTCATTTTGAAGGTAGAACCAGCAGAGTTTTATTGTGGATTAGAGCTGAGATGTGAGAGTAAAAGGGTGAAGGATGACCTCAGAGGTTTTGGCCTGAGCAACTGGAAGGATGGAGTTGTCATTACCTGAGATGGAGATATCTGCTGGGAAAAGAGATTTGGGGGTGAAAAGCAGAAATTTACTTTTGAATATATTGAGTCTCAGAAGTCTGCTAGACATTTGAGTGGAGTTGATAAATAAGCAGTGGGATATAGAAGTCCAGCATTTAGAGAGAGATCCGGGTAGGAGATACTGCATCATTTGGGTGGTATTTAAGGCTGTGAGACTGTTGAGATCGCCAAGGGAATATGCATAGGTAGAAGTAAGAGGGCTGCAGACTGAGAGAGGGGTCAAGTCAGGGAGAATAGTGAAGAGGACCAAGAAGGAACCACCAGTGCAGCTGGAGAACAGCCAAGAGGACATGGTGTCTTAGCAGCCGAGTGAAGAAAACGTGTCAAGGAGGAGGGAGTGGTCACATGTCAACTGCCGCCAAAGGCTGAGTGAAGTAGTGATTGTTCTAGTATACTTAGTGATTTTGCTGCTGTGGAGTTTGAATGGTGGGTGGGTAGGTGGTAGGGACAGAGTGCTGTGCTCTTGACTGAGCCTAGCCTGCTGCCCAGAAGCCTGTATCTCAGCTGGCTTTGTTCTCTGCTTCAAGCATTTTCCTTTTATAGGAGAGATTTCGTATCTATTCATGGAATTAGTCTCTCAAGTGTATCTCTGGGCATATCCATTATTAATAAGATAAGCTTACTGAATGCTTGAAATGTACTATTTAATATTTTATTGTGTATATGTGAAAATATGGACACACCAATGAACTAGAAATATTCCCAACACGCAACACACTAAAATGTTTATCAAAATACCTTCCACAGATAACCTATATTAGAATTACGTGAGGACTGTTTTAAAATGCAGATTCCTTAACCCACATTCCCCAGATGCCATTCTAAACTCCATAAGCTCCATAGATCACTTCTGCACAATTAAAGAACCTCTGTCCTGAAGAGTGAACTGTTTCCATCTCTAAAGTCTCCACAATCTTGCCATATAGAAATAATTGTACAGTTTGCCTCTCAGTGTATACATACATCATGTTTGCTTTTTACCTCATTTACTTATTTCTATATTCCTATAAACTCTTCATATTCATATTGGCTATCTATTATTCATCTGCATTATATTAAATATATTCAGCTGCATCAATTTACTGCTTTTATAGCTTTTTCTGAATAATTGAGCATTGAGTGTATGAGCTGTTTCCAAGTTTGAGGATTAATACATAATGAGGTGCTAAACATCTTCGTGCGGGAGTTTTCCCCTTCTTTTAAAGTCCCTTGTTGGTGTATAGTTAGAGTATAAGGCTGGTGTAAAAAGCCTGATCACTCTCCTTATTTCATGATTCCTAGTGTGACAGACTGCCACAATTCCTTCAAGAAATATGTAAGTTATAATTTCACTACATCATCAACAAGGTATCTGTGTAACTCTCTTCTAAGTCTTGCCAATGTTAAATTTGTCACATTTATCACATTTTTCTATTTCATGGAGAAGTGTTTTTGCCTTCTAGTGGTTTTAATTTACATTTCTGTAATTATCAATGAGATTAACATTTTCTACTATTTCTGTTTGTCTTTTTATACTAGGTAGACAGTAATTCACTGGCACTATCCTTGTAGACTAGGGATGTGAACATTTTCTATTTAGATTATGAATATGTTCTCCATTATTTTGTCGTTTTAATTTTTGTCACTATTTTTCTTTTCTTTTATTTTCTTTTTTTTTGAGACAGAGTCTCGCCCTGTCGCCCAGGCTGGAGTGCAGTGGCGTGATCTCGGCTCACTGCAAGCTCCACCTCCCGGGTTCACGCCATTCTCCTGCGTCAGCCTCCCGAGTAGCTGGCACTACAGGCACCCGCCACCACGCCCAGCTAATTTTTTGCATGTTTAGTAGAGACGAGGTTTCACCGTGTTAGCCAGGATGGTCTCAATCTCCTGACCTCGTGATCCACCCGCCTCGGCCTTCCAAAGTGCTGGGATTACAGGCGAGAGCCACCGCGCCCGGCCACTATTTTTCTAAATCTTACTTTTTCTGGCTTGATTTGAAGCCACCTTGCTAAGCTACTGTATTGTATTATACTAATCATAGGTAGCTCTTTTTTTAATGTGATAAAGTGGTTCCTGAGTATTGCTACAATCCCAGTTTCCCATAAGAAACTCTACAAAACTTAAGACTTTTAGCTTTGCCAGGTCTCTCTCTCTCTGAAGCTGTAATTTTTAGAAGGAACGATTGCTTGAATGATTAATCACACTCTTAGTTACACCAGTAAGGCCATAATTAACTGTTGGCACCTCTAGCAAAAAGTGCAAGTGGCTAATGGTCTCAACCAATAATTCTTCCCCTTTTTCATCTATTTATAGGGAACGATTTGAGGCTGAAGATTTGACTATTTCAATAAAGCACATTCATTTGTGCTTGTCTCACTGTCATACATAATGGTTTATTAAACAGATCCACTGTAATTATGGCTATTAACTAAAATGCAGAATTAAAATTTATCTCTGAGCTTCTTGGTTTGGATACATGTCCCAAAATATAGACCTGTGTAGACAAATTTGTAGCACACTGGACGTGCTTTCTCCCTAAAAATAGTTTTTCAGAAATCAAGAGGGAATTTTCTACTTTAACATAAAAAGGTGAATTAAAAAAATTGACTCTAACCTTTCTTCCCAGTACTTAGAAGTATCAAGAAGGTGGAAAATATGGCAACACAGTAGACCGCTGGTCTTTAAATAGGTACTGCCTTAGGTAAAACCCTGAAAAACTCTTGGTGGAGAAGTCACTCGCAACACTTGTCCAAAGACCAGCTGCTTCAAAATCACTTGGGGCTTTTGTGAACATACCTACTCCCAGATCCCATCCCAGCTGTTACAAACTGAACTAGACTATCTATGATCTAGGAATCTAATTTTGTTATCCTGTTAATTTCAAGGTTTATTGTAATTCATATAAATTCAAGATGACATTAAAGATATCTGAAACCCTGCTTATTTGAATATATTTCTTCTTAACTAAGTGAACTGTATACAGGCACCACTTCTTCCCAACAACCAGGGTACATGCTTACATAACCATAAATATTTACCACACCTTCCTCTGTAAGTCTGTTCATGTACACACTCACATATACCAATTCTATTATAGTTTAACTTTTTTTTTTAGAACAGAACTCTTTCTTCATTGCAGTATTACTCCAAGTCCCAAATGGAAGTAAGATAAAAGCAAAATTCTCTGGTCGAAATAAAATTGGTAGACCTAGAGACTCCAGGAGCCATTTTTTTTTTCACACTCCTGTTTGTGAAGCCTGGGGATGTCCCTAAAGTCTGGGGATGGGAACTCATTTTGAAAACCATTCCCCTATTTTATATAAATGTATCATAATAAGATCGATCTATCTATCATCTCTCTCTGTCTCTCTTTCTTTCTCTCTGTCTCTCTCTCTCTCCATCCATGCATCTATCCATCCATCTCATGGATAGATTAAAGGTTGTGTACCAATTATCAAAGACATTTTTATATAATTTAAAATATGACTTCATTATATGGCCTTTTGAAGTATGGTTTGGATTGAATGTATATTTTGTTCTCCTGAAACTTGAATGAAAGTGAAAATTTCCTTTTATTCCTAAAATAATTTTGATGCTTGACAATGACTCAGAAAGATTTATGAATGAGACTTGACACTGGATAATGAGATGTGCAGAAATGGTCACATAAATCTCCTCTTTTGAGTTTAAAACGTTTATCTCAAGTTCCAATTCTGGTAGTATGGAGGACTGAGCTGATTTAGGTTCCCCTCTAGCTATAAAAACAGAAATGTTTAACATATAAAATCATTAAAATTAAAAAATTTTAATGCGTAGGTATATTTATAGATAGGAAGGGAAATCTCTTGTTGCCAGAAACAAGGGAATTTAAAGCCATAGCAGAAAGCTTGTAAGCTAAAGACTTACAGACTTGGGAATGATTTTAGACTAGCTATTAGTTCCACGTCCTAGGAGTATTAACATATAAAGAGGGCAAGAGTTGGCCTAAGGCCCATTAATCAAGTTGTCTATTTAAAGTCTGGGCATTGAAAGGGTGTTCTCTTTGTGAAAAAAGAACCTAAAAAACTGTACCCATTGACCCAAGGAAAGAAATAAAGAAGTTTGTCTTTGTTTTGGGTTCTGAATTTTTAAAAATCTTCTTTTTAAAAATGAATGTGGCCAGACACGGTGGCTCATGCCTGTAATCCCAGCACTTTGGGAGGCCGAGGCGGGTGGATCACTTGAGGTCAGGAGTTTGAGACCAGCCTGGCCAACATGATGACACCCCATCTCTACTAAATGTACGAAAATTAGCCAGGCGTGGCGGCACATGCCTGTAGTCCCAGCTACTCAGGAGGCTGAGGCAGGAGAATCACTTGAGCCCAGGAGGTGGAGGTTGCAGTGAGCCGAGATCATGCCACTGCATTCCAGCCTCGGCGACAGAGTGAGACTCTGTCTCCCAAAAAAAAAAAAAAAAAAAAAAAAAAAGAATGTGTCTGTGGCCTACAGATTTGAAATCAGACTTATTCACATGGTGTAAAGTGCCAAACTGAGAAATTGTTATAAAAATAACTTTTGAGTGTTGAAATCCCAAGCATGCTTGCAGCCCGAAACACAAAGCCACTCCATTAGCAACACTTCTACAATCTGGGGCTCGTGACATGTGCTCAAATTAAAAATTACAAATCTTGTGAGTAAATTATGTATCATGAGTGAGACTCAGCAGGCATGGAGAGCAGTAGAATTAGCGCTACAAGAACCTCAAGTAATAGGGTGACAACTTGGAAAAGACCATAAAATAACAAGGCTTTTAAAGTATAATAAAACTATAAAAGAAAGAAAGAAACCATAAGGAAAGAAGAGATCACTGTGCAAAAACCCCAGGCTGACCTGTCAAAGAACCACATAGAAAAATCTAAAACTAGAAACTATAGGACCACAACATTACATACTCATTAGAAATTCACTGAAAATTCATTAAGTCAACCATAGCTAGTGAGATGATTAAGAACCAGGTTATATATATAGGTATGTGGTTCTATACCTATATATAGGTATAGAATATAAGTATAGCTATATTCTATATAGCTATAGATAGATATAGATATAGCTATAGTATATATTCTACATACCTATAGAATATAGATTCTATATTCTAGGAAATTACCTCAAATACAGCAAAGAGTTAAAGAGTTGGCAAATATGAGAAATTCAGATGGAAAATAGAGTTAGAAGGCCCAATATACATTTCTGGAATGAGAATTGCAGAAAGATTCAAGGGAATAGAAAAGATGCAGTCTCCAGAGAGAAAATGAGTAGGAATTTTAAAAGTGGATGAAAGATATGAATCCTCATACTGAAGAAACATACCAAATTCCAAGCTGCATAAACTCAGATAAGAACCTCATCTAGACACGTCGAGGTAAAACTATGGAATATAAAGCACAAGAAGAAAAATCTCAAAAGGTAAAAAGACAGATTGCCTTTGAAAAATTAAAAGATAGGAAAAAAACTTTTTCACAAGGAGAAATTTGTAATAGTCACTGTATCTTTGTTATAGCAGAAAATGAAAACCTCTTAAATGTATACATATATGAGATTGACTAAATAAACTGTAATTTATGTTTATATAGTGGCATATATAGCAGTTAATGTGAATGAACGAACTATGCATATAAATATGAACAAATCTTAAAAGCAGTGTTGTGTGAGAAAAATACAAGCATCTATATAAAAAATTTAAATGCAAATAATATTGTAATTTATGATGGGCAGATACACAAATATATAGTAAAATAAGAAAAGAGGAATGAAAGAAGGACAAGTGGATACCCATCAGCTTCAAGATAGTCATTACTTCCAGAGTAGAAAGAGTCTATTGGAATGGAAAAAAAGAGGAGGATTTAACTGTGTTTATAGTGTTTTACATCCTTAACAGAAAAATGATGATCTGTAGAAAATATGGCAAAGTGTTAATAATAGTTAAGTCTAGTGGCTGGTATGTGGATGGCTCATTCTTTTATGTATATTTGAATTATTTCATAATAAAAAATAAAAACATTAAGATAAATAAAAGTCTATATCTATTCATTTTTGCCTGTATCTCTTAAATTTCTAACTATAAAGTCCTATATTCGTGAAGAGAGAGAGATGAGAAAAAATGAAGACCTCTTCTTTCCTATTTCGTAGATGAATAATTTATTTAAAAAATAAATAGCTTAATAGTAATAAAATTCTTTACTCTTCATTTTTCATCGTTTTTGTGATAATTTTCAGTGTATTATTTCCCCTTTCCAATTCTCTTTTATATAATTACATGGTTTTTCAAGTTAAATATTGTTCCATCCAAAGTAGTACTCTATGTGTATTCATATTAGGTATGAAAAGCCAGATATATTTTATATTTTCTCTCTCAAATTTTATGCAGTATTCTGACTAAGCTGTTTATATGTAACACTGTAGCTGATCAAAAATGTCTCAGTGTGTCTCTTCTGTTTTTCTCCACAAAGCCTTTCCAGATCCTGGAAAACAGAAGAGACACACAGCTAAACCCTGGATTGGCACCATAGATGAAGGGTGGAGGAGGGGAAAGCACTTGCTTCTTATGTTGGGAACAGGAGAAAAAGTTCTATTTCAGCTCCCTGGAGTGGGCTCATCTCTCACTCCTTGGCACTTGGGTTACACATCATGGCTTGTGGACTATGGAAGCTGACTGTCTTCCCTACTCCTACTTTGAACCCTGCAGAGTTTCCTGGGCAAGTGAACTGGGCAGATTGGTCTTGAGACGCCCTTCCTCTTGGTTCCCTCTTTCAAAAAGCAAAAACTGCTTCCCTTCTTGTCTCTAAGAGGAGGGAAGTGGACAAAGTCAGCCCCCAGAGAACTGCATCTTAAGATACCCTGATTGTGGGTATCCTGTAGCTTTGATGGGCTGCCAGGTAGCTCTGCCCTTCCATTCTCTGACTGTTAGTGCAGGTAGGATGACAAGCCCTTTGAACTCTTCTCCAGTGGTGCATTTCCTGGATTTTCAGACCCAATTCCTGTATTCCCCAGGGGTTTGGACTATGAATCCCTAAGAAACAGGTTAAATCTCTGCCTTCTGACCCCCTGTCCAGGACGAGACAGAGATGCTTCTTTATGACCCAGGTCTGTGACTCTGGCCACCTCCAGTGCCCGTCCCCACCTTGTCTGGGCTCCACTTAAACAGTGTGGTTGTCTCTGGAGCTGTGTGGGAGCTCTGGGCTGAGTTTAAGTGATCTCCCCATTACCTCACCTCTGTTCTTGATGGTGCAGTCGTTCTAAGGCTGTTGTCTCAGTAACTATGCCATTTGCTTAGAATATTAAAGGAAATTGAAGGAACATTGTTCATTTCCCACAGGTCTCACCAAACACCATGTCTACTTTCCCACTTCCTGTGTTGGTTACCCAAGGGGCTTCCTCATTGTGATTCAGAAACACTGAGAGTGAAAAGAAGTCTAAGGAGTAGCTAGAAAGGTCGCTGGGTGAAGGAGCACTTACCCTTGTCAGTGTGCAACCCCTCTCCCCATCCAATCCTTTTCCTCATTACCCCACCCCCTGACCCCGCCACATAGCTTGGGAAGAACAGGGATGATGTTAATCTGTTTTGTCCCCATCGGGATTAGTAAAGTGAATTTGAAGTGACTTGCCTTACTCATCTTCAAACTCTTTCATATATTACTTTTCTTCTCTTTATCCTCATTTCCCAGTACTTAGCCCAGTGTCTTCACATAGTAAGTAGTTGATAAATGCAGATGTAAGACAGCCATTTAGTAAAATCCCAATGCTGTGTAATCAATGCATCTTCTTGGTGCTCTTGAGAATTCGAAACATAGACTGTCTAACTTTGTTTAAACTCTGGGTGATTCGAAAGACATTTGGCTATGTTTTTTTCCTTTTAAATATATTTGCATCAGAAAATTTAAAATTGCCTTATAACCATGGCCATCTTTGATTTTACCTTGTTTTTTTTCTCTTGCTTTTATTCAGTAGTTCATCAATTTTTATTATTCCTTTCTTCAAAATATGTATGTCCACCCTTTCCTCTTCATTCTCACAGCCTGCCTTAGGGGAGGTATGAATCATTTCATTTACTGATTCAATATTATTCTGATCATCCCTTGGGTCTCCATTCATTCTCCCCTCGTTTCCATTGAATGAATACCACCATGAGGTCAGTTTAGATCTTTCAGCGTAAGTGAGCTGCTTAGAAACCCTCAGTGGCTTCCCATCTGCCTATAGGATAAAATTAAAATTCAAGACTCCCTTCTCTATAGCCTGCCTCCAACTGATTTCTCTGTCCTGTCTCTTACTTTCTTCTCCATTATGAATGCGTGCACCAGCCAGCCCCATCTCTTCATTCTTCCATGTATGTTCCCACTTTGAAACAGGGCCCTTGATGTGTATTTTCATCAGGCCCTGACAGAACTTTCCCATAGAGAGGTAGTGTGGCCTTTCTTGGGGCACAAGAGGATATCCCACTTACTGGCAGCTTGGCTCGCTGGTTGAAACACTGACTCTACATAACTGGACACACAGGATGCAGCAGTTTCAGGATTTCTGGGAAAACACTATTTCCAACTTCCTGATGCTCAAGACTTACACGAACTAGGATAAGAGAAGCAGCATTTCTTCAGTGTGAAGAAGAGCAGCCCCTGCTTTTTTCTAGAAAGTGTGAAACCTGTGCTTGCAACCAGACCAGCAGAGGAAGGATGGGCCTCTGGGTCACATTCTTTGGGGTCCACTACAGGGTTGTGTGTTTGGAATTGTACTTTCAGCTGTTTATACAAAACAGTTTGCCAAAACTTGTAGTTATTTAAAGATATTGTTGGCCAGGTGCAGTGGCTCGCACCTGTAATCCCAGCATTTTGGAGGCGAAGATGGGAGGATCGCTTGAGCCCAGGAGTTCAAGGCCAGCTTGGGTAACATAGCGCGAACCTGTCTCTACAAAAAAAAAAAAAAAAAAAAAAAAAAAAAAATCTCACTGTGGTAGCACACACCTGTAGTCCCAGCTACTCAGGAGGCTGAGGTAGGAGGATCACTTGATCCTAGGAGTTTGAGGTTACGGTGAGCTATGATTGTGTCACTGCATTCCAGCCTAGGCAACAGAATGACAGTGTCTCTAAAAAATAATAATAACAAGATATTGTTGAGGACATTGTTCACTACATTATTCAATATTTCTCTTGATGAGAACCCATGAGATAATCGTCCTGTCTGGTCCTAGACCAGGATTAATTGACCTTCTACTAAACTGTGAATTTCGTAGCTAACACTGAGTCCCTCTTTGAGTTGACTACTCCACAGCCCTGCTAATTTTGAGGCCCACTTCTGGCAAGCGCTCTCAACATAAAGTATGTGTGGTGGCTTCATTTCAGGCTTCATCTTATTGTTTGCCATCCTTTATCTAAATCATCTCTGATTTTCTCACTTATCTTGACTTTGTCTTATTATATGTGTTTTTGTAATCCACTCGTGGGATAAGGTGGAGCATAAATTCACATATAAGCAAAAATGGCCAAATTTATAGGTAGATGATCATAATTATTTATATGAAAATATAACTCCAAATTACTTCCAGATGCTGTAGCTTAAGGAAATATATTGAAGGGGAGCTTAAAAATATTCTACTTTCTTCCCACAAGTGGCATCCTTTATGCTTTGTAGTTGAAATAATGGCATAAGACGTGAGGAAAACAAAGTTTTAAGGAAAAACAAGTATGAAAATGGCTGAAATACTAAGTACACTGAATAGTCAGAATTCCAGTGATCTAAAGCTTCTTACCGGCATATTCACTCTTTTATTAGAACATTGGTGTTTAGGGTAGACCCTGAGTTCAGGACCTATGTGAGGTCATGTTGCAATCAGCTTCACTGCGCTATTTAATTATAGCCACAAAACACTATATAGTATCATAGTGATTAGAAGCTATTTTTTATTTTAAAAATTGATTATATTTTTTCATTTTCCTGTTTTGTTCAAAGGGAATATGTATAAGTCAAAGTAAATTCTTCTCTAACCCAAAATAATTACAGAGAGAAAATGCAAATTGATAAGGCATAGATTAAATAATGAAGGCAGAGAAAATTAGCACAGCTTCCTGAACTCTCCTCTTGGAAAAGAGAAAAAGATGATACAAGGCTTTAAGCATGCCAGAGACAGGAGAAATTACACACTGTCCCTTCACCAAACTGCATTAGTATCAGTAGGGGCTGCCAGAAGTACTAGTAAAATGTGGGAATTTATTGGCAAAGAATACCTGAGAAGCAGAGGCAGAGCTTACTAGTGAGACAGAAGATGAATTCCATCCTAGGAAGCCACTATTTCTAATCTGACTACTCCACACCACCCCCTGGTTGCAGAAAATGAATATAGCAAGAGCAATCATGGTCAGGTCCCAATCACCTCTCAAATAGCATTGGAGCTGCCAAAGAATTGTGACCAAGTGACATTGTGGTCAGAATTCTTGGGAAATACATTCAGGGGAAGTACAGCTGTTGTATCTGTCCTCAGGTATTTGTCAGGCATTTAGTTGGTACAGTTTTGATGTCTGAATACTGAATCTGTTCATCAGTGTATAATATTTACCTACTCCGTGTGTGTGTGTGTGTGTGTGTGTGTGTGTGTGTAAGAGACAGGGAGAGAGAAATTGAATGGATTCTTTTAGCTATAAACAATTGTGGGAATATATGATCTGCCTAGGCTTTCATGTGGGTTGTAATTGTCAACTTTTTATTTCACAGTGTGTGGACAATATACGATGTAATGGTTTAATGACTATAGTGTTTGAAGAGAATTCCAAAGTCACTGTGCCACATATGATTAAGTAAGTGTGAGAATCCTTTCCTTTACATTTTAATCAAGATTAAATTGGCGGAACATGTAAAACCTTGAATAAAATACTGTGTCGATAGAATTCTGCTTCTTATTGAGAATACGTTTCTTGACAGGAATGCAGTGATTCATATGATTCCATTATAAATGAGACTATCAAAATGGTTTTTCACATTCACAGTTTATTAACTCATAGCATAGAAAAATTGTTTTTTATACTGTTACATATGTCTTCACTCAGGACAAAATCCTAAGATGTTCAAGTTCCATATAAAAATTAAAATAATAGGCCAGGTGCGGTGGCTCACGCCTGTAATCCCAGCACTTCGGAGGCCGAGGCGGGTGGATTACCTGAGTTCAGGAGTTTGCGAACAGCCTGGCCATCCTGGCCAACATGGTGAAACCCCATCTCTACTAAAAATACAAAAAGTTAGCCGGGCATGGTGGCGGGCGCCTGTAATCCCAGCTACTCGGGAGGCTGAGGCAGGAGAATCACTTGAACCCAGGAGGCAGAGGTTGCAGTGAGCCGAGATCACGCCATTGCACTTCAGCCTGGACAACAGCGCAAGACTCCATTAAAAAAAAAAAATACCAACGAAGACTTCAGTTTTGTGCCTGATCAGTTGTTGCTGGCACCCAAATGCATCTTTTGTCCCCCACTGTGGCAGTTTACCAGTGTCTACGTCCAATCTCATTTGTGTAACCACTTACATACAGACCAGGACTTTTCTGCCTTTGGGTGCACAGAGGTGACACTTAATGAATTGGAATTGTTCTCCTGTTAGGACAGAAACCTGTATCTTGGACTGTAAAGATTTTCTATTAAATCCAACATATCTATAGTACACTAGATTTATTCCCAAGGCAGAGTGAAGTTTTGTGTATATACTACTATTTTTTCCCAGCCTTATTGAGCCTGATTATCCTCAATCAGAGGAAAGAGATTTTTGCAATCTCTGTTCCTTCTGATGGCTCTATTCTTCCCTGAAGTTTGTATTCCTCCCTATGTATCTATTTCCCTATCTATAAACTATGAAGAAAAATCCCAATGTTTCTCAGAGTTAAAAGAAAAAAAATTATCCTATTGTAACTGTGTCTTCTTACTGACAGGGCGTCACTTTGTAAGCACTCACTTCCTTTTAAAACTTACCAATTATAATAGATGATTTGGGTTTGATCTCTCAAGATTGCTTTTTAAGTGTTTACCAAAAAGGAGTTGCTGTTATCATAGGAGACTTCAGTAATGTATTATATTTTTCTTGAGTGTCTCTTAGGAAATAAAGTAAGATTCTACTCAGTGTAATAAAAGAAAGCTAAATAATTTCATAATATTTAATTTCTTTACTTAAAATGAAAATGTAATCACGATTTTGAAGGAAAGTGGTGTAAGTAGTCAGTTTTATTTTAATTTCATGCTGGCTTCAACACATTTTTTGTCCTAGTGTTTCAAATAAGCTAATTATAGTCAAAAGATGCAAAGCTCAAAACTACGAATAGAATGTGAAAATCATGACGCTTATTAGGTGAAAATATCCCTTTATAGGGTATGTAGACTATGACTTTCTTTTAATAATACTTGATCTCAACTTTCTTAGAAAATAGAGATTTTTTGGTGGAAAATGATGGGATAACAAGTGATTATCTAGCTCAGCCATCTTCTGGACAGGCTGATGAATTCATAAAATTTTCTCAGATCTTTTTACGAATGAGCAAATTAAGAACCAGAAAAATAAAGTTGGTTGAGGGACACATAGTGAGTGGAAGAAAGAGCCTTGTTATTTTCAAGAATCTCAAAAGATGCACTTGGGCATTTCAAGATCAGTAATGTAACTCAAGCTAACGGGCCACCCCAGTCAGCTCCTTGGCAGGGTGAAGCTGCTCATTGAAAATGCTCTTTCAGGCCTGCAGATGAAGTACTTCCATCTGCACTGAGCATACTTTGGGCTGGGATGTTTCTAAGAGCAAGCTAAGAAAGCAGTTGATTCCTTTTTATCCGAAAGAAAATAGATATATAATTTCAAATCCCTCAAAGCGCTGAAAGGGCTAATTAAAGGCATTCACAACTGATTCTCAGCCAACAGATTCTTAGCAAGCAATTGGCTCACTGAACGTCACTGACCCTGTAGCATATCCTTTAATCAAGTGGTGAAATTCAGGACTTCATTGATCGCCGGTCCTGAAATGCTGCAGTGAAGGTGAACAAGGGATCTCAGAAGGGGAAGTGAAAGCTACTGGCGGTCCTCGTTGTCCACTTGGAGAGGCTGCCAGTGCAATGGTCTGAAGGCGAGGGGTTCGGGGCAGCCAGACGTGAGGTTTTACAGAATGACAAAAGCAGTGGATTGCAGGGTGGCAGTGGTAGGTGCTATTCAGGGAAATATCTTACACCCATTACTTTTTTTTAAGTGAAGACATTTTTAATACCACAGAATTTTGAAAACATAATAAAAACATAACATGTCACTCTTGCAACTTATGGATTACACAGTATTCAGAAGATAGATATCCTTAAAAGGCATTAATAAGCCAGGAAGAATGAAATAAATGAATTAGGCACTCAAATCAGGAACTTAGAAAAAGAATGAGAGACTAAACTGTAGGAAAGTGTAGGAAGGAAATAAGAAGAGACATTAATACAATATAAAAAACAGTAGAAGGGGTAAATAAAAAGAGCTGATTCTAGAGAGCAAAATACCTAACCCTATATCCATCAGTTTAATCCGAAAAAAATAAAAGGGGAGGGGTGAGGAAAGCACAAATGTACAAAATTAGAAGTCAGGAGAAAGAAATAAGTGCGGATATAGCAGTGATATCTGTGCCCCCCTGTTTGGGAGGTGTCACCCACTACTTTTTATGCACACTTTGGATATTTTGCTTTAAGGGCATAAGCAATGCTTTCCCTCACTCCTAAAGAGGGCTTTTGGCTTCATCTTCCTAATAAAACATGACTGAATTAGAGAGAAGGAATCCACAGAGTGAGACAAATTATTATTTACCTCCTCCATTATTAATTCTGGCTTTCCAAAAACTTGATATTTTCATAGCCCTGCCTATGCCTATATGTCTATATGTCATATAGACATACACAATCAGCCCTCTACCTACCAGTCAACCGCAGATCCAAAATATTTGGAAGAAAGAAAGACAAAAAATAGCTATACAACAATAAAAAATAATACAAATTTTTAAAATACAGGATAACGTTTTACGTAATATTCACATTGTTTTAAGTATTGTAATCTAGAGATGATTTAAAGTATACAGGAGGATGTGCATAGGTTATGTGGAAATACTATACCATTTCATATCAGGGACTTGAGCATCTGTGGATTTTAATATGGTGGGGGGATCAAGGCACCAATCCCCCAAGAATACTGAGGGACAACTGTGCAATTATCTCTCTCCTATCAAATGCAGTGAGAAGCCCACTCCTGAGTGTGTGATTACAAACGCTGAAATATTCAGTGGCCGAGGGGGAAGCCTCCTCCTGGTTTTACCATCATGTTCCTGCCTTTGCACGTAGGTCTGATGCCCGTCTTCATAAAGACGACACTGACATTTGCTTCAGTAAAACACTCAACTCCTGCAAAGTGCCCCAGATCCGTTATGCCAGCGTGGAGCGCCTCTTGGAACGACTGACAGACTTGCGGTTTCTTAGTATTGATTTCCTCAACACCTTTCTGCACACCTATCGTATTTTCACTACTGCCGCTGTGGTGCTGGGGAAACTCTCCGACATATACAAGAGGCCTTTCACCTCCATCCCTGTCAGGTACACCTATTGCTAGAGGTTTGCCTGTCATTAGCATATGGCCCTCTTCGTTCCGGAGTCACCATGCGGATGAGCAGGCCAGCTCTGCAAAGCAGCTCCTAGGGTGTACTAGCTTGCCTCTGAATGTACCATGCCCCTCCAGCAGAAGGCCATATGTAAAGGTCACACAGAGTTCCCCAGGCATGAAGTTGAAAACCTGAAATTTCCAATTGGCCTTTGCTTGTTCTGTGATTATTTGTGAATGAACTCCATTGCTTTCGGCTTTTCTTTTTTCTTTCTTTCTTTCTTTTTTTTTTTTTGACAATTATGATTTTAAAACTTTAATATGCATAAGAATCAGCTTGCGTGTGGCGTGGGGAGGGTGTCTTGTTAAATTGCTGGCTCTGATTCAGCAGGCCTGGTGTGGAGCCTGAGTTCTGAATGTCTAACAAGCTCCCCAGAGATCTCAATGCTGCTGTTTGGACCACAGTTTAGTAGCAAGGGATTAGACGATGCCTAGTTAAGTGTCTGTGCTTCTTTGGCAGGTGGAGGGTATACATGTAGCATTTAGATTAAGGGAAGTCCAGCAATAGAAGTGCAATGAGATTGTGACCTATAAATGAAGGGAACATGTTCTTGAATGACATCTGGGAATTCATTTCACTTGGCTACAATCTCTTAGCCACTTTTACTCTCATTTTTAGGTCATTGGAATTGTTTTTTGCTACCAGCCAGAACAACAGAGGTGAACATTTGGTGGATGGCAAATCCCCACGTCTGTGTCGCAAATTCTCTTCCCCGCCACCACTGGCTGTGTCCAGAACATCTTCCCCAGTGAGGGCCAGAAAGCTGTCTTTGACTTCTCCCTTGAACTCAAAGATAGGAGCATTGGACCTGACAACTTCCAGCAGTCCCACCACCACCACCCAGAGTCCCGCTGCGTCTCCACCACCACACACTGGTCAGATACCACTGGATCTCAGCAGAGGCCTCTCTTCTCCAGAGCAAAGCCCGGGAACGGTAGAAGAGAATGTCGATAACCCACGCGTGGATCTGTGTAACAAGCTAAAACGAAGTATTCAAAAAGGTATTATCTAGCACATTTGCATAATTACACCCCACATTTGCTGGCCGCCTGCCTCCTCACCCTTCCTTTTGGAACCCTGGTTCCCTTTCTTTACAACTGTAATACTTCTGCATAGAAAGTAGAATGAGCTCAATGGTTAGTTAGAAGAGAAAATTCCTGTAGATTCTTCTGGCCCTTCTGGAACAGAAAGCAAGATTAGTTGTCCTTATGCCCCTGTAGTAAAAGGCTTATTGTGGTCAGTTGTCTATGGGAGAATAGCATATCTGAATGGTATTACTAGAGAGTTCTTGGAATTTGGTTAAGACTGGTTGGCTAAAGAGCCTAGCATGGTGCTTTGCACACTGGGAGGTTGTGGGTACCCTCGCCCATGAGCTCAGGCTGCAGAGCTTTCTCCTCCTCCCTTATTTGCCTTAGGTACCTGTGTACCTCCAGCCTTTCCCTGCTGAGGATGAGCTAGGCTGGAAGTACCACAATGGCTTCTTTAGTTTAGTTATGAGGACAGTGCTCCATGTTATAGCAGAGGTATAGGAGAGAAATCAAATTGGAGACAGTGTTAATTGCTCGTGACGTAGCCAAAATAGTTTTTTTAAAATGTTGATTAGGTCATAGGGTTTCTGGCTTCAATTCTGTACTGACTTCCTGTCACACTTAGAATAAAGTACATTCTCCCTGCCAGGGCCTTCAGTTCTGTGAGACATGGATCCTGTCCCCCTCTCCAGCCCCTACTCCTGCCACGCTCCCTCATCTACTAGGCTACTGTTACATTGATTTCCTTTTTGTGTCAAAAGCATTTTGGTCTTTCCTGCCCCAGGGTCCTTGCACTTGTTCTTTCCTCTGCTTGGCCACTTTTGCCATGTAAGCTCCATGAGATCAGCAGTCTGTCTTACTCACCTCCGTACCCTCAATGTCTTGGCCAGTGCCTGACAAGTAGTAAATTTTTGTTAAATGAATGAATGAAATAAAATATACAGTGAACTGATCGAGGGTCCTCTCTCCCATCATTTTAGCTTTCTCAGCTTGGTACGGTGTAGGGTTGGAAGAGGTGATTCTTGTTGCTTTTAAAGTCCAATGTTTCTGTAATGAAAATAAAAATGATTCACAGTGAAATTACAAACAGCTTTTAAAAAACTGTATAAGAACTGACTTATTGATAATATAATAAAAATTGGGCAATAAATCAGACAAAGTGTCCAATTTCAAGGTGGATTGCCCAGATGGATGCATAGAGGCTTGCCTTTCTACCTGCTTGAAGCTTCTATGTGCTTCTAGCTCAGATCATTTAAATAAGCTTCCTGAGTGAAGTAGTTAATGGAATTTTAACTGGAGTGGTTGTCATCATCAAAACTTGCACTCTTTTAAGGTCTTTAAATTGACAAGTTAGCAACTAAGGAGGAGGAAAGGGAGAAGATAATTAAAAAGTCATTAGAACAACAAGCTTAAGCAAAATTATGATGGATTCTTATCAGGAATAATGAGGCAGCGCACAAGCTGACAAGTGCATTCAGGGTTGCACCCAGCGCCAGTGCTTGGGAAACCCTGTGGAGGGAATGACTGGAATGGGGCATGGGGGTATGGGAAGTACAGGAGCTTTCAGATCATGGCAAGTTTTTTCACCTTCTTTACTGCACTGCGGTAGATAGGAGAGGAGAAATCTGGAGATAAGTCGGGATTCTCTCTTTCTCTCTTTTTATTTTGTTTTATTTTGTTTTTGTTGAGGAAAGCTTTAGGAACAAACATTTCAGTGTCCAACACCAGTGATTTGGAGGCTGTGGTTTGATTGCTCATGGGGCTGGGATGAGGATACAGTAAAGTCTGTTCAAGAATCATTGAGTGAGCCTCTTCTCTGTGCAGGATACTGTGTGTGCTAGAGTCCACAGTGGTAAATAGCACCTTCACTGTCATACTCTAGTTATGTGGATAATACAGACACAACATAACTATATGGGCAAGTGGTATAAGAGGTGTAGATAGAGTGCTCTGGAAGCTGAAGAGCAGGGAGATCACATCTGGTTGAGCAGAATTAAGAAGTGTCTTTGACATGAGCCAAAACATATGTGGGTTGGAAAGAGGAGATGGGAGAACTTCTGGGCAAAGAGAATATATAAGTAAAGGTGTGGTGGTAATCACTAGTGGTGAATGCCATTTCTCTTTTTTTTCTGAGATGGAGTCTCACTCTGTCTCCCAGGCTGGAGTGCAGTGGCACAATCTTGACTCACTGCAACCTCTGCCTCCCAGGTTCGAGCTATTCTCCTGCCTCAGCCTCCTGAGTAGCTGGGATTACAGGCACGCACCATCATGCCTTGCTAATTTTTGTATTTTTAGTAGAGACGGGCTTTCACCATGTTGGCCAGGCTAGTCTTGAACTTCTGACCTCAGGTGTTCCACCCGCCTCAGCCTCCCAAAGTGCTGGGATTACAGGCATGAGCCACCATACCCAGCCAGTGAATGCCATTTCTGCAAGCATCACAAGCATCACTGCTTCTGAAGGGACAGGCTTTGTCCTGTTTTGACAGCATGGGCAGCCCTGTAGAGCAGACCTTGTTAGTAGTCCTCTTAGGGCTTTCTAGCACGGAGTAAACTTCAAAACAACAACTCTCCTAGAGAATCTTTCTTCTCCTTCTTCTTCTTACCATCTTAAGTATCTTTAAGTGTATAGCTCAATAGTATTGTTGAATGACAGATCTCTATAACTTTTTCATCGTGCAAAACCGAAACTCTATAATCATTGAATAATACCCCATTTTCTTCTCCCCCTGGCCCCTGGCAACCAGCTTTCTACTTTCTGTCTCTACAAATTTGACTGCTTTAAGTTTAAGTACCTCATATATGTGGAATCATTCAATATTTGTCCTTTTTTGAATGGCTTAGTTTACTTAGTGTAATGTCCTCAAGGTCCAACCATATGATAGCATGTGATAGAATTTCCTTTTTTAATAGGTAGAATAATAAGAAAATGCAGTATGCAGATACTACATTTTCTTTATGCATTTATCCATCAATAGACATTTTGGTTGCTTCCACCTCTTGGCTATTTGAATAACGGTGCAATGAATATGGTGTGCAAATATCTATTTGATATCAGCATGATTAAGTGTTCCACTTTAACTTGTTGTGCAGGGAATGTTCCACTTCGATCACCAACTTCCCCAGTTTTAGTCTTCAAGGTGATGATCCAATACCTTATCATGAAAGCTGCTTGAGCTACTGTCTAGGAGAAAGTAGAAATCAATAGTTTTTTTCCCTGGAACAATAAGCTGGAAAAAAGTTAGACTTGGGTTATCTTACTTTGTTTTGGGCTGTTATAGCAGGATATCTGAAACTAGATAATTGTACATGAATAGAAATTTATTTCTCACAATTCTGGAGGTTGGGAAGTTCAAGATCAAGGCACTGACATCTTGTGAGGCCCTTCTTGCTCTGTCATAACATGGTGGAAGGCAACACATAGACGTGAAAGAGAGGAGAGGGGGCCAAACTTAGGCTTTTATAAGGAACCCACTACTGCAATAATGGCATTAATCCATTTATGTGTGTAGAGGTCTCATGATATAATCACCTCTTAGAGGTCCCACCTCTCAACACTGTTGCATTGGGAATTAAGTTTTTAACATGGGAACTTTGGGGGAAACATTCAAACCATAACACTCTGTCCCTTTCCCCCCAAATTTATGTCCTTCTCACATGTAAAATATATTCATTCCATCCCAATAGCCCCCAAAGTCTTAACTTGTTTTGGCATCAACTGATAAGTCCAAAGTCCAGAGACTTACCTGAATCAGATACGGGTGAGACCTGAATCAGATATGGATGAGACTCAAGACATGATTCATCCTGAGGCAAATTCCCTTCCAGCTGTAATGTGGTGGTAGGACCAGAATAGGATAGATATTCCCATTGTGAAAGGGAAAAATAGGCAAAAAGAAAGGAATAACATGCCTCAAGTAAGTCCGAAACCCAACGGGGCAGACATTAACTCTTAAGACTCCAGAATAATATTTCACTCCATGTGCTGCCTCCTGAGTACACTGGGGTGGGGTTGGGTGCCCAAAGCCTTAGGCAGGCCCACTCCCATGACTTTTCTGGGCTCAGCCCACATTTCAGCTCTCATAGATTAGAGCCTCTTGTCTGCAGCTCTCTCAGGCTGTTGTTGCATGCTGGCAGTTCTAGGATTTCTGCAATGGCCTCACTCTCATGGCTCCACTAGGCATTGCCCCAGTGAAGACTCTCTTCAGTGTCTCCATCCCTGCAACAGGTCTCTGCCTGGGACCCTAGGCTGTCTGCAGCATCCTTTGAAATCTAGGTGAAGGAAGCTGTGCCTTCACAGCTTGTGCATTCTGTGCACCTGCAGAATTAGCACCACATGGATGCCACCAGTGCTTTCCATGTGCACCCTCTGGTGCGGTGGCCCAAGCTGCACCTGGGTTTGCCTGGGCCACAGCTAGTGTGGCTGAGGAGCACTGCACAGGAATGTGGGGAGCAGCCCTGGGCAGCAAATGCTGTGGTCCCTTAGATTCCTCTCTGTCAACCTGGCCCTCAAGGTCCTATCTTGTCTGAAAGATCTCTGAAATACCTTTGGAGTCTTTCTCCCATTGTCTTAATGAATAACACCTGGCTCTCCTTTAGCCATGCTCTCTTTAGTACTAATCTTTTTAGTGAAAGGTCACTTGGCCACAGCCTTGGTTTGCACTCCCAAAAAGGCCTTTTCACTCTTTACGCGGCTGAGCTGCAAATTTTCCAAGTCTTTCTGCTCTGTTTCCCTTTCAATTATAAATTCTGCCCTTAAACCATTTCTTTCCTCTTGCATATATTTAAAAGTAGCCATGCAGCTTCTTAATATTTTGCTTATAAATTTCTTCCACCAGGTATCCTAGTTCATTACTCTGAAGTTCTACCTTCCATAAAGCCCTTGGGCATAAACACAATTCACTCAAGTTCTTTGCTACTTTGTAACAAAGATGGCTTTTATGCCAGTTTTCAACACCTTGTTTCCCATTTCCATCTGAGACCTCACCGGAATTGCCTTTACTATTCATATTTCTACCAACATTCTATCATGACCACCTAAGTAATCTCTAAGGAGATTCAGACTCTTGAAAGCTCTTCTCTTCTTCTGAGCGCTGACTATTAATAGCATCATCCTTAATGCTCCATCCATGGCAATACAGGCTTTCTCTAGCCCATTCCTTCAGACTCTTCCAGCATCTGTCCATTACCCAGTTCCAAAGCCACTTCCACTTTTTCAGGTTTTCGTTATAGCAGTAACCTCACTTCTCAGTACTAATTTTCTCTTTGTTTTGTGCTACCTGAGACTAGGTGATTTATAATGAACAGAAATGTATCTCTCACAGTTCTAGAGGCTGGCATCTGGTGAGGGCCTTCTTGCTGCATTATAATATAGTGGAAAGTATCACATGGGTGGGAAAGAGAGTGAAGTAGGCCAAACTCATTCTATTCCCAAGATAAAGGCATTCATTCATTCATGAGTGCAGAGTACTCATGATGTAATCACCTCTTAGAGGTCTCACCTCTCAACACTGTTGCATTGGAGTTTAAGTTTCCAACATATGAACTTTAGGGGACATATCAAATCATAGCATGGGGAGACCAAGATAAATGAGAAAGAGCTGGATCAAGCTCTTAGGGAAGGACACTGACACAGGCTTCGAAGACCTGTCAGTACAGATATTGGACAGAGTGGGATCATGTGGACACAGCCAGTGGCTGCTGGAGAGCTTTGTCATGTGGCAGCACTGATCATTCATGGCCTGGGGCCAGCAGATGGAGGGAACCTGTGAATAACAGTATGGCCGAAATATTAGGCTCTTTCTCATATTAGAGAATTAAGTTGAAGGCTTCATGCCTCTGCTTCTCACTGGATTTCCCCAAAACAAGTGATTTAGTGTTATATTTTTTTCAGTTAATTTATCCAGATGGTTCATAGGTTAGAAATATCATTTTAGAGTTCCAGTACTCTAAAATAGTTAAATGCTGAGCTCTTTCCACTCTGGGTAATGGAGAAAGTCCAAGATTGTATCTAGGAGGGGCCCATGGCACTTGGTGAAGCCCGTAGAGCCAACCTTTACTCCAGAGCTGTCAGCTCCTCTGCTCCCCAGGCTTCTTAGTCACATTCACCACCTAATGCATCCCCCTTAGCTCTCATTTTACCCTGATCCCTCCCTTAATACTTCCATTAAGCCACTTCTTTGCATCTTTATTTCTTTTCCCTTTCTATAGCTGTCCTCTAATTTCTTTTTAATGCATTTATTTCCCATCTTATACTTAAAAATATTTAAGGTGGTCATTCAGAGAGATACAGGGTACAACTACATTAAAATGAAATAGGTAGCTGGACATGGTGGCTCATGCCTGTAATGCCAGCACTTTGGGAGGCCGAGGTGGAAGGATCGCTGGAGCCTAGGAATTCGAGACCAGCCTGGGCAACATAGTGAGACCTTGTCTCTACTAAAAATAAAAATAAAAATAAAACAAATAGCCAGATGTGGCTGTGTGCACCTGTGGTCCCAGTTACTCAGGAGGCTGAAGCGGGAGGATCACTTGAGCCTAAGAGGTCAAGGACGCAGTGAGCTCTGATCATACCACTGCATTCCAGCCTGGGTCACAGAGTAAGACCCTGTCTCAAAAATACAAAAAACAAAGACAAAAATAAAATAAAATAGGTAAGGAAATCAGACAATGGGAGAAAAGGAATAAGTTGTGTGTGGCCAAGTGTATGGTTACTGAACAAATGAATACTGTGTGGTCTTCTGCAATTCCTAGAGTCCCCTGACTTTGGTTCCAAGCTCCTCTGCTGGCACAGTAAAGACAGGAATATAATCAATTATTGTGATTCATATTGAAGGCTAGGAATAGATTGATTGTGCAGGCACATGCTTGCCAGTTCTTGAGACTGAGAACAATTTATCCTGTGGATCCTTGCGAAGGAAACACTCTGGGTAGAAAGTTTAGAATTAAGGCTCGGGTTGAGGTAGCTCTTTGGCATTTTTCTGAATAAGTGAAACAAATTACAGACTCAATTGTAGGGTTTTTTGTTTTTGTTTTTTTGTGTTGGTGTATGGGCAATACTGGTCATAAATAGTTTTAGGAAAGTCATGGATGAACACTACTTCAGCATGAGTCTGAAAGTTGTGTGTGTGTGTGTGTGTGTGTGTGTGTGTGTGTGTGTGATGTCTGTAAGAGCCAAAAGTGCTGCTGTGTGAACCCTGCTGTCTAGTCTTAAAAACTTGAGTTGACAAAGAAAAAGGAGACATTGATCCATCTTTAATTTGAAAGATGTTTGCGTGTATCACATAATGTTAACACTTAAAACAGTTGGCAAACTTGAATATGAATCCTGTGCCAAGAACTTACACATTTTCTGCTTTTCACTTAAGAATACAACCCCACTCCACCTCATTGTATAATATCAGTTTTGCCAGTTAGGTCCCTATTGATGCCATACGTCTCCCTCACTGCCATCCAGCTATTCATTTCAGGGCATGTTTTTTGAAAAGTGCTAGTGACCTTTGTCCATTTTTATTGTCATTGCAATGATCACGCCAGCCTTGCAATATTTTCTGGCAGGAGAACGTCAAACAATGTGAGGAGAAAGAAGCGAAATAGGAAATATCCTTTAAAATGAGTGAGGCAATGAACTTAGGGAAAAAATAATTCAATTTAATTTCCCTCCAACTCATTCCTCACATCTGTTCCAGACTCATCCAACATTCACTAATACCCTCTCTTCTCATTACCAGTCAGTTTCTATCTTCTTCAACCCCAGGTGCTTCTACAAAACACAAATATCAGCCAGACTCAGATATCCAGATTCCACCCAGTGATGGGTTCTCAACAAAAACCAAACCAACAGCAGGCAAGAAAGGCAAGCCAAAGGGTCGCTCACTGTATTCAGACCCCATTACTCCCTCAGTGTTCACTTAGACCATGGCCGTGCAACTTAGCCACCTGTGTTGCTGCACAGCCCACAGCACTAGTGTCTGTTTCTGTGTTCTTAGTTTGAAAATTGCCTGCCTGTGGGCTGAAAGTGCTCCCGATTTTAGCATTTGTTTTGAGCCACATCTGCCCACTCGTCCTGCAGGCAAAGCTGTTTGCAAGGAGCCTGATCAAAAGTGAATATGCCAGAAGGAATTCTCCCCTCAGCCCCCAATGCTGGCATGGTTTCTTCTCTCTGTAGGTGCCTGTTAGCTTACAGGATTCTTCTTTGCTTTCCTGTTCTTTCAGAACAGTCAGGGTCCGTCCAGCTTTTCTCATTGGGAAATTTCCTGGGTTCAATGTAATTGCTGTCTAATGATTTTCTCATTTTCCTGAGATGACTGAATGGTTGAATCAGACCAAGGACATGTATTTGATATTCTGCTCGTTCTTACAGAGCAGATGCCTTCCATTACTGAATTTTGGGGGAGTTATTTAGAAAATAATAAAACCGACAGCTAAGCACTGATTTTTTTTGTCTGCATCTTGCATCGTTGCCAGCTTTACTGTAATTATGTCATTCAGAGAAAGATTCTAACCATTTCCTTTTCCTGGCCCCTTTGTGTTTCAAAAAAGCAAAATTGTGGCCATATTTCTAAGCGGATAAGTCACATGCAAGTATAAAAATGGCCTTAGATGAAGTCATTAGAGAGTTTTGAAAGTTTGTTGAGTGAAATCTTGAATGGAATGGCAAAGCAAAGTAGTTCTGCTGACAGGATTAATGTACAATTAGTGGAGGTGACACTAAGCTGTTATCAATGGGAATTAATGAAAAGCCCAAGAAGAATGGAAGAATCGTTGGAAATGTATTACATTTTTGTGGTATTTTTCTCTGAAAGAACATACGCAAAGTTGTAGTCTTACCTGCTTAATAAATCAGTGGGAGGGGCATAGAAACATCATTAGTAATGGCCTAAGGGTGACCCTAAAATGATGTGTGTGTTATTCTTGGGATGTTAGCTGCAGCAAAGAAGCTCAAATGACCTTAAACCCTCCCAATGGTTCATTTAAAAGATTTTCACGTGTTTCCTGCTGATCTGTACCTCTAGCTCAGAGATACCCAGTAGAATTTTCTGGGAGGATAGAAATACTGTATATCTGGGCTGTTCAATACCATAGCCACTAGCCACATGTGGCTACTGAGCACTCAGTGTAGTGCAAGTGGGAAGCCAAAATAATAATTTAACTTTAGTTAATATAAATTTACATAGCCACGTTTGGGTAGTGCTGTCATTTTGGACAACATAGCTTTAGATCTCTGGGAGACCCAGAGATCCCTGGTGAGGGCCACATTATAGAGATTCAAACTTTGGTTGGTTTAGGGGGCAACACAGGCAAAGAACTGGTGAAGTTCTGATTTGTAATCCCAATCTGATTTTTGACCTGACAAAGTTATCTTTCCCCACTCAGAGAAAGCAAAAACATTTGGAAGGGCAGGGGATCCACCACATACCCCCGTTTACTTTAACATCTGCTGCTGCATTTGACAGAAGGGGCTGGCCAGGGTCAGCTAGGGTCAGCCAGGCCCAACAGGGTCATCAAGACAGGGTTAGAGAAGATCCTTTTTTAGATTTAGTGTCATTAGTACTTGACTTGATTTCATATTAAAGCCCTTTAATGAAATGCTTATTATCTGTAATGAACTTTTGTTTCCATGCATGATACTGACAAGAAGCTCTTGAATTCATGGCCTGGTTGTTAAAATTCATGATGTTTTCAAGCAGCAGTCCTAGAGTCTGCACCAGCGGACCGAGCAGGAGTGGAAAGCTCCCCTGCAGCGGACACCACAGAACTTTCACCTTGCAGATCCCCCTCAACTCCTCGGCACCTCCGCTATCGCCAGCCTGGAGGTAAGAGCTCAAGAGGGACTCAGAAATAGAAATGTGAAAAATGATTTCTAGCTTCTGAACCTTTCCTTTGCCTAATTGTTTCACTGCCAAAATAATTTTTTTAGTCTCACTTATTGAAAATTAATTGGAAGCAAATACAGTCGGCCCTTTGTATCTGTGCGTTCCACATCCATGGGTTTCATATCTGTGGATTCAACCAATCACCCATCAAAAATATTTGGCAGAAGAATAAAGCTTCTGTACTGACCATGTACATACTTTTTTTCTTGTGATTATTCCCTAAACATTATAGTATGACAGCTATTTACATAGCATTTCCATTGTGTTAGTTATTATAAATAATCTACAGGTGATTTAAAATATACAGGAAAATATGCATAGATTATATTCAAATACTATACAATTTTATATCAGGGACTTAAGCATCTGTGGATTTTGGTACCTGAGGGAGATCCTAAAACCAATACCCTACAGGTAACAAGGGATGACTGTAATGTTACTGTAGGACCAAGTGGTGGAAAAATAAATGATTAGAGAAGATGTCATTAGTCTAACCAATATTTGTTTAGTTCCATCATTGCATTGCATTTTGTGAGGAGTAACGTGAATCAAAAGGCTCTTCTTTAGATGTTAGCTAGCTGAAGAATCTCAGTGCTGGGTTTACCAAAATGTTCCCAGTCTCTGATATATTACCATGAGTCCCAATGTAGTCTGTATAAGTGGACTCCTCTGGGCATCACAATCTGGGGAGACCCTATTAATAATATTATTTCATCTAAAATAAGGTCCAGGTACATGGGACCTCAGTCATCATTATTGCTAGTGGCAGAAACTGGCATATGTATTTTGATATATAGTTAAGAAAATTGTAAAGCATTACTCCATAATTTGTTTGGGAACATAATAAATGTCCTCTAATTGGAGAAAAAAAACTAATCAGAACAAAAGGTAGAAATATTTTAATTATCTCCCATTTTCCCCACTGCTCAAATAAATATATCCAAATAACAGTTGTTTTGAAATGTTTGCTTTTCTCTTCTTAAGCCAATTATTTCAAGTCAGCACAGAAAATTACACAATTATGAAACCAGATTCACCCCAAGTAACCCAAATGAAAAGGCTTTTTTTTTTTTTTTTTTGGAGACAGAGTCTCACTCTGTCACCCAGGCTGGAGTACAGTGGTGCAATCTCGGCTCAGTGCAACCTCCACCTCCCAGGTTCAAGTGATTCTCCTGCCTCAGCCTCCCGAGTAGCCAGGATTACAGCCGTGGGCCACCACGCCCAGCAGTTTTTATATTTTTAGTAGAGACGGGTTTTCAGTTTGTTGGCAAGGCTGGTCTCAAACTCCTGACCTCAGGTGATTCACCCTCCTCAGCCTCTCAAAGTGTTGAGATTACAGGAATAAGCCACTGCGCCCAGCCTGTAAAGGCATTTTTGACTCTCATAGGCATGCTTCAAATAGGGCATTTTAGCAAAAGGTAAAGTATATGGCTCCAAATGGTTATCAGTGGCCTTAGCAGCTTGGTAGAAGCTGTTGTCATTGCCATGAGCTCTGAGAGCAACTAGGAAGGTCTCAGTCTTGCTGTTGTTAGATGTCTGCCTTTGTGGATATTAGCCCTTGGGGCTTTAAGGCTCCAAGTCAGTTATGGGTTATCCTGCCATTTGGGTGTTTCTGGTAAATGAAGGTGACAAATTAGACTTTCCTGGCTTGTCATAGTACTACTATGGAATTAGCCAGATCTCTCTATTCTTCTTAGAGCTTTGGTCAGTCCAGGTCTTGGCAACTTCCTTGACCATTGCCACATAGGACAGATCCCTTTGACTTCATTGTAACCTGGAAGAGTTTGGGACCAAAATCTATGGAAGTAAGGCTCTACCAAGGCAAGAGTTAAATGCTGTTCAAGGCGTTACAATTATTAGAACTCTACTTTATATTCTCTTTTCATATGTTTATATTCACATATAAAATTTTTAATTCACATAAGGATTATTTGGAAATCCTCATCTTGTTTGTGGATTAACTAAGCCAAATCCTTTGTTTCTTCCCTGATATAACTAAATCATAGAGACATAGAAACATGGGAAGGAGGCTGAAACCTGTGATAATATGGAGGACTGAACAAGGACAGCATCACATATTTCTATCTAGCTGAAATTTTGCCTGTGCATCTGTCTACTTGCCACCTTGTTCCAAAATGCAATAAGTCTGTTGTGGAAAGAGAAGGTAGAGCTGTTTTATGCGTTTGTGCTTGGGCACATTAAGCAGCTCTTTGCTTCCCCTCTTAACGTGTGTATTTATTTTAGGCATGATTGTGAAACATTAGGGCCAAACTAATAAAAGCTTCCAGGTCAGAATCACAGTGGACTGTTTTCACTAAAAGCCTGAGCGAGGAGAAGCAGCGAGCTTGGCACCAGCACTGCCAAACGCTGTGTGTACAGTCCGAGGAGTGAAAGGGACTGCAAGGTTGCTCAATACATCCTTTTGATTTTAAAAGGGCCACACTTAAACCATCTGTACTGTTAAGGGTGTTCTGAGAAGGAAATTCTGTCAGAGGGAAATTCTATCAGTAACATGATATGGTATCTTTTTTAAGAATATTTTTATATTAAGATACAGTTTACATACCATAAAATTCACCTTTTTAAAGTATATAGTTCAGTATTTTTTAAATTTAATATATTCACAAGGTCAGGCAGCCATAACCACTATTTAATTCTAGAACATTTTCGTCACCCAGAAAGAAACCCTATAAATATCAGCCATTCTATACTCATTAGCGGTCACTCTCCATTCCCCCTCCAACCCCAGCAGCCCTAGGCAACCACTAATCTACTTTCTCCCTCTATGGATTCACCTCTGCTGGACATTTAACACAAAGGGAATCATATAATATGTGACCTTTTGTGATTGGCTCCTTCTTTAACTTGGCATGTTTTCCAAGTTTATCCATGTTCTAGCATGCTTTGGAACTTCATTCCTTTTTGTGGCTAAATAATATTCCCTTGTATTTTTCTGTTTATCAATTGGTGGACATTTGATTGTTTCTACTTTTTGGCTACTATGAGCAATGGTGCTATGAATATGCATGTACACGTTTGTGTGCAGATGTATGCTTTCTTTTCTCTTGGTTATATATCCAGAGTGGAATTCCTGATGTGCAATCTTGTTGTTTGCCCATTAACAGAGATAATACAGGGCATTTGGCCCAGTCCTTCATCTGGTGCAGGAATAAAAATGATGATTTTTGTTACAGAATATTATCCATTTGCCTCACCATTCCATTTCCTTTCTTTTCAAATAACCAGGACAGACGGCGGACAATGCCCACTGCTCTGTTTCACCGGCTTCTGCTTTTGCAATAGCCACAGCTGCAGCAGGACATGGGAGTCCACCAGGTGAGTAGGGGAGCAGCTATGTACAGATATGTGACCATTTATATTAAGCCAGTGGCCCGTGTCTGCCAGTGTCTTGAGGAGACACTCGGCAGCTCTCACACTGGAATCCCAGCATTTTGGGAAGCCGAAGCAGAAGGATTGCTTGAGACCAGTAGTTTGAGACTAGCCAGGGCAACATAGAGACCCCATCTCTATAAAAAATTTTTAAAATTAGCTGGGCATGGTGTTGCATGCCTGTAGTCCCAGTTACTCAAGACGCTGAGGCAGAAAAATCACTTGAGGCCAGGAGGCTGAGGCTACAGTGAGCTGTGATCATGCCACTGCACTCCAGCCAGGGTGATAAAGTGAGACCCTATCTCAACAAAACAAAACAAAATAAAATAATAATAAGAGAATGCACATTCCTAGCTCTTTCTGAGTCAGTGCTTCTGGGAAGAGACTGTCTTTTAAATGAGCATCTTCAGAAATCTCCTTATTTGGCCAGGCACAGTGGCTCACACCTGTAATCCTAGCACTTTGGGAGGCCGAGGCAAGCGGATCACCTGAGGTCAGGCATTCAAGACTAGCCTGGACAACATGGTGAAACCCTGTCTCTACTAAGAATATAAAAATTAGCTGGGCATGGTGTCATACATCTGTAATTCCAGCTACTCAGGAGGCTGAGGCAGGAGAATCATTTGAACCTGGGAGGCGGAGGTTGCACTAAGCCAAGATTGTGCCACTGCACTCCAGCCTGTGTGACAGAGCAAGACTCCGTCTCAAAAAAAAAAAAAAGAAAAGAAAAGAAAAAAAGAAATCCCACCATTTGCAACAATATGGATGAACCTGAAGGACATTATGTTACCTGAAATAAGCCAGGCACAGAACGGCAGATATTGCATGATCTCACTTATATATGGAATCTAAAAAGTCAAATTCATAGAAGTAGAAAGTAGACTGGTGGTTACCAGGGGCTGGTGGGGAGGAAGGGAAGTGGGGAGCTGTTTGGTAAAAGGATAAAAGGTTCAGTTGCACAGGAAGAATAAGTTCTGGAGATCGATTGTACACCATGGTGACTAGTTAAAAATGTACCGCATACTTGAAAATTGTTAAGAGAGTAGATTTTAGATGCTCTCCCCACAAAAAAATGGTAAGTGAGGTAACAGATGTTAGTTAGCTTGACTTAATCATTCTTCAGTATATACGTACATCAAAACATCACATTGTACCCTGTAGGCATATACAATAAAAAATAATCAAATAAATAAGCAAAAGCTCCTTCAGGTGAGTCTCACTCAGGCGATCTGTGGGTTACAGCTCTGAGAAATTCTTTATCAGAGAAGGTTGTTATTCCTCCTGTGTTGTTTGACAGAGTTCTTCACCCTTTATAACTCAATTACTGAGAACACGTTTCCATTTTAATTGAGTACAATGCTAAAAGCATATGCAAGGTGGGAGGGAGGGCTTGTGGAGTGCGGGGAGCGGAGCGGGGCAGCTATTGCTTTAGCTGACTCATAATTCATTTCCAGTAGCTCCACGATTCTTTCTGAGTTGCTGTCAGTTAATTTTCAGGGTAAAGAAAAAGTACTTAAAATAAAAGCACAGTATTTTAATAGATAAAAATTATATTCACTATCTCTTTCCTCTTCTCTCACGCGCAAGGAGGATATTATGTTAAAATAAATCTGTAAGTGGTTTAGGGCTGGGCGTGGTGGCTTACGCCTGTAATCCTAGCACTTTGGGAGGCCAAGGTGGGCAGATCACCCAAGGTCAGGGGTTCAAGACCAGCCTGGCCAACATGATGAATCCCCATCTCTACTAAAAATACAAAAATCAGCTGGGCGTGGTGGCGCACACCTGTAATCCCAACTACTTGGGAGGCTGAGGCAGGAGAATCACTTGAACCTGGGAGGTAGAGTCTGCAGTGAGCTGAGATCATCCAGCCTGGATGACAGGGTGAGACTCTGTCTCAAAAGTAAGTAAGTAAATAAATAAATAATAAATCTGTAAGTGGTTTAAATAGCCTTGTTGCTGTGTCTTCACCTAAACTAAACCTATGGGCTCCAATCGTCATGATTTGTAGAAACATGAGAGATGGCATATTTTGCTAATTAGCCATTTTTCACCTTTGTGGTAACACAGGAATCCTTTCCAAAGCTTCTGAACCAATATTCACAATAGTAACTAGTAGGTATTATCTGTGTGATTTTTTTTTTCCAAATTGAGGACCAAAAAGAGATGTTCTCTAATGGACATTAACTACCATAGTACTTTATATATTATTTATTATTATATATATTTCTCTAAATAAACATTTTGCAGATTGACCACATTCTGTTTCTTTAGCATTTTGCCATATGTGCTTCACTGGAGATGTGGTCAGGCAAATTGGGATGTGCTTTGCCCCAAATATTCTTAAAACCTTTCCCCAAAAGTCCCATCAGAATAACACAAAGCAGTCTATAATGGTCAAAATATCAATCTTGTCGATACAGTTGGCTTCTATGATTGATTACCTTCTGTAACAGTGAACATTTTGGGGGGAAATAAGGGAGGCTTTTCTAGGCTTTCAGCAGAGTTATTGTCGATTGTGATTTGCTAAGACCTTCTCCTGTCTTCCGTTCTCACTCGCTAGTCTGCCTTTGGAAAAAGTGAAGGACAAGAACATCTCACAGATTTCCTAATTTAAATATGGTTTGTGAGGGAAAATAAATTTGGGGTTTATTTGAGATGAGCCCATTCCCCATTTGCTGGAGGGTAGGGGGAGGTCCTTTTTTCACCTGAGATTGCAATGAAGATTGAATCGTTTGAATGTGCTTTAGAGAATGGCTTTCTGACTAGCTTTCCCAGGCATATTGGGCCAGAAGGAAAAAGTAACCAAAACAGCCAGCTCTTTCTCCCTTTTTGAAAGCCTGCTGCTTTTCTGTTGCCTTTTTTCCTACTTCTCCCCTGCAGCTGAAATAGTCTTAGGAAGAAAACCCTTCTTCAGCGAGCTGGCTCCTGGTGGTGCTTTCTGAGGAGGACAGCACGGACTTGCTAACAGACTCAGTCAGTGTTGCTAGGTGTTGGGGAGCCTGAACCCTGTGTGAGCAGACTGCTGTTTTATGACAGTGCTGTTGATGTTGCCTATCATGCAGTCTGAAGCCACATGATTTGATTTCAGAAGTAGAGGCAATAAGGGATTTGATTCAACAGTGCCCATGGCTCTGCTGTGAAGGCAGCAAGTTGCACAGGGGTCAGTTTCAATGGCTAGTGGCGGTAAGAAAGGGGGTCTCTTTTGGAGTGGAGACCAGTGCATTCCTGGGGCTCAGCCACTCAGAGGAACTGGTCCCTTAGCAGATTTCACCTGCCTGGGAGAACTAGGCAGAGAGCAGAAGGTGTGCTCAGAGCAGAAACAGGGAAGGGCTAAGAAGATAATCTGGATTTATTGGCTAGCCAGGGAGAGCATGGTGTTGCCCGAGGAGGGCTAGACCTAGATACCTGGACAGGTGTTCAAAGGAAGAGAGTGCTGGATAAGAGTCAACTCCCAAACAGACTTTGTATCTTCTCTGGGAATCAGGAATTGCCAGCCCGGATGCATCCAGAACCTGGTGAGTTGCAAAGGCAAGCAGAAGAAAGATTGCATAGACAAATAAACACCCCATGCTTTCATCAGTGTCTGCAGGCTTCCTGTCTGCTTATTCAGCTGTGATACAGATAGACTTGAGGATGCAGCTCTGCTGTGTCCTTGCTCCTAACAGGAAACAAGGTATAGCCCAGCCAAGCCAGAGGTCTGCGGAGTGGATTTCCATGTTTCAGGTGCCTCTGCAGATTCCCTCTTGCTTTAATACTCTCCCAGCCCTTCCCTTGACCCCATCTCCATCAAAATATATAGGAATCTGGCACCTCTGGGTTATAACTGTCAATTAATTATTATGCTCTCAAACATTAACTCTAGGCATTTGTATATTAAACCATTTCTCTTTAAGTATTGCTTAGAAAACTTCCTTACTGCATTAAAAGGAATTTCAAATGCAATACAAGTGAGGACAGCAATTTTTTTTTGCAAGGAGGTCAAGACAAGATGTTCCTGCCTGACCCCGGGGGCAAGGAAAACTCATTTTATTTGTGGATGGTGCCCTGTGATCTGTTTGGGATTGCCTGCCCTGCTGCTGGGGTCTCAGCCTGCCTAATTTCCACATAGACTGGAAAAGCCTGGTTTTCAATCTTTTTGGGGGGTCGGGGGAACAAAGTCTCGCTTTATCACCCAGGCTGGAGTGCAGTGGCGTGATCTTGGCTCACTGAAACCTCTGCCTCCCAGGTTCAAGCGATTCTCCTGTCTCAGCCTCCCAAGTAGCTGGGACTACAGGTGTGTGCCACCACGCCCAGCTAATTTTTGTATTTTTAGTAGAGACGGGGTTTCACCATGTTGGCCAGGTTAGTTTTGAACTCGTGGTTTTGGGTGATCTGTCTGCCTTGGCCTTCCAAAGTGCTAGGATTACAGGTGTGAGCCACTGCGCCTGGCCTCAATCTCTTTTTCTTCCTTTAAAAGAAAAAAAAAAAAAAAGATCTAGAGCCTTCCCTTCCCGAAATTGGATGAGTCTTTTCCTTCCATGTCATGCTCCCTTTGTTTACCTGAGTCACTGCTATCCAGAGAATCCATATCCTGCCCCTCAAAACTCGAGATTCGGATTTTATGCTTTCTGTGAATGTGGTAACCTTTCAGGGAATTTTTAATGGATTTTTATGTAGACCCATAGGTGATACCCAGGATTGTAGTGTTGTGCTTTCACTATTACTTCTCTGTCTGTTTATAGTGTTTCTCTGACAAAGAAACACATCGCAGGAATGCAGCTTTTAGCAGAAGCATTATTGTCTCATGTTTCCTGTTAATTTCAACTCCCTACCAACACTTTCTATCCTTGCTTTGTTTTTTTCCTCAACACTTATCACTATTTGACACACTATTTGTTTTACTAATTTATCTTGCTTTATTATCCATTTCTCCAATAAATAAATGTAAGATCCACGAGGGCAGAGATTTTTATCTATTTTATATACTGCAGTATCCCCAACATCTAGAATAGTATTGTACATGTAGTAAATGATCCATAAATGCTTACCGAATTGATGAATCAATGATTGAATCTTCATACTTGCAATAGGGAATATTCAGTGCAGAAAAGAAAAAACTGTACTGTCCATATATTTTTATAGTGCTGTGGTGTTTTTAAATTGTTTGTTGTTGTTGTTATTTCAAGGTAAAAGAGTTTTGTCTTATTTCTCCGACTGATCTGGGGAGGTGATATCAGTCTCTTCAAGTCAGCAAGCAGGTTTTGAGTGTCTTTTGTGTTTAGTATCACTTTTTTGGATACCCACAACCCTGAGCTGAGCACCTGGTAGACTTGTAAATAAGCCTCATTGTCTTGTTATTCATTTGATGTAAGACTTTTCCTCACACTCATGATTGGAAAGTCCTTGAGATATGCCTAGACCTGAGGCCTAGGCTCACTGTAAATGTTTGCTGCCAATCAGAATGCAAGCACTGACTAAACTATTAAAGCTTCATACTGTGTGATGTTAACAAGAATGGGTTTTGTGTTGCACCCATACCCACAGAACCAGGCTTTTGGTACCATCATTGATCTACAAATTAGGCCCAGTTACAGATGGATCCTGAATTTGTAGGCCTGATGTTTATACAATTTGGGGAAACACACCTCAAGGAAAATAATATAAAATTATAAATATAAACCTTTAGGGCACCTCCCGGGGCTTTGGAAGAGGCCCATACAAATTGAGAAGGCCTAAAGCTTAAGCTTTCTTGACTTCCTGATAAATCTGCTTTTGAGTCCAATCCAGAAAATTCTTGGAATCGCAACAGCTACAGGAAATTTTGTATGCTGGGGAGTGAGGGTGGGGGCATCAGTGATTGTCAATGAGTCATTAGCCATCTTTCTTCTAAGTTAGCCCAGAGTCAGGTGGTATAATGAAAAAAAGCAGAAGATGGCATCAATTAAATATGAACAGTTGACCAGGTGTTAATATGCACACTCTTCTGGTGACTAGTTGGATAAGTTGGTAGTGGTGAGTAGAGCAGCATGATGTGTGTATTGCCACCCCGATTTCCTTTTCCAATGTCGAACAGTCCTCCTTTTCATAGGGCTTTAACTCTATACAGGATAGGACTGAAACAAAGGATGGTTGATGGTGTTCTTGTGTGCCACCACACTGATTGAAATGTATTTGCAGGCACCTGCTCAAATTGAAGAGCTCTGCATAAAGTAGAAATATAAATGTGTGCATTTCAAATGGCTGCTGATACAGGGAATCTGCAGGTGCAGTTTGGATATAGTTATGATATGAATAGAAATGCAAATTCAATGAATAAATATATCAGAGCACATCATTGCACTTACTATACACCTGAAGTTGTAGGATTAATTATAGAGTTTATGAAATGATATAAAATGTAGTATGAAAGTGTGAGGTGGGTTATTTTTATGAGAGTAGAAATCATGGCAGTGGAGGTACTATAAGCAACTCCTGATTATCTGTGAGCAGATTATATGTTTTACTGTTCTATGCAACTCAAAGTAAATTAACAAAGTAGAGGAATAGTTGAATGCACTTATAGGAAAATTAATGACACTGTTACAATTGCTTAGATAAATAGTGAATCTTTTACTGGTAGTTACCTGGTACTTGTAAAGTAGATAATTCATAATCTGTTTTATCTTCTGTAAAACCAGTCATGGCATGTGTAGTAAATAGTAGATCTGAGGTTAATGTGAGTTGGGCTTGGATCGGTTTTTTAAAATACTGATATCTGGTCCTATACCTAAAGATTCTGAGTTGATTGATCTGGGGGTACATCATGGGATTCAGGAATTTTTTAAGTTCCCCAGGTGATACTAATGTGAAGCCAAGTAGGAAATACTTGTGTGTGCGTGTGTGTGTGTGTGTGTGTGTGTGAATGAATATTTTACTGAGGTAATGTCAGTTAAGGGTAAAAATTTGGATTTTCCAAATTTCATATTAGATTTGGATGTAGATGGATTTCATGATTATTTGATTAATTCAGTAGAAGAATGTGGTTAAAACAGTTGTGTAATCTTAACCCACACCCTCAGGCAATTTAGGAAGTATGTCTGGATTTCATTCTACAGTCTAGTATTAATTTACATATTCAGTGTTTTAGGTGTAGATATAGTAGGTGGGCTGGATGTGAGGAGTGCTAGACTGAGTCCTGTGTGTGTCACCTTGGACAGTTTCTCTCTGGGCCTGTTGTTTCATGGTGGAAGCCTGAGAGCTCAGCTGGTGCACTGGCTCTCCAGGTGTGATCTCTGGGCCTGTAGCATCAGCATAACCTGGGAACTTACTGGAAAAATAAATTCTCGGGCCACACATCATTCCTACTGAATCAGCATTTCTGAGGGTGGGTCACAGCATCTGTCTTTTACAGGCTCTTTAGTTGATTCTGATACATACTAAAGTTTGAGAAGCAGTGAACTAGTATAATGTCTGAGCTGCCTTCCCTGTTTAAAAATCTGACTCCATATTACTTGTAGTAGACTATACAGTAGATGAAAAACCTAAATTTGAATCTCTTCCTAAGCACTAAGTACAATTCAACCTTTATCTTTTGGTAGTTTTTGCACAGTATGCATAATTGATGTTGTTCCAAGTTGTACATTTAAATTCTCACTTTTCTTCATCATTTAAAATATGGAAGGTTGCCTAGAGTTCTGCATCATGTTAGAAAATCTTTTTATCTCAAAGTAATAAAAACTGTTGTAGTAATTATTCTCTAGTTACATTTTTATAATGGCTTTATTGAGCTATAATTCACGTACCATACAATTCACCTGTTTAAAGCCTACAGTTCAAGCTGGGTGTGATGGCTTATCCCTGTAATCCCAACATTTTGGGAGGCCGAGGTGGGAGGATTGCTTGAGCCCAGGAGTTCAAGACCAACCTGGGCAACATAGTAAAACCCCATTTCTACCAAAAAAAAAAAAAAAAGCTGCATATGGTGGCACACGCCTGTAGTCCCAGCTACTTGGGAGGCCAAGGTGGGAGGATCTTTTGGGCCTGGGAGGTGGAGGCTGCAGTGAGTAATGATCGTGCTCCATCCCAGCCTGGGCGACAGAGCAAAAACCCTGTCTAAAAAAATAAATAAATAAATAAGTCTACAGTTTCATGGATTTTAATATATTCCCAGAGTTGGCCAACAGTCACAATACATTTTAGAACATTTCCCCAAGCCCTTTAGCTGTTAGCAGTCACTCCCTATTTGTCTCTTCCTCTAGCCCTTTGCAACTGCTAATCTCTTTTCTGTCTCTGTAAACTTATTTGTTCTCGATATTTAATATAAATGGAATTATTCATACAATATGTGCCCTTTTGTGCTGGCTTCTTTTACTGGCGTAATGTTTTTGAGGTTCAACCATTTTTGTAGAATGCATCAGTCACTTGATCCTTTTTACTGTGGAATAGTATTCTATTGTATGGATATACCACATTTTATTTATCCATTCATGAGCTAATGGACATTGAGGTTATTTCTGCTTTTTGGCTGCTGTGAATGATGCTGCTATCAATGTTCATATACAAATTTTTGTGTGTTTTTTTGTTTGCATTTATGTGAGTACATACCTAGGAGTAGATTTGCTAGGTTGTGTGATAAGATTATGTTTAACTGCTTAATAAACTGTCAAACTGTTTTTGAAAGTGGCTGTACCATTTTGCATTTCCATCAGCAGTGTAACTGAGTTCCAATTGCTCCATATAACAGAGTAGTCCCAATTCTTCCCTTGTAATATTACTGTGAGTTATTTTACTTATCCATATCCTATAATCATCCAATACATTGTTATTATTATTAATATTTTGAGATGGAGTCTCACTCTGTCGCCCAGGCTGGAGTGCAGTGGCGCAATCTCGGCTCACTGCAACCTCCACCTCCTGGGTTCAGGCAATTCTGCCTGCCTCAGCCTCCCGACTATTATTACTTTAAGCAAAGTTATCTTTTAGATCATTTAAAAATAAGAAAAACAAAAGATTTTCCTTTATCTTCATTTTTTCCTTCTTCAGTGCTCTTCTTCTGTTTATATAGATCCAAGTTTCTGACCTTTATCATTTTTCTCTGCGTAAAGAACTTCTTTTAACATTTCTGGCAGGGCAGATCTGCCAGCAATGAGTTCCTCCAGTTTTTATTTGCCTGAGAAAGTCTTTATTTCTCCTTCACTTTTGAAGCATAACTTCACTGAACATAGAACTCTAGCTTGGTGGTTTTTTTCTTTTAACACTTTAAATATTTCACTCCACTCTCTTCTTGCTTGCCTGGTTTCTGATGTGATGTTGTCATTCTTGTCCTTGTTCCTCTGTTGGTGTTTATTTCAAGAACTTCTCTTTATCTTTAGTTTGCTGCAGTTTGAATATGATATGCCTAGATGTGGTTGTCTTGGTATTTATTCTGCTTGGTGTTCTCTGAGCTTCCTGGATCTGGGTTTCATGTCTGTTATTAGTTTTGGAAAGCTCTTGCCATTATTAATGCAAATATTTCTTTGACTCAGTTCTTCAGTACTCCAATTACTTGTTTGTTATACCCTTTGAAATTGTCCCACAGTTCTTGTATGTGCTCTTCTGTTTGGGTTTTTTCCCCCTTTCCTTTTTCTCTTTGTGCTTGAGTTTGGAAATTTTGATTGGCCTCCCTTCAAGGTCACTATTCTTCCCTCAGCTATGTTGAGTCTACCGATGAATCAGATAAAGACATTCTTCATTTCCGTGTCTGTGTTTTTTATGTCTAGCATTTTCCTTTGATTCTTAGTTTCTATTTACCTGTTTACATTACCCATCTGAACTTGCATATTGTCTACTTTTTCCATTAGAACCCTTGACATATTATAGATACTTCCCTACTTACAATGGCTCAACTTACAACTTTTTGACCTTATGATGGTGTGAAAGTGAAGCACTTTCGGTAGAAACTGTGCTTTAAGTATGCATACAACCATTCTGTTTTTCACCTTCAGTATAGTATTCAATAAATTATATGAGATATTCCACACTTTATTGTAAAATGGGCTTTGTGTTAGATGATTTTGCCCAACTGTAGGCTACTGTCCTGAGCACATTTAAGGTGGGCTAGGCTAAGCTGTCATGTTTGGTGGGTTAGATATATTAAATGCATTGTTGACTTACACTTTTTTTCATTTAAGATGGGTTTATTGGGATGTAACTCAGTCATAAGTTGAACAGCATCTGAAATCATAGTTATTTTAAATTCACTGTCTAATAATTCCAAGGTCTTTGTCATATCTAAGTCTGATTCTGATGCTTGCTTTACATCTGTTATGGGCTGCACTGTGTCCCCACTAAATGCATATGTGGAGGTCCCACCGTTACCCTAGAATATGACTGTAGTTGAAGACAGGGTCTTTAAAGAGGTCATTAAGGTTAAATCAGGTCATATGGATGAACCCTATAAGGAGGCTATTAGGACATACACATAGACTAAGGCGTGACCACGTGAAGACACGGGAAGAAGACGGCCACCTACAAGCCAAAGAGAGAGTCTCAGAAGAAACAACGCGCTGACTCTGAGATCTGGACTTCTAGTCGCCACAGCTATGAGAAAATACATTTATTTAGCACCAATTCTGTGGTATTTTATTATGGCAGCCTGAACAAATTACTAAAGTCTCTTTAGACTGTGTTTCTTCTTGCCTTTTGGCATGCCTTGTAGTTTTTTGTTGAGACCCAGACAGGCTATATCAGATAATAGAGACTGAGAATGATAGGCCTTGAAGTGTGAAGATTTATGTTATCTGGCTAGAATTTGGGTCGTGCTTGATGTTTGCTGTAGCTATAGGAACCAAGGGCTTCAAATTCCTTCAATGCCCTTTTTGTTTCCCTTCACAACTTGGGGCTTCCCTAAGTACTCCTTCTCAGAGAGAATCTGTTTTCGAGCTCTTTCTGCTGTAATCTACTGTTATCTTACTGGGTCTCTGTTAGGGTGGGGTGATGGTGGGGAGGAGGAGTCTTCTATATCTTCCAATGAAACCTTAGTGTTTTAATGGACTGGCGTCTTGAAGCTGTGACCCTTACAAACGTTTCTCCAGTGATATAGCTTCTTTTCCCACTGCCCCCTGCTTCCCTGGCTGCTGCATTCCCAATTTATTTCCTTGAATCCCTGACCCCTGTAGACTATATTATTTTCCCCGTAGCTAAGAAGAAGGCGAGAGGGGACTGGAATGGGAAAAATGTCTTTTTCCAAGTGGGATAAGGCTTAGGCAAAGCCTTTTTCCCTGAAGAGCTGGCTTTCATTGTGGAGAAGGCCCTGGGCATATTTCCAGTGCTACTCTTCCCCTCACCCTGCAAGAGCCATGAAGAGATCTTTCTCCGGTGTTTACTGGGAGGACTTGGTGTGATTCCTGGAGGTAAAGTCCCCAAATATGTGGCCGCCCTCCTAAGAATGTGGTTCTCAAGAGCGTCTCACTGTCATGCTGGTCCACACTCAACCTCCAGAAGTTCATCAATACAACCATTCAAGTGCTGCTACCAGGTCCTGGTTCCAGCGACTTCAGCTCCAGGTAGGCAGATCTGTGTCTCTCTGGATGTGCTTGTTTTTTTTTTTTTTTTTTCCAGAGTTTGTGATGACCATTTCCCTTGAAACCTCAGTTTTCTGGTGTGTCCAAGAAAAGTTGTTGATTTTCAGGCTATTTCATTCTTCTTGTGTTATGGATGGATATGGTAACTTCTAAGTTCTTTATGTGTCAGAGCTGAAACTCAGATTCTCAACTTGGTGGGATCTTTATTGTGATCTATTAATTTTGTAGGTCAAATTGGGGAGAAATGCACATCTTAACAATACTCAGCCTTTCAATCCATTAACTGGGAATGTCCCTTCATTTACTGAGATCTTCTCTCACTTCTCTCAGCGATATTTTATATTTTTTAGCATACAAATCTTACATTTGTTTTGTTGCACTTATTCCTAAGTATTTGACTCTTTTTGGTGGTATTGTGAATAGAATTGTTTCCTTTTATTTTTAGATAGTTTGTTGCTAATATTTAGAAATATAATTGATTTTTCTAGGTTGTCTTGTTTTCTACAACTTTGCTAAATTCATTTATTAGTTCTACTAGGTTTGTTTTCAAAGATTCTTTAGGATTCTCTACATATAGAATCATTTCTTCTGTGAATAAAGATAGTTTTATTTCTTCCTTTCCAATCTATACGCCTTTCATTTTCTTTCTTTCTTTCTTTCTTTTTTTTTTTTTTTTTTGAGACAGAGTCTCGCTGTGTCACCTCCACCTCCCGGATTCAAGCGATTTGCCCACCTCAGTCTTCCAGATAGCTAGGATTACAGGCAGCTGCCACCACACCTGGCTAACTTTTCGTATTTTTAGTAAAGACAGGGTTTCACTATATTGGCCAGGCTGTTCTTTCTTGCTTTATTGTACCGACTAGACAAAAATTAATTTTTATAAGCCTGTGTTTTGAATTGCAAGCGCTTCTTTGAAGTCCTTGTCAAGCAGGGGAACTATACACTGGTGATGATATAGTTGGTGCTCATATTTTACAGTAATAAATATAATGATATAAACATACAATCAGCTCACAAAAGGCACCTATCAAAATAATCCCACAAAGCTCTTTCCGTACACATCCCATTGGAATTCAGACTTTTTTTATTTTTTGAGAGATAGAGTCTTGCTCTGTCACCCAGGCTGTCATGGAGTACAGTGACACAATCATGGCTCACTGCAGCCTTGAACTCCTGGGCTCAGGTGATCCTTCCTCCTAAGCCTCCTGAGTAGCTGGTACTATAGTTATGCACCACTACATCTGGCTAATTTTTTTTAGGTTTTGTAGAGATGAGGTCTCTCCACGTTGCCCAGGCTGGTCTCCAACCCCTGTCCTTAAGTGATCCTCCTGCCTCGGCCTCCCAAAGTGCTGGGATTACAAGTGTTAGCCACTGTGCCTGGCTGGAACCTGACTTTGAAACTAGATTAGCTGTACCTTAATAGGCCTTGTACAGAATCACTGGGTAATTCCTGAATAAAAGTATCCAAGGATACTTCTTTTCATCTACTTGTTCTTTCACACCATTCTTCAACAGACTCAGAACACCTTTTTGTTTTTTCCTACTGGAGGGTATCCTAGTTTGGGACATATTTTCTATTGTTTTTTTCCAAAATATATTAAAAATATTTAAACATTATTTCACTAAAGACCAGTACTTTAACAGTGGTCCCAAGTCCTATTTTTAAACACACACACACACACAGACACACACATGCACACACGCACACTCACTCACATTTTGCTTGGAATTAGAATTGTGGAACTGCAAAGCTGCAGCTTTCACTGGTGTGAGTACACTCCTGAGCCTGCGAAGCAGCTAGAATGCTCATGGCAGGTGGGCTTTGCATTCTCTTCCTGGAAACATGCCACGCAGCAAGCTAGATCACAGAGATATCTTTGCTGTGCTTTCCAAGCAGACCCAAATCCTGTTCCAGCTGGCCTGTCCACCTTCTTCCCTGATGGTGCTGCACTGCCAAGTTCCTTTTCTTTGCACTTTCCCTTCCCAGGCTCCCTGCAGGCTGCTCTCTTCTATTACTGTCTCTTCTCAGCAAAGGTACAATGTAGTTGATTGTGCCTCACATGGCTTAATTGCTGCTTGATTACATTACTGTTTCATCCATGTCAGGGCCAGGCAAGTAACCTAAGTAGGGATGGAGAGGTGCTGCCATGTTTGAAGGACACAGCCACTGCCCAGCCCCTGCAGATTGTTGCCATGAGGGGCTGCAGGACTAGGGCTGTCAGATGTGTTTTCTCTGTTTTTTTTTTTTTCCAGCCAGAAATCTTGATATTTATGTGAAATTTTCTGTTTTGAAATGTTGGAAGTGAATTCACACTCTTTAAAAATACTGTCCAGGCCAAACACAATACTTTCATGGGCCACATTTGGCTGTGAGCCACCAGTGTGTGACCTCAGATTTACTGTAATCACTTACAGCTGGAGTTGTAGGTTGATACAGCTAAGATTTCCAGAGACACTCCTAAATATTAGCAGTAAACTCCTGAATCTCTTCAGTGCCACTCCCATGTATCTTCTATTCCTTTTACTGGGTGATTTTACAGAAAGTTGATCTCTTCTCGGGCGCTGTGCTTGACCACATTCGCTTTCAGAGGGTAATCTTATCTCACAGGTCTGAGCCTCCCTCACTATGTCATCCCCTCACTATGGAAGGGGCACAGTGGGGACCGTCTTTCTTCATCTCACGTTATAGATTCTGAAGCAAGTGTGGCTTCTGGAGTGGTGAAGGGTCTTGCCCAGGTTCTCATAGTTATTGAGAATGAGCCTCAGATCTATCCACTGCTAAACTGCTGCTTTCTTTGCCCTGATATAGCCTCCAATCCATATTAACTTCAAAAACAGCAAGAGCTTGGGAAGCTTGAATTGCTTAATTTTGTTATTAACTCTTGCTTCTGCCTTTCTCTGCAGCACGTCCATTTCTTTCCGTCTTTTTCCCACCTCTGTATCCACCTAGCATTCCCCTAAGTGATAGACACAGCAGTTTGGGGACTCCAGAGAGATGAGCCTGGGGGAAATTAGTAGTCTGTGGATGGGTTCTTAGTTGACCAGCAGTTAGCATTGAAGGATCTGTGATTTCATTCACAGCATTGTGGAAATCAGGGCCTTAGTACAATGATATGATCTGGTTAGAGGAAGCATGTATTTCTGTATTGAGAATTGGATTAAATTTGCAGTGAGATATTGATTACTGTGAATTAAGTTGATGTCACATATATACTCTGCTGTCTACAGTCTCAGGATTTGTGAGAACACTCAGCACTGTTTAAATAGCTTAGCAGCATGCATAAACTTATAAGAAAGGCACAGAATCTGGGCTTTTTCCAGGGTCTAGATTACAAGCTAAAATGTAAAATTTGGGCAGGAATTACAAATCAATTTTCTGTTTCAAAATCAGAAGCTTAATATCATGTGGGTGTTGTACTGCATTGATTTCCAATGGAGTGTAGATGGGGTAGAATAAGAACAGCCGGGGACTTCCTCAAAATATACCTGTCCCCGTGGGGATTCTGAGTGGCCTCCCAGAGGCAAGCAGTCCAGAAGAGAGATGTTATTGATGGCAATGTGCTGCACGTGTGAATGGTGTGAAAACAGACAGAAGGCTAAACATCACTGCTCTGCTATCTGCCAGCCCTAAAAAGAACTATGCTCACTTTCTGAATGCACTTCTCTATCTTCTGGTTAGTCAGAGGATGATGGGAAGCAGGCTGCCTATGTAACCTGTTTTAGCAATGACATTCAGAAGTCTAAAGTCAAAATGTTGGCTGCATGCAATGTTTCTTATATGGGGCCCTCACCATCTTTTCATTTTGGTATAGCCCACCCTTGCCTTATTTCTTATTCATCTCCTCTTTTTCTGTATCATGCTGTCTTTTTACCTTGCTAGGTTCTCACCTTTTGGAATCTGCTCCTATTTCATGGAGATACATCCTCTTGCTAGGACAGGCTATGTGCTTTGCAGCACCCAGTGTGAAATGAAAATGCAAGTGTCCCTGTTGAAAAAATTATTAAGAATTTCAAGAATTCTTATTAAGAATTATTAAGAATTTCAAGAATTCTTATTAAGAATTATTAAGAATTTCAAGAATTCTTATTAAGAATTATTAAGAATTTCAATTAAGATGCAGGGCATCTAACCAAGCATGAGACCTTCTAAGCATGGGCTGTGTGTGACACAGGCTGTACACCAAGAAACTGGCCCTGCCTCTTGCAGTCTTGTCAGGAGTCCAGCAGTCTCTTAATGCATCCAACTGGGTCCTGTAGTAAATTGCTCTCAGGATGTGGCCTCCAGTGCATTTCTAGGATTATATCTTGGTTCTGTAGAAGTTTTCTGTGGTGAAAAATATATTCGTAGTATCCCTTTATTTTAAAGACCAAAAAATCTGAGGCTGGGAAAGACCAATTAGAAAGACAAAAACTATCTGAACATAGGACTTCTGATTCTTTGAAGAAAATACACATTTTTTATTTTTTATTTTTATTTTTTTGAGATGGAGTCTCACTCTGTCGCACAGGCTAGAGTGCAGTGGCGCAATCTCCACTCACTGCAGCCTCTGCCTCCTGAGTCAGGCGATTCTCCTGACTCAGCCTCCCAAGTAGCTGGGATTACAGGCACATGCTACCATGCCTCGCTAGTTTTTGTATTTTTAGTAGAGATGGGGTTACACTATGTTGGCCAGGCTGGTCTTGAGCTCCTGACCTCAGGTGATCCACCCACCTTGGCCTCCCAAAGTGCTGGGATTACAGGTATGAGCCAACATACCTGGCCTGAAAAAAATACAAATTTTTTAATAATAACATACAGTGAAATACTTTTAACAATGCAGGAATGCTGAAAATAATATCTGATGAGTCAGAAAGACTCTCACTATCTAATGATGATTCAGAGTAAGCATAAAAACAAAAATTATCATCATATAAGACTAAAAAGGGCAGGCACGGTGGTGCACGCCTATAATCCCAGCACTTTGGGAGGCCGAGGCAGGCGGATCACAAGGTCAGGAGTTTGAGACCCGCCTGGCCAACATGGTGAAATCCCATCTCTACTAAAAATACAAAAGTTAACCGGACGTGGTGGAGCACACCTGTAATCCTAGCTACTCAGGAGGCTGAGGCAGGAGAATTGCTTGAACCTGGGAGGCAGAGGTTGCAATGAGCTGAGATAGTGCCACTGTATTCCAGCCTGGGCGACAGAGTGAAAATGTCTCAGAAAAAAAAAAAAAAAGACTAAAAAAATTCTGTTTCCTGGACTTTTTGGTTATTTGAATCTTTATAATAAAGGCAATAGGGCAAATAAACAGTGGTGGTCATGTCAGTATTATGCAAAGCTGAAAATTATTATGCAGGAAAGTTAGAAATAGTAGACAGCCTCAAAAATATACAATGAAAAGTGGAATTTCTCAATGAACTTTTTTGGGAGAAATAACCAATGATAATGTTGTGATTATGTAAAACTTCATCAGCTTCATACATTAAAAGGATGTGACAAGCTTTTAGTTGAAAAATTTTTCAAACTATTATGTCAAAGATTAAATGTGGTAGTCAAAGTAATCTATGGAAACATACTGCTTTTATATGCTTGGTGGTGGAAGTCAGCACAAGTAAACCAAACATTAAAACTTCTAAGGTCTATGGTAAGGGAGGAAGGGGCTTTCAATCTGCCAGGAAAATATCCCCTTAGACTGTAGGTCCTGTGCGTGTTCCTTATTTATGCACCAGCTGTGATTAGTACAGGTTGTGCTCTTACCGGCACTTATAGCCTACGGCTTCACAAGTGCTGGGAAGACATAAGGCGATAACTTGATAACATGTAGTTAGCCTTTTTAATTGATTGTAAATACATAGCAGTTATGGGTCATTTTTATAGAGGTGAAGCTCCCAAAGCTTCACCTACATCTTGCAAACCATTCTCCTATGCTGCCCAGATGGGCATTTCTGTATATAAATTGAGTGGTTGCACTTATTATCAACATAGCAATGACTACAGTAATTTAGAGTTATACACTTCAATAGGCATACAATATACTGAGCAATGGTCCAAGTTTTACATATGTTAACTTATGTGTGAAGTAGTTAATATTACTATACTCAGGTTCCAGCAGAGGATACAGAGAGTTAAGTAAATCGCCTAAGGTCACTTAGGTCACACAGGGAGTAAGTAGCAGAATTGAATCCTGTCATCTGGCTCTTCTAACCACCACCCTACTCTGCTTGAATTTCATCAGTACTTTATTGCCTTGGCCCAATGCACACTTGATGTTTAAAAAATAAGGGAAGAATGCCAGGTGCAGTGGCTCACGCCTGTAATCCCAGCACTTTGGGAGGCTGAGGCAGCGGGAGGATCACCTGAGGTCAGGAATTCCAGACCAGCTTGACCAACATGGAGAAACCCAGTCTCTACTAAAAATAGAAAATTAGCTGGGTGTGGTGGCATACATCTGTAATCCCAGCTACTTAGGAGAATTGCTTGAACCTGGGAGGTGGAGGTTGCAGTAAGCCTAGATCATGCCATTGCACTCCAGCCTGGGCAACAAGAGTGAAACTCCGTCTCAAAAAATGAAAAATAAAAAAAATAAGTGAAGAAAGGGCCCACAGTCTAACCTGTCACCACCCTAACCTCTGCCTTATACATATAAGGCATAGCTGGAACCTTGTATTTGGGTTTCTGTAGTGCTGCCATTTTGTTTAGGAAGGACATGAACCTTTCTCTTGCATGGTCTGGTGGTTTTAAAAATATACCACAAACTTTTCTACTTCTCCGTTCAAGAAATGGTGCTAAATTTCCCTTCTCTTTAGTGTGGGCTGGACTTAGTAACTTGCTTCTAACAAATAAAGCAGAAGTGATTGTGTATGACTTTGGCACCTAGGTCATCAAAAGCTTAGCACCTTTCATCTTGGTCAATCTCTCTCTTGGATCACTTGCTGTGGGGAGAACCAGCTACCAAGTCATGAGGAGAGTCGCGCGAGGGAAAAAACTAGGAACTAGGTCTTCTGCCAACAGCCATGTGAGTGAGCTGGGAAGCAGACCCCGTAGCCCCAGCACAGCCTTCAGATGACTGCAGCCCTAGTGGACACCTGGACTCCAGCCGCATGGCCCTGAGCCCGATCCACCCAGCTAAGCCTCCGAATTCTTGTCCTAAACAAACTGTGAGATAATAAATGTTTGTTGTTTTAAGTCTCAAATTTTAGGGTGATTTGTTAGGTAGATACAGATCACTCATACAGGTGGTATCACAGTAGCCAGTAAACTTTGACCAAATTATTCATAATCACGTTAAACATAAGGGGCATATTTTCCTTTTTTGAAAGAGAAGCATTTCTGGGCATCCCCTGTGGAACACAGCACCCTGGGCTTATACTCAACCAAATGTTTTGAAATTGAGGGAGTATATTTGAAATTAACATGTAGCTTAAATCTGCCTTGTATTTCAAGGTTCCCGAACAGTCTTTCTCTTCTCTCGTCACCTGAAGTGCTCTGAATTGAATAGACTCATTTTCTTCTGCTGTTTGAGAGCCTAGAGCAGTTTGATTTTAACACAACTGTTGCTTAGCAATAAGAAGGAACTTAATGGTTCCACTCTATTCTGCAAACTGAGAGGAGCCTCCCCTGTGTAGCTATTGTCTGTGTGTAAGGCTGAATTTTAAATTGCAATTATCATTTGAAGATGAAATTGAAGCTGGCCTATGTGACACATTCTATGTACCCTAGCATCTCAGTTGCCCAGGGAGTTAGACTGGCCCAGTTTGAGGTCCCTTACAGACGTGCTGGTCTCTTGGAATTATAAGGTATTTAGAAGTATGAGACAAAGCTGGAGAGAAACTAGTAAATTCCTCATTGGTAGGAAAACAGGTTGTCTGTATTCACTATATACTTATTTTGTGATTCTGGGACCAAAAACTTGGCTCTTAAATTGTTGTGACTAGAACCTGGGCCAATGATTTTAGAAAAGAATCCATAGAGAAGTGGGAATTCTAACATTTGTCGGGGTGCGGCAGAGGGTGGGATGTCTAGCCACCACTGACCTCGCTACCCTGCTCTGTTGGCAAGGCTCCCAGAAATGTCAGCTGCTTAGAATTTTTAAACACAAGGTATAAATCTGATTGTTCATCAGAAAGGTTGGTATCATTTCAGAAGCCTCCACCCAAATTAAAAGTGTTATTCTTTCCCACTCTGTAGACTAAATTATGTACAAGCTTACTTGATTTTTAAAAATCTTCAATTGGTTATATAGGTCTTTCTGTGTACACACAGTACCATATCAGGTACTGTGGAAGGATAAAAATGAAATACATTGAGTAGAAGTACAAGAGTAGAAGGCATTGCTTCTACTCTTTAAGAACTGGTCATCTAGTTGAAAAGGTTAGATGAACAGGCATAGAGTACATGTTAAATGATCAAGATGTGAACTCCTGCATGCTATATAATAATCAGTATAATTATCAGCCAATGTTGTTAAACTCTGGATTTGAAAACAAAGTGTCACATTACCAAAATAACAAGGCTTCAGTGCATGACCCTGAAATAATAGGTTAATATAGTTTCAAATTATTTCATAGGCTCTTCCAATTAGTCAGCTTTCTCTGGCAGCAGATTTTTTTTTTTAACTTCGAAACACTTTCTTCCTCTGGATCTACAAGTTATACTTTATGGGTATGCATTTCGTGGTTTATGTAACAGTCTGAGGAATTTAGCTGGTATATTAGATTAGGTGGAGGCAGCATCTGTCATACTGGACTAAATTAATATTTCCAAGATTTCTGCATATGCATCATAATGAGAAGTGATGAGAGACATATTGGAGCAAATTATATGTCACTGGTTTTGAAAATCAAGAGTCATAAACCTGCAGGAAACCCCAAGTAGCCTAACTGAAATCGAGTAAAATAATAGTGCTGTGATGTGCTCTTATGTGTGTGTTTTTTAAAATAAATGTAACAAACAGCCATGGGGGACCAACTGTCTCCTTTTTCAGATATTACTGGATCATCAGCTGTAAAGGCTCTGAGGCTACATGTTTAATTATGTCTAGCATTTGAATGGTAACAGCGCAGATGTTACCTGCCTATAATCCTCCTCCTCTCTACAGATTTTGCTTTGTTCTTGCTTCTTGTTTTTGAGATCCTGCACACAAGTTGAAATTAATTAAAAACAGTAGAGCAACTTAGTCTGGATAAGCCTTCATCTGGCAAATAATGTTACACTGCCAGAGATTTCCTCTGCCAAAGTCAGTTCTCTTAATTCCTGTAGATGTGTATGAAACAAGCCATAGTCCCCTTTAGAGGCAGGCACTAAGTGCATACGGTCTCAGCAGAGGTTAGAGTCTCCTGCCTTGCCTTCCTTACCTTCCTCACTGGGTGTTAATGACCTGCAAGTGATGTTCTTTTTCTCTTTTTTCTGTACTAGCATTATGGATTTACGAAGACCTACGTATTCATTACAACGAGCCTGTGAAGTAGGAAGGCAGATATCATCTTCCTCTTCTGACAGATAAAGGAACAGGCTCAGTGAGGGACAGAGACTTACTTACTCAAGGGCAGTTATAAATCACAAACTGGACTCCTAGTCTAGTGCTTTAGGTTACTTTTGTTTAGTGGTATTTCACAGCCATATCTCTCTGATATTTCAAGGGACAGCTGAAGAATTAATTGGTATGCAGCTCTCACCCAGTGATTTTAACTACCAACCAGCTTCTCAGATTCAGCCACTTCCTATATATAAGAAAGTTTTGAGGACTGCCTTTTATCCCTGGTTTCCTTTGTGCAGTTCATAGTTTCGGTTTAATTTTCCAACAGGGCTCAGGGCATATTTGGATACTGATTGATACACATAGAAGCCGTATTTAGGGATCTGAACCTATTTCTTTGTTCTCATAAACATTGCTTCAGCTAAACATGTAACAAAACCATCACAGCAAGTAGAAGAAACACCTGAACTCACCAACTAGATTTGATTTATTTCCTTTGTCATTTAAAAATCCACCCTCGAACATCACACTCTGGGGACTGTTGTGGGGTGGGGGGAGGGATAGCATTAGGAGATATACCTAATGCGAAATGACGAGTTAAGGGGTGCAGCACACCAGCATGGCACATGTATACATATGTAACTAACCTGCACATTGTGCACATGTACCCTAAAACTTAAAGTATAATAATAATAAAATAAAATAAAATAAAAAGAAGATATACAATCAACAAACATACCAAAAAATGCTTAACCTCACTAATTATCAGGGAAATGCAACCTGATAATTAGTGATAATGCAATTAAAACCACAAAGAGAGACCACATTACTCCTGCAAGAATGGCCATAATTTAAAAATTAAAAAATAATAAATGCAGTGAAAAGGGGACTCTTACACTGTTGGTGGAAATGTAAACTAGTACAACTACTATGGAAAACAGTGTAGAGATTCCTTAAAGAACTAAAAGTAGAACTACCATTCCATCCAGCAATCCCACTATTGGGAAAATAAGTCATTATATGACAAAGACACATCATCATGCATGTTTATAGCAGCACAACTCACAGTTGCAGAAATATGGAACCAAACTGTATGCCTATCAACCAATGAGTGGATAAAGAAAATGTAGTATATATGCACCATGGAAAACTACTTATGCATAAAACAGAAGACAAAAATGGCCTTTGCAGTAACTTGGATGGAGTTGGAGGCCATTATTCTAAGTGAGGTAACTCAGGAATGCAGAACCAAACATCGTATGTTCTCACTTATAAGTGGGAGCTAAGCCATGAGGATGCAAAGGCGTAAGAATGATACAATGGACTTTGGGGACTTGGGAGGAAGGGTGGGAGGGGAGGAGGGGTAAAAGGCTATATATTGGGTACATTGTACACTACTTGGTGATGGGGGCACCAAAGTCTCAGAAATCACCACTAAATCACTTATCCATGTAACCAGAAACCACCTGAAACTGTTGAAATAAAATTTTTTACAATTAAAAAAAAAAATCCACCCTCCATGAGTTTCACCATCTTCTGATGGAGACTTAGGGAGAGAAGCCTCTCATTCTCAAAGACTGGCTGCCCTGTCATATTGTTCTTTCTAAACAGCTTTATGCATATATATTTCACATACCACCCGGTTCACCCATTTAAAGTATATAATTCAGTGGATTCTAGCATTGCCCTGCCATCTTTAGTGGGCTTCCAGTCTTGATTTTTGAAAACACCCAGGCTGCCTACTGTAGAAAGAGTTCACTTGGGATCTATGAGAAACTCTTCACTCTGAGTACTGTGGGGTGGGCGGAGGATACAGTTAAGAAGCTCCATGCCCTTGCAGGTTCACAATCTAGGCCTGAGGATTTGAGCTTCTGTTCTTATTACTTTAAGGAGGGAAATAAGGGGCTGTGTGCCTATTCCAAAGGACAATGGATGGACTCTGATTGCTGGTGTCTGGTGATTTGGCAGTGGGAAAAAGAAGTTTTTAGGGTACATGGGCCATAAGGGCCTTAGGGAGAATGGCCATGAGGGCACGTAAGAATGGCTCTCCAAGGGGTCAGAATTAAAGAGTGGTCAAGAGAGTGAATTCCGATATCAAATAAACCTGCACCTGAGTTCTGCCGTTTATTTAGCTGTGTGACCTGGGGCAGCCTCTTTAAGTCTCATCTTCTCATCTTTAAAATGAGAAGAATGATTGTACCCAACTCACAGAGCTCTCCTGAGGATTAAATGAGGTGAACCATGTGCAGTTCTTAGCTCAGCACTTGGAACCATCTAAGTGTTCAATGAATATTTTCTGCTGTTATTATTGGCTGTTTCCTCCACTTGATTTATAAGCTTCTTGAGATCAGGGACGGTGTGTTCACCATTAGATCTCCAGCCCCTATCGTCAAGGCAGACCAGAGTGTTGAAGTGAAATAGATGCATCCCCCCATCATCCATTTATTCTTTGGATTTCTTCCTGACTCACTTGTGTGCATGCATGTATGTGCATGTGAACACAAACACACACATACACACACACAAGCACACGACTCCCCAGACTGATTTGCAGGCAGGAATTAGTAAAATAACTGCAAAAGTTTAAACTAAAAAGTTTAAATTTAAAAAAACATATACTAATTGTGTGGCATCCCATGATAATTCAATAAAAGGAGTGTAATTTCTGGGCACAATCAAGAGACCCAGAATGAATCTGTGCTATATAATGGTGTTCACCACAGATGATGCTGTGTATAATGACAGATCACTGGAAAGAGAAGAGCCAAGAGGCTTGCCAATAGGTTTTGCAGTAGTAATATGAGGAGATGCTTATGACCTGCACTGGGACTGTTCAGGAAGGGGAAGAAGTCTGAGAAATGTTAGTGTAGACAGTTTTGATGGGCTATATATATTTTATTAAAGTTTAATATATCATATAAACTGTTTGAGTTATCACAGCTATCTGTGAAAGGCTAGGTTAATAATATGATAATGATCTCTGTTTACAGTTAGCTAAGTATTAGGTGTCACAAGATATCTAACTGTGAAGAACCAAAGAGAGGGGACTAGATGTACTTCAAAGATGGGCTTGTCCAGCCCTCTGGCCTCTGGAGAGGCATCCCCTGAGCATGTTCCTTTATGCCTCACAGCATTTTGAAAAGGTCTTGAGGCAGATCCCTAGCTGTACTGCAAGTACAGTACATGTCTGGGCTCCATTCAGGATAGAGTTGAAAGGAGATTGGGTTTTTGGTCCACAGGAAAACTGGTACCTTTTTTTTTTTTTTTTTTTTTTTGAGATGGAGTCTCGCTCTGTCACCCAGGCTGGAGTGCAGTGGTGTCATTTCTTGGTGTCTAGGACTTATTTATGGCTGCTTCTTGCCCATAGACACTCTTCTACTGCCTGGCTGACTTGTGCCAGAAAGAGACAGTTTTATTGGATATAGAAAATTCCAAGAATGGAAAGGCAGGAAGGTTAGGATCAAGGAAAGCACCTCCAAGATGCTCGAATACTTCCCTGTTGCTTTATTTCACTGACTGTGGTCACTTCTGCTATTTTCTTACTTAAGAGTTCTTTGAGACTTCCTCTGACACTGCTCCAGCCTTGCTAGTATAACATGGGTCCAGCTGCTGGAACTGACATTCCTGGAGTGATTTTCATAGGAAGCAACTTGGACCACATCCAGGACTACACTCAGCTGTACTGGTGCTATGATCATGTATATGTTTCAGAATAGTTTCCAATGTGGTTCAATTCAGCTAACATATTTTTTTAGTCTTGATTACTTTTTAGACACAATGATTATAATGCTTTATTCATTTATGTTGCAGTACTGGGTTTTTCCATAGTCAGAAGGATCTTGAGAACTAATGTTAAATCTATGGAAGAGAGATTTTTTTTTTTTGTTTATTTGAGATGGAGTCTCACTTTGTCACCCAGGCTGGAGTGCAGTGGCATGATCTCGGCTCACTGCAACCTCCGCCTCCCAGGTTCAAGCTATTCTCCCATCTCAGCCTCCAGAGTAGCTGGGATTACAGGTGCGCGCCAACATACCTAGCTAATTTTTGTATTTTTGGTAGAGACGGGGATTCATCGTGTTGGCCAGGCTGGTCTTGATCTCCTGACCTCAAGTGATCCGCCTGCCTCGGCCTCCCAAAGTGCTGAGATTACAGGCATGAGCCACTGCACCTGGCCGAGATATTTTTGTTCAAATTCAAATAAAGATTATGGGTACTCAACTCAGCCTTTGGACAATTACTGCTAATAATTTGAAGTTGTCACCAATGATTTATATATTGTTCTTACCAAAGTATGGTTTAATCCATCTAAGAAGAAAGAAGGATATACAAATTTAAGCTATCCCTTCTTCCTTCAATATCTGTAGGTTTTTAGGCAACATATTACTCCCTTCCCACCACAAAGCTATCTGATTCAGAAACAGGGTGACTTTATCCTAGATGAAGATGCTATGATGTATTATTTGCCAACATTTTATGTGCTTAAAATAATATGAGAACGGTAGAGTGAGGAGTTCAGCAAATTTCCTTCCCCAAAACAATGACAAAATTGTACAAAATTATCAAAACCAACCATTTATGAACTCCTGAAATCTAGCACAGGCATACCAAAATAGAAAAGCTTTTATTCAGGAGAAAGTACTGAACCTAGCTAGATAAGAACAGTGAGTGTCTATGGTATTTTAGCCTGAGACTGCTCTTGTCTCCTTACCCCATCTCCTTTAGTATGGGCAAAGTATGAAAACCATCAGCTTTGTTGTCAGGGGGCACTGACTTTGATTTGGAGCACAGTAGAATGTGGGAAAACCTCACGCTGTTGAGTGTTGTTGGAAACATTAGCAATCTCAGTGGCAAACAGCAGGGAACATCAACATTGCAACTAGCCTGAAGTTGTGATTCTGGGTGGGGCATGGAAATAAAAAACTCAACAAAGGAATTAGAATTAAAATGGTACATTATGAAATATTTATTTAACACTGAAGAAGGCATAAAGGACAAGCAAAGAAACAAAAAGGTGCTAGACATCATGATAAGTAAAGATACCAGCATTGTAATGCACCCCCAGTATGTCTGTATCCTAAACGGTGTAATCCGTGTGTATGTTACCTTACATGGCAAAGGAAATTAAGGTTGCAGTTGAAACTAAGGTTGCAAATCAACTGATCGTCAGATAGGAAGATTACTCTGGATTATTCAGGCAGGTCCAATATACTCACAAGGATCTCTAAAAGTGGAAGAGGGAGGCAGAAGAGTCAGCGTCAGATAATGCAATGTGAGAAAGACTCGAGTGGCCATAGCTGGCTTTGGAGGATGCCATGAGCCAAGGATGGAGGGCACCCTCTAGAAGCTGGAAAAAGCAAGAAAATGGATTCTGTCTTAGAGTGTCCTGAAAGGAATGCAACCTTGCTAGCACCTTGCTTTTAGCCCAGTGAGATCTGCATCAAACTTTTGACCCCTGGAACTGAAGGATAATAAATATATGTTGTTTTAAACCACTAAATTCATGGTAATTTGTTATAGCAGCAACAGAAAACTAATATGGAATGAATAGAAAGCAAATAGAAAAATGGCAGATATAAATAGAACCATATCAAATTCCATTAAGCATTAATTCATGGAAAATGCAAATCAAAAGGTAAATATTGTCAAACCATATAAAAAAGAAATATCTAACCATATGCCATATATGAAACACATTTTCAATTAAAAGACACAAATAAATTGAAAGTAAAGGAATGGAAAAAGGTATTCCATGTAAAAAAAATTCATGAGAGACTGGAGTGGCTCTACTGATAAAATAGACTGTAAGACCAAAAAAAAAAAAAACACTTATTAACAGCAAAGAGCGGTGTTTTATAATGAAAACACAGGCAATTCTTCAGGAATATATAATAATTATAAATATATGCATCTAACAACAGAGCCCTAAATACACGAAGCAAAAACTGACAGAATTGAAAGGACAAATAGACATTTCAACAATAATAATTGTTAACTTTAATACCCCACTCTAAATAATTGATGAAATAACTATACAAAAAATGAAAAGGATATAAAAGAGCTTGAACAACACTATCAACCAACTTGACCTAATAGACATATATAGAATACTCCATCCAATGAAAGCATATACATTTGGGGTTTTTTTAGACAGAGTCTGTCTGTGATCCAGGCTAGAGTGCAGTGGTGTGATCATAGCTCACTGTAATCTTGAACTCCTGGGCTCAAGTGATCAGCCTCCCAAGTAGCTAGGACTACTGGACTGACTAATTCTTTTTTTTATTTTTTGTAGAGACAGGGTCTCACTATGTTGCCCAGGCTGGTCTCAAACTCCTGGTCTCAAGCGATCCTCCCGCCTTGGCCTTCCAAAGTGCTGAGATTATAAGTGTAAGTTACAGCACCTGGCCAGAATATACATTATTTAAGGAAGACATGAAAATATCTCCAAGATACACCATACATGAAGCCATAAAATAAGTCTTACTAGATTTTAAAAGTCTGAAATTATGAAAGGTATGTTTCGAGAACACAGTTAGAAATCAATAATAGAAATAAACTTGAAAAGTCTCAAATATATAGAAATTAAACAACAAATTGTTAAATAACTCATGGGTCAAAGAAAAAATAGATATTTCTTTGACATACTGGTTTCATTTCCTTTGTGTATATATACACACAGTAATGGGGTTGCTGGACCATATGGTAGTTCCATTTTTGATATTTTGAGAAACCTCCACACTGTTTTCCATAATGGCTGTACTAATTTACCTTTTCACCAATAGTGCACAGAGTTCCCCTTTCTCCACATACTTGCCAGAATTTATTACTTTTTGTCTTTTTGATAATAGCCATTCTAACTGGGGTGAGGTGATATCTCACTGTGGTTTTGATTTGCATTTTGCTGATGATTAGTGACATTGAGCATTTTTTTCACCTGTTGGCCATTTGTGTGTCTTCTTAAGAAAAATTAGAAAATGTTTTGAAACAAATGAAAATGAAAACACAATATACCAAAATATATGGGATTCAGATAAGCAGTGTTTAGAGAGAAATGTATATATTTCAATATCTACATTAGAAAAGAAAAATGATCTTGAATCAGTCATTTAAGTTTCCACCCTCAGAAATTATTTTTTTACTAACATCTTTCACAAAAGACACCCTCAGAAATTGGTAAAAGGAAAGCAGACCAAACCCAAAGCAAACAGAAGTAAGGAAATATTAGAGCATAAATCAGTGAAATAGAAAACAGGAAAAAACATTAGAGAAAAATTTTAAAAAGCCAAAAGTGCTGCTTAAGAAGATCAACAAAATTGACAAATCTTAAACTAGATTGATCAATAAAAGGCAAGATAAGACACAAATTACCAAAATCAGGGATGAAAGCAGAAACATCACAACCAACCCTACAGAAATTAAAACAATTATAAGGAAATATTATGAACAACTTTATGCAAACAAATGTTCTGTCCAACCAAACCCACGCCCAAAACTGGCAGCAGTGGAGTTCCCATAAGGAACTACCCCAGACCATCCTGATATAGAAGCTGGTTAGGATTCCAAGAAAGAAAGAAGCACTAAACACTAGGGTGACTGGTCTAAAGCATTTATTAGGAGATCTTACAAACAGAGGGCTTCAGAGTCCTCTCAACAGATAGAGAGACAGGAGATGTTCTGGCCAGGTACGTCTATAATGAGGGAGTCGGGTTATGGAAATTATATGAGGGATTAGGGAATTTGACTTAGGGCTCGGGCTAGTTTCTACATTTTAGCAACATATTTGACCTTTCAGTGTTTTGGGCAACAATCTATACAACTTTATCTTGCCTGGGAATGTTCAAGGCCTCAGTGTGGGTTCAAGCCTGCAGCAGAGAGCATGCAGCTATGTCCAGGTACTTTATGTTCCCCTGTCAGGACAAAGAAAGAAAGTTGAGGGGGAGCTGAGGGTCCCTACAACAAATGAGATGAAATAGATAAATTTCTAATGAGACACAAATGATCAAAACTGATTCAAAAGAAGAAAAAAGAAAATCTGAACAGAGCTATAATAAATAAATTGGATTAGTAATTAAAATTTTTCCCAAAAGAAAACCTCAGACCTAGATGGGCTCACAGGTCTTTTCTACCATTATTTATTCTTTAAATGTTCTACCCAATGTTTAAAGAATAAATAATGCTGATCCTTCACAAAATCTTCCAGAAAATGGAGGAGAAAACATTTTTTGATTCATTTTATGAGGCCAGCATTACCTTGATACCAAAGTCAGACAAAGATACAAGAAGAAAATTACAAACTAATATCCCTCATGAGTAAAATGCAGAAATTCTCAATAAAATATTAGCAAACAAAATCCAGCAACTTATGAAAAAGATTAACACCATAAACAAATAGGATTTTTCCTAGAAATGCAAGGTTGGTTTAATATCAGACAGTCAATTAATATAATACATCATATAAATAATAAATGATAAAAACCATATGATTATCTTAAAATAGATAAAACATTGCAAAATATTTAATACCCATTCAATAAAGTAGGAATAGAATGAAAATTCCTTAATTTGATAAAAATGCATCTATGAAAAACCTGCAGTTAACATACATAGTGGTGAAAGACTGAATGCTTTCCTCCTGATGTAAAGAACAATATCAATGATGCCTGCTCTTGCCACTTCTATTCAACATTGCGCTGGAGTATCTTTAAAATGCAATAAGAAAAAATAATTTAAGGTAGCCTGATTAGAAAAGAGGAAGTAAAACTGTCATTATTCATAGATGACATGATGCAGTTTGTAGAAAACCTTGAGAAACCCACAAAAAGCCCCTACTCAAACTAATAAGTGCAACAAAGTTGCAGGATACAAGATCAATATATAAAAATCAATTGTATTTTGTATATTAACAATGAACAACCCAAAAATTAATAAAACAATTCTATTCACAACATCATTAAAAAGAATCAACTACGGCTGGGCGCGGTGGCTCACGCTTGTAATCCCAGCACTTTGGGAGGCTGAGGTGGGCGGATCACGAGGTCAGGAGATCGAGACCACGGTGAAACCCTGTCTCTATTAAAAATACAAAAAAATTAGCCAGGCGTGGTGGTGGGCGCCTGTAGTCCCAGCTACTCAGAGAGTCTGAGGCAGGAGAATGGCATGAACCCGGGAGGCGGAGGTTACAGTGAGCCGAGATCGCGCCACTGCACTCCAGCCTGGGTGACAGAGTAAGACTCTGTCTAAAAAAAAAAAAAGAAAGAATCAACTACTTAAAAATACATTTAACAAAAAAAGCTAAAGTCCTATAAAGTACCAAACATTGCTGAGCGACATTAGTGGAGAGATATACCAAGTTCGTTGACTGGAAGACTTAATATTTGTTAAAATGGAAATTTTCCCAAAACTGATTCATAGATTCAGCACAATTCCTATGAAAATATCAGTAGCCTTTGTATTAGTCTGTTCTCACACTGCTATGAAGAAATATTCCTACCTGAGACTGGCTAATTTATAAAGACAAGAGGTTTAATTGACTCACAGTTCCACATGACTGGGGAGGTCTCAGGAAACTTACAATCATGGCAGAAGGCACCTTTTCACAGGGCAGCAGAAGAGAGAATGAGTGCCAGCAGGGGAAATGCCAGATGCTTATAAAACCATCAGATCTCATGAGAACTCACTCACTATCACGAGAAGAATATGGGGGAAACCGCCCCTGTGATTCACTTATCTCCCACCAGGTCCCTCCCAATAGGGTTTATGGGGATTACAATTCAAGATGAGATTTGGGTGGGGACACAGCCAAACCATATCAGGCTCATTTACAGAAATGGACAAGCTGATCCTTAAAGAAAAAGTACAGCTTTAAATACAAATATTGGAAACCTCAGCAAGCTTTGTTTTTGGTAGGGTGCTAACACTTCTGTGGAAATGCAAAGGACTCAAAATAGCCAAACCATCTTGAAAAAATAAGAACTATGGTGGAGGACTTATACTTCCTGCCTTAAAACTTACTATAAGACTACAGTTAGCAAGATAGTACAGTATTAGCAAAAAGATAGTCATATAGATCAATGGAACTGAATTCCAGGATTCTAGGAATAAATTCTTACGTTTAAAGTTGTTGATTTTCTGTAAAGGTATCAATGTAATTCAGTAGGGACAGTGGTGGTAAGGAAATTGGACGGCTACACGCTAAAAGATTAATCCTAAATGTTAAGAGCCAAAATTATGAAACTTTGATAAGAAACATAGGAGAAATTGTTAGTGGATTGGGTTGGGCAAAAATTTTTTACATACAACACCAAAAGCAAGATCTATAAATTTTAAAATTTGATACATTAGGCTTCATCAAAATTGGAAACTTTTGAGTATCAAAAGACACCCTCGAGAAAGTGAACAGACAACCCATAGAGAAATAGGAGAAAATATTTGCAAATCATACATCTGATAAGGAATTCTATACGAAATATATAAAGAAGTTTTACGCCTCAATAATAAGATAACCTGAGAAAAAAGAAAAAATGGGTGGAAGATTTGAATAGACAGCTCATCAAAGAAGACAAATGAAACATGAAAAGATGTTAACATCGTTAGTCATTAGAAGAAATACAAATTAAAACCACCATGATATTCCCATTAGAATAGCAAAATAAAATTGACAGATGGTGACAAGAGGCAGTAAGAATGTGGAGAAACAGGAACCCTCATACATTACTGGTGGGAACGTAAAATGGTACAGCCACTTGGAAAACAGTTTGCCAGTTTCTTATGAGGTTCAACATAAGCTTACCGTAGAATCTAGCAATTTCATTCCTGGGTACTAGGTGTCTGCCATGAGAAATGAACCCATATGTTCCTACAAAAACCTATACATGAATGTTTATAGCTCCATTATTCATAATGGCCCCAAATTAGAAACAATCCAAATGTCCATCAGCAAATGAATGGATAGTCAAATGTGATATATTAATACACATGAATATAAATGTGATATATTAATATATAAGCAATCATGCTATATATTAAATGTGATATATTGCAAAATGTTCTGCAATAAAAAGGAATGAATGACTGAGACATGCTACAGCATGGATGAAACGCAAAAATATGCTAAGTTAGAGGTTGGCAAATGTTTTTTTAAAGGGTCAGGTAGTAAATATTTCAGATTTGTGGACAAGATGGTCTCTGTTGCAACTTAGCAACTCTGCCTTTGTAGTGCCAAAGCAGCAACAGACAGTATATGAATGCATAGCTGTAGCTGTGTTCCGGTAAAACCTTATTTACAAAAACAGGCAGCAGGTAGTTTGCTGACTCCTGTGCTCAATGAAAGAATCTGGATGCAAAAGACCATGTACTCTACGATTCCTTTACTGGATGTTACATTAAATATCCAGAAACAGTAAATCTATAAAGACAGAAAACCGATTAGTGATTGCCTGGCTTGTGGGTGGAAACAGGGATTGACTACAAATTGGCACTAGGGATATTTTGTGGGTGATCGAAACGTTCTATAATTGGATTGTGGTTATGATTGCAAAACTATAAATTTACTAAATATCAGTGAACTCTGTGCTTATAAAGGGTGAATTACATGGCATGTAAATTACACCTCAATAAACCTGTTAAAAAGAACATATAATTTCATTTATTCTTGTTTCTGTTGTTTTACTGGCTTAGCCATTTTCTGCTTATATTATTATTCTCATTTTATCTTCAGTGAAAGACCTGTTTTATTAGTGACTAGTGCCCAAGCTAACGGCAGTGCCTAGAGAGTTTTGTAAGAACCTTGGAACTTTGAATTCTCTTCAGAGCAAAAGTTGATATGTGTTAGGTGAACTCTTTTTGAACCCTCTCCCAGGGATCTTATTATAAGGAAAATCCTAGTTAGAACTACGAAGCAGGCCAGGTGCAGTGGTTCACATCTGTAATCCCAGCACTTTGCGAGGCCAAGGTGGGAAGATTGCCTGAGGCCAGGAGTTCAACACCAGCCTGGTCAACATAGCAGGACTTCGTCTCTACAAAATAAAAAATAGGCTGGGTGCAGTGGCTCACACCTGTAATCCCAGCACTCTGGGAGGCCAAGGCGGGCGGACCACCTGAGGTCAGGAGTTCAAGACCAGCCTGGCCAACATGGTGAAACCCCGTCTCTACTAAAAATAGAAAAAATTAGCTGGGCATGGTGGCGCACGCCTGTAATCCCACCTACTTCAGAGAGTGAGACAGAAGAATTGCTTGAACCCTGGAGATGGAGGTTGCAGTGAGCCAGGATGGCACCACTGCACTCCAGCCTGGGAGACAGGGCGAGACTGTCTCAAAAAAAATAATAATAGCCGAGGCAGACAGATCACGAGGTCAGGAGGTCAAGACCATCCTGGCTAATACAATGAAACCCCATCTCTACTAAAAATACAAAAAATTAGCCAGGCGTGGTAGCAGGCGCCTGTAATCCTAGCTACTCAGGAGGCTGAGGCAGGGGAATCGCTTGAACCTGGGAGGCGGAGGTTGCAGTGAGCCAAGATCATGCCACTGCATCACTGCACTCCAGCCTGGGTGACAGAGCAAGACTCTGTCTCAAAAAAAAAAATAAATAATAATAATAATAAATCAACCAGGTATGGTGGCATGTGCCTGTAGTCCCAACTGCTTGGGAGGCTGAGACGGGAGGATGGCTTGAGGCCAGGTGGTTGAGGCTCCAGTGAGCTATGATCACATCCCTGCACTCCAGCCTGGGTGACAGAACAAGACCCTGTCCCTAAAAAAACAAACAACAGCAACAACAAACTCTGAAGCAAGCTTTGTAACATCCTCAATGCTGCAGTATCTGGAATCAAATATCAGGGACTGTGGTTTTGGAGGTAGGTAAGAAAGAGCTTTTAACTGTGAGCATTTTCTTCCTGGCTTCCATAAAAGTTCTAATAATATCCAACCTATACTAGAGTAGGTAGATTAACTTATCTGATGCTGAAGGAATTGTCCATACTTTCTGAGGATTATGTTGTCCTAAGAAGAACACTTATGTGTGAGGTTGTCACTGTGATCACTGGATTCAAACCACAGGGTCTGAGCCTCAGATGGGTCAAGGACTCAATTTGAATTCCTGCCTAGGGTCATTGCATAGTTGGCCACTGCACCTTAGCAAGACAGTAAGTTAGTAAAGCATAAAACTCTAGGCATTTTTGACACATAGGCAAGATCTCGTAGAGCTGCAAATTATCTTGCTGGTGACAGAGTTGGTCATACTGAGAGAGAAGGCCTCCTGACGGCTGGTGCAATTGTCTGCTGATTTGGTTTCATTTCACTCATTGGAGAGCATTTCTGAGGGATGACCTTGAAAGAAAATAGCCTTTTTCATCATCTGGGCTGATGATGGAGAATAAGCTGTAATGAATGACCTCACTGTATGATTGAGATGCTGTTAAATCCTTGCTTTCCAGTTCTTGGAATCTTCAGGAGCAAGAGGCAATGATGTATCCCTCAGGAGAACATGCTATCTACCAGTCATAGAGTTTGTATAGTTTGCTAATATTACTAGACATTCTACAGCTGCAGAGGATCTCTTAGACAATATATAAATATTGTTTGTCCCTAGTGTAGCCTCTTTCCAGCTTGTATACAGAGATTCCCATATATGAACTTTAGTGTGCAAATGATTTGATGCCTTGTTAAAATCCTCATAATGAAGATATTATTAATATAAACATTGTTGGCCCCAAGGAACTCATTGCCAGCCTTTGTCCTGTATGCATTATCATCTTCTATTTAAATTCTTTTATTTTGCCAGTCAGACCGTTTTTTTTTATTTTTCTGAAGCTACAAAAGAATGATCCCTTGTAGTAATTGGTTCTCATTTAAAGGGGAGGTTAGATTCTGCCAGGCAAGCATAGACTGAGGCAGGCTTAAAACGCGTAGCCTAACTGTTTTTTAAATATGGGCTCAGTTAATAGGGGTTCAGCACACACAAAAGATGGGCTCAAAAGTGCCTGATTTACTGAGGATGGTACTCAGAGTTGAGAAAGAAGCCTCTGCACAAATTCTCCTTTGCTCTGCTGGAATTTCTTTTTCTTTTCTTTGTTGGGGGTGGTGGGGGACATGGGGGGCAGTGGTGAGAAGTTGATTGTGAGAAGTATGAGTATTTAAGTAGAAATTATGCAGATCAGTTAGAAGGCAGACTTCAGCCCTCCGGGGCTGGTACCTCTAAATGTGGAATGTGCTGGGGGTTTTTTTGTTTTGTTTTTGTTTTTGTGTTTGAGATGGAGTCTCACTGTTTTGTCCAGGCTAGAGTGCAATGGTATGATCTTGGCTCATTGCAACCTCCGCCTCCCAGGTTCAAATGATTCTCCTGCCTCAGCATCATGAGTAGCTGGGACTACAGGCACATGCCACCACGCCCGGTTAATTTTTGTATATTTTAGTAGAGACGGGTTTCACCATTTTGGTCAGGCTGGTCTGGAACTCCTCACCTCGTGATCCACCTGCCTCGGCCTCCCAGAGTACTGGGATTACAGGCGTGAGCCAGCACACCTGGATGGAATGTGCTGTTTTAATTGAGTGCCAAGACTTGCCAGGGCACTGACTCCCTTGTTTGCCTCTGACATCCGACAGGAAAAAAGCAGCTCCTGGTTTCTAAGTGCAAACATTGAGCATTGCAGGCTGATTCCTGAGCACTGGGTGTTTGTCACGTGCTATCTATTATCCATTAAAGTTTGGTTTGGGGGAACAAATGAGCTAATTTCCGTGGGAAGAGATTTGTTACAGGAAATTGGGTATATGAGAAAGAAGGGCTGGAGGAGTAGGCTCCAGGCTGGGCATCTAGGAATCACTTCTGGAGCACCGTGTGCAATTGGCCCATCAAGGGGGCTGCTGTCTCTGTGGTGGGGGGCACTGGGAAAGCAGGACATCTCTGCTAGAATTGCTGGCCTCAAGAAGACATCAAATTAGCTGCAGTCAGTGATCAGGAAGCTGCTGCTGCCCCTATGGGAGGCTGCCTCTGCGGAGGCTGCCTCTGTGACTCCACACCTGGAGGCTGCCACCCTATTGCAGGAGAGTCCTAGCCTCTACAACCACCTGCCAGCTGAGACAGCTGCAGCAGCAGGAAAATAGCCTCCACCTCACTTCCGTCTTCTGGGCCTTGATACTCCATTTGCACTTGGAACCTGAGTTGCAGGAGAGCCTAGGAAGTGCGATTTCTAGCTTTTGAGCCCTCAAGCCCCAAAGTACAGAGAGGAACGCTTCTGTGTCTTAGCGCTTTACCTGTCTTCAGTTATGCTTATGAAAGAACGTCCATTTTTAACCATCTTAATTCAAATATATATATTTGAATTAAGGTATAAATATATTGGGGAAATGTGCATAAGTGAAATAGCCAAATAGGTACATAAGGTGCTCTCACAAATTTAAATGCAACTCTGCAGACCCCCCAAACTCACTACTTTACAATATCTTCAGGCAAAGCAGTTTTTGTGCAACATGTGGTCTCGCTACAAAAGAAACATGCAATTAGAGGGTTCTTGTGAGATCCAAGTTTATGTGCATATGGGTGTACATCAAGTTCTGTGCTTAAAATAAGTGGTCCTTTATTTTTCTGACCTGGGAGAAGTACAGATGTGATATATGTCCCAGCATGAGATGCTGTATAATCAGAGAGCTAGACTGGCCACTACGCTGGGAGGCATTTACTCATTCAAGAACCCTTAGAAGGTGGAGAAATTAGAAACCACGACTGATGTGGTCACATCATCATTGATGTGAATGGAACCTGGTGGTATTGTGCAGTGCAAAAATTCTCTTACTTCATGAGGTTAGTGTGGGTGTTAAATGTGTTAATATGTGTAAATTGCTTAGAACAGTTCCCGGCATATAATAAACACTACGTAAATATTAGCATTGTATTGTTACTATTTTCCATAAAATGGGGATAACTCTGACTTGCAGACTTGTGAAGCTTAAATGAGCTTAGTCCCTGACATAAGTAAACACTGAGTGATGTTAGCTATAAAATAATTATAATAACAATAATGTTTGAACTCTAAAAATGATGCTTTCAATGTAGTATATTTCCTAGGCCATTTAACCCAGAGGTCTTCTACCTCTGAAGAGTAAGACAGAGCTGGCATAAATTTGAGAGAAGAGCACAAAGGCCATCCTCATTTCTTCAAGACTGGGCATTTTCTCAGCAACCTGCACATTCACTCCATGGGTTTAGTATACTTTACAGCCTTTCCATAGGACCTCAAGTCCAAGAGGTTAGTTTACTTTTGGAAAGTTGTTTTTCTAACCAAAATGACACATTCATTGTGGTTATTAAGGTCTCTGGACTCAAAATTGGGCCACGTTTGATGAAAAAAAAAAACCCTCATGAAGTTTAAGAATGAATATGGTTCATTAATTCATATTAACCAAATATTTTGACTTGATTTGGCAGAAAATATTTTTTTACAAGTATCTGGTAGACTTGAATCATTTCTAGACTGTTAAATCATTTCTTGGGAAGTTGCATAGAAAATACTTTCAGAATTTGTGGTTTTCAAAAAGGACTTTGTCTAATGAATAGCGATGGCAACACAGATTTAGGGGTGGAATTCTTGGGGAGCTTCTATTGCCTTCTGGCAGTTGCATACCAATTAGTAAGTATTGGCCTGATCAGCAAAGTATGGATTCTAGAGGGAGGAATGATGAAATTCCTCTATAGGAGTTAGAGTCCTATGTAGATGAGGGGAAGGCATCTAGGCGGGGCAGAAGAGGAACTTGGAGGCTCTCAAATATGTTTTAAGAGTTTTCAGTAATCTGTGTTGAAAGTTTTCAACATTGAGCATTGAGCGGCCATTTTCCACTAAAACGATAGAAATCGACTTGTTAACACTTTGCAGAGACATGAAAGACAGGCAGAGCCAATCCGCAGCCTGCCAGTGTGGAGGGTTCCCCAAGGGTGGGACCCAGCATGACCTTGCCCTTGAACGGTGGGCGTTTTCCAGGGGCTTAAGGTTTCACAACTGTGTACAGGCCTCTCTTCTGAGTCCTCAGTTGCTGAACTGAAAGTACTTTACAATACCTCAAGTCTTGTGGTTACGGACCCTGGGGAGGAGGAGATGGGAAGAGAAGTGTGGTAAATTCCAAAGCAGGGAGGTTTAGGAACCTCCTGACTCAGGAAATATCAAGGTCTTCCCATAAATGGAAGCAGTCTGTGTTGGTCTATTTATCCACAAATGATAAAGTGAATAAAAAATCTCCGATTTAAAAAAATAGGAAGAATCGAACAGTTGGACCGAGTCCCTACCATGTGTAAGGCCCTTTTCCATGCAGGGAGGTATAAATGTAACCCAATGTTCCAGGCCTCCAGTACTGGACCCCAAAGCGAGGCCCGATTCTTTTCAATTCTTGAATTCTAATAACTTAATAGCTGCTTCTCTCACCTTGTAATCAGTATGGATCATCACAGGAAAATCCATCTTTCAAAGAATTCTTTGGGAATATTTCCAAGAATTTCCAGCACTGTTTTCACCTGACATTATCCGCCTGACCTTGCCTGGTGATGCTGCTCTAGGCCATGTGTCCTGTCCTAACTATATCAACAGCCCCACCTGCTGGTCCTGTGTGCCTCTGCTGCTCGTGCCAAAGCTTTGACTCATCTCCAGAGGTGTTTCTGTGATGCCCACTCTCTTCATGGCCACTTCTGGGGCCAGTGTAGATCTCTGCCAACTAGCCTGGAGCTAACTCGTCCAGACCATATTACTTACACCTTCTGTAAGCCCTGAGACTTATTCCAGCACACCAGGCCAGACTCCTGGTGACTTGACTCTCTGGAGGCCCCCTCATCCTTTCCTACTGTCTGACCTGGTTCTGTGCCATATAGGTCCACCCGATATATCTCAGCATCATTGAACCTCAAAGAGACAAGATGGGATTGTAGTCTATTTCCATTCAGGGGCCTTATGTAAACTCATAGATGCAGTCAGGTGTATAGAATTGGTGTTGCCTGACTTTACTAAGAAACACCCAGGACCAAAGCACCAGCGGATTACTGGGGCAAAAAGTAAAGTGATACTTTACTTCTTTTTTTCTTTTCTTCTTTTTTTGTATTTTTTGAGATGGAGTCTTGCTCTGTCACCCAGGCTGGAATGCAGTGGCACCATCTCAGCTCACTGCAACCTCTGCCTCCCAGGTTCAAGCAATTCTCCTGCCTCAGCCTCCCAAGTAGCTGGAATTTACAGGCGCGTGCCACGACACCTGGCTAATTTTTGTATTTTTAGTAGAGACAGGGTTTCACCATGTTGGTCAGGCTGGTCTCGAACTCCAGACCTCAGGAGATCCACCCACATCAGCCTCCCAAACTGCTGGGATTACAGGTGTGAGCCACAGCACCTGGCCGTGAACTTTACTTCTCCTGACAAAAGCCCTTGTCTGCTTACAGATACTCCAAGGATACCTAAGATAAGCAAGAAAGACACAGCCTCTATTGTCACATGTGAGGGAGTGGCGGTGTTGAGGAAAGGCCTCTGTACACAGATGGGAGGGATTTATGGATACTGAAGGGGAAGGATGGGGGAGGGACGAAGGGCTGATAATTGAGGTCAGCGAAAGGATGGTATCAGATGCATGGTGGGCAACCTGAGCTTCATCCAAGGAGACACTAAGGAAGGGACCTTAGAGGCATCCAGATAAGCTCCTTTTGTGACCAAAAAGGACACTGAGAACCCGAGATGAGGGGATTTTTCTAAGGCCGTTCATTGAGCTAAGCCGATTTAAAAATTCCCAGTCCCTTCTGAGATGTTCTTCCCAGCTCATCTTTAGCTTTCCCCAGGGGTAAAGGAAAAGAATGAGGACGAAACTGCAGAGAGCTTTTGAAAGAAGGGAAGTTAGGGTGTCTCCTGATTCCCCTCATGAAATGACTTCAGTCTTTAAGTCTTAGGTGGCAGGGTCTTCCCCGAGTGAAGAGACGGGATGATCCTGGCAGTATGGAGTTAAAGCATCACCACACTGAGCTGTTAGCACCATTGTGAGTTATGTTACATTGCCCTCCATGGATAGAGTGACGGATACAAGGCTGTCAGCATAAAGGACCTGGCCTGTCCAAGTCTGGTCTTCCCATCAGAAATTCCTACTTAACACAGTTAGAAGAACTCACTGTAATACATACACACAGCAACCAATTTATCCAAGGCCTGTTTTGTATCAGTCCTGAGGACTGGAGGCCAACCAAGACGTAGCTATTGTTTCTGCCCCATAACAGCCTCGGATGAGGGGGCAGGGCAGAAAAGCATCACCAGTAGGGACACAAACAAGAGAAACTGCAAAACCGAGAGATTGTTAAAATTTGCAATCATCAATCAGTCAGTTGTTAAACTAATCCACTTGAATAGAATTCTACAGCGAGTTGGTTAGAATCCGTCTGAAATTCTTAACTGCAGGGGTTTCACTGCACACATCAGTGCGCACTCAGTGATAGTGGTGTTCTCCTCGCTGGGCTTTCTGTAAGTTCCAACGCAGGGCACAGAATTGAAAATGGAAGCCCCCATGAGCAGCTGCAGGCAGGGATGCCATCACTCTGACCCCTCGGCCTCTCCTCTCTGTGGCTGCCTCCAGGGCACATGAGGAAAAGCAGATGCCTCCCCTGGCAAGTTCTGATGGAAAGATCAAAGGTGGGGAGTAGGAGCAACGAAGAGCATGACTGAACAATGACGGGGTCAGGCCGACTTGGCACTCAGACACAGCAGAGCCATTGTCTGGAGAGACTCTTAGGGTGGTGCTGCTGGGACTCACAGGAAGACTTCAGATCTTAAATGGATATTCTGCACTGCCAGACAATCCTAGTAAAGTCATGTTCCTACACTGCCTTTTACCCTTTACCGCCTTCCCCTCTTCTCAGATCTCCACATCCCCTTGCAGGCTTGGCTGATGATCTTGTCTCATATTTCACAGCAAAAGCAGATACAAATGGTCAAGGATGACCTCTTCCCTCCACTGATTTCGCCAGCACACTACACTTGGTCTCAGCCTCTGCCCTCTCCCCGAGGCTGTGGAGTAATCATCCCCCCACACTGCTCTTGGGTCAGCCCCTCCGCTTTGCCCCATCCCATCCCTTTTCACCTCAAGAACTGTTCTCCTGCAGTTACCCTTTTCTCTATTGACATCAATTTCCCCCTTTATCAATCATTCCTACAGCATGCCAGCGTCTTTTTTTTTTTTTAAGACAGAGTCTGGCTCTGTCGCCCAAGTTAGAGTGCAGTGGCGTAACCTTGGCTCACCACAACCTCCGCCTCCTGAATTCAAGCAATTCTTCTGTCTCAACCTCCCAAGTAGCTGGGGCTACAGGCGCACACCGCCACGCTCAGCTAATTTTTGTACTTTTAGTAGAGTTGGGGTTTCACCATATTGGTCAGGCTGGTCTTGAACTCCTGACCTCAGGTGATCCACCCACCTCAGCCTCCCAAAGTGCTCAGATTACAAGTGTGAGCCACTGCCCCCAGCACCGGTGTCTTAATATCACCCATTTTACCAGCTATGGCTCCCTTCCTCTGCTTCTTTTCAAAGCACAATGTGTTGAAAATATTGGCCATACTTAATGTCTCCACTTCATCACCTTCTTTTTCCCCTCAATTTGGACTTTTACTCCGTCACTCTTGGAATGACTGACCCAGATCACTGACAACCGATAGCTTGCCAGAGTCAAATCCAATCCCCTTGTCTTACTCAACCTCTCAGTGGCGTTTGACACAGCAATCACTTCTTCCTTGTTGAAATATTTCCTGTCCTCTTGGGTTCCATGAGACTAATGTGCCTGGGTTTCCAGGACTTGCTCTCCTCCTTCTTTTGGTCTGCTTTGCTGGCTCTTTGACCAATGTCTCCTGGTTGTGGGGCCACGGGCTTTGTCTGGTACACTCTGTACCTAAGTGAGCCCATCCAGACTTCTGATTTTTAAGTACTGTTTAAATGCTGATACTCTCAATTTGCATTTCCAGTGTAATCATTAGATGTCTAGAGGCATCTCACACTTAACTATGTCTAAAATCAAACTCTTGATTTTCTCCCTCAAACCTGCCCTTGCCCCATCTCAGGAAGTGGTATCATCATCTACCCAGCTGAACAGGCCCTGAACAGTGGAGCCATTCCTGATTCCTCTTTCCCTCAGACCTTAAATTCGTTTTTTTAGGGCTTCCATAACAAAGTACCTCAATCTGGGTGGCTAAAAAAACAACGATTTATTTTCTCACTGTTCTGGAGGCCAGAAGTCCAAAACCAAGGTGTCATCGGGGCCATACTTTCTAGAGGCTCTGGGGGAGAATCCTGCCTTGCCTCCTCCTAGCTTCTGGTGTTTGCTGGCAATCCTTGGGGTTCCCCAGCTGGTGGCATCATGACTCCCAATATCTGCCTCTTTCATCATATGGTCTTCTTCTCTCTAGGTGTGTCTGTGTCCAAATTTCCCTCTTATAATGATTAGGACGCACCATAATCCACTTTGACATCTTAACTTGGTCACATCTGCAAAGACCCTGTTTCCAAATAAAGTAACCTTCACAGGTTCTGCATGGATGTGGATTTGGGGAGAATACTATTCAATTCAGTACAGACCTTCAGATCTGATTGATCAGCACATCTTAGCCCCTCCATCACCAATGATTCTTACCATCTACAGCCACAGCCTTTGCCCAAACCTGCACCACCTGCATCACCTGCATCACTTGCATCACCTGCACCACCTGCATCACCTGCATCACTTGCATCACCTGCACCACCTGTATCACCCATACCACCTGCATCACCTGTACCACCTGTATCACCCATACCACCTGCATCACCTGCACCACCTGTATCACCCATACCACCTGCATCACCTGCATCACCTGCACCACCTGCACCACCTGCATCACTTGCATCACCTGCACTCCCTGCACCACTGTTATCATCCACACCACCTGCATCACCTGCACCACATGTATCACCCATACCACCAGCATCACCTGCACCACCTGCATCACCTGCACCACCTGCATCACTTGCAGCACCTGCACTCCCTGCACCACTGTTATCACCTGCACCACCTGTGTCACCTGCACCACCTACAGTATCTGCATCACCTGCATCACTACCTCACTCTTAGCCTCTCCTCGTTCCACTTTGCCCCCCTCCAGTGCACACTGCACATGGCAGCCAGAGTAACCTTTCTAAAATGTAAATCAGACAATATGATTCCCTTGGGCAAAACCCGCTGATGGCTTCCCAATACCAGAGAATAAAATTCAGCTATTTAAACTGGCTTAAAAGAAGCTTGGTGATTTTGTCTACCCTCTGACTTTACCTCCCTTTTCCTGTCCCCATGATTCCTGGGCTGCAGCCATACTGGGCTGCTTCCCATCCCTCCATCAAGCAGAGCTGTCCCAGCCTTTTCAATCACTGCTCCTTCTGCTTGAAACACTCTTCCTCCAAATCTCCACATGACTCTGTCTTTCTCTTCATTCATGTCCCAACTCCTGTGTTTCTCCTTAGAGAGGCCTTCCCCAGCCCGAGCTAGCTAATGTGCCCTTTCTCTCACATGGGCCTAGTCACCCTTTTTCTGTTCAATATTGGAATTTACCTTATTTATTTGCTTATAGATAATAATACCACTTGTATGATTTATTATTTATTATGTCTGCCTCCTCCCAGTAGAACATAGGTTCCTATGAGCAGCCAACTATTTTCCTTGTCCACAAAAGAAAACTCCTACCCATTGATTGCCACAAAAATGCTCAGTAAACATTTTGTCTGACCAAGCTGGGCTAGCTTTGTGCTTCCTGGTTTCCGCCCTTCCTCCCACCCTTCCTACCATTCATGTTGTAATGGTAAAGCCTACTGTGTTTAGACATTAAAACCTTTTTGTATAAATTATTATATATTAAAAATTGAGGAGAAGAAAATGGCCCATTTTCTTCCTCCCTTATTAACCATCTCTAAAATTATCTAATTTGGCTTCTTTGGAACATCTCCACTAATTCGGTGGCCATCCCCCTCTCCTTGCATACGCAGGCGCATGCTCATTCACAACTGAACACACTTTAAATGCACCCTCCCTGATAAGAAGCTACCACTCACTCCTGATCCCATTCCCATGGAAAAGCATTTCTAGGTGTGTATGTAGGATTTTGTAGAAAGAAATACAGAGGGTTTTAAAAATCATTATTATTTTGGTTTGTGGGGAAAGTTTGCTTAATGCCAAGGGGGTGAATATTGTTTCACATCAGGCTGGAGTGCGACATCTTATCCACAGGAGGTAACTAATGCCCCATCAAGGAATTCAAACTAAAGCACACAAAATCTCCCTCCCTTCACTTTTTAGATAGTTGGTCACAAAGTTGAGCAGACAAGAAAATTATCAGAAAATTCAAAGTGTGTTCCTTTTGTGTTTGTGTATGTGTGTGTGTATGTGTTCTGCATATTAACCATTTCTAGAGCATTTGCTGTATTTTCAAAGGCCTTTCTGAGTAATATGGATTTTGCTGTCAAGAAACTCTGACCTGGAGTATTATATTTCTTGAATTTTTAGAGCACTCTATTTTAATTTTCCAACTGGTTCATGTTATTGTCTCCCACAAACATGTTGTCACCTTTCTGCTTCTAACCCATCCCTTTCCTTCTTGCCCCAGACAATTTCTGGAAGTCTTTAAACTGGCTCACCCTGTGGCTTCACCTCACACTAACCCCTGTCTCCATTCTCCTTTGGCAGAAGTCACCTTCCGCCTTTTTCCTGGCAGTATATTCTTGTTGCATTTCTATACGAGCATAAAAGCTGATGACAGCAGCGATGGGAGGGCTGATAATTACATAGAATCAACAGGAACAACTTGCTGCTCCTCATGAGTTGGCGCGCAGGTGGTATGTGTCAGTGGGAGGAGCCTGCATTTTAGAGGCATTTATCTGGTCATAAATCCTGGCTTTTTTACCATCTGTGACCTTAGGTGGATGTTGGACTTCTCTGAGGCTCAGTTTCCTCATCTATAAAAACAAGGAATATGTTTTTATGGAATTATGGGAATTAAAATAAATAATACACAAAGGTTCTCAATAAGTTTCATTTTAAATTCAATATATAATCATTCCTTTAAGAATCTAAACAACACATGTTGTTTAAAAAAATCTATGAGAACAATTTAATTGACAGTTTTAATTACTGATTTCCTTGAAAGATGAAAGCAAAGATATTGATTTTACCATTCTTCATGTATTTTTCATCACAAATAATGATAGATCTGCTGAGCTGCTTTCCCTCATCTACAAGGATGTGCGTGTGTGTGTGTGTGTGTGTGTGTGTGTTTATTGTTACAGTTAACTGCACTTAGAGAAAATCTCAGGTTAACCTGAGTAAGGAGATGAACTTAAAAACTGAAGGATAAGAACACACTTATAGAAAGGTAAAAACAGACAAGCAAATCCACTCTGAGGCATATTTGTTCATTGCCTCATTAGCATCTTGCCAATGACACCCTTAAGAAACTTCCCCTTCACATTCTGGCCATGTGCTTTGTGTGGGAACTTACCACCGCTTATCCCTACCATTGTCAAATGATGAGTTTATAGAAGGCCTATGATGCAGTTTATGTCAGCAAAATGCAAGGATTTGTTTGGGGGCCCTCGGATAGAAACTTCCTCTATCTTCAGTGGAAGTTTCCAGAAAGAATGCCCTCTCATCCTCTGGATGATGTGTGGTGAGATTATAAAACTAGCAAAGCCTTACCCATCTTTTCTGCTTGGCAGTGAGACAGAAATGACATCATATGCTTCTGAATCAAATGAGATCTGAATCTAGAACTATCACTGTCTCCAGATATGTGAAATGGCAATTTCCTTTCTACTCCAAGCCAGTTTGAGTTGGATTTTCTGTACCTTGAAAACAAAAGATTGCCAACTGTACTCCATTAAGATAGAAGCAGTTAGGCCGGGCAGCAGTGGCTCATGCCTGTAATCCTAGCACTTTGGGAGGCCAAGGCAGGTGGATCACCTGAGGTTAGGAGTTCGCAACCAGCCTGGCCAACATGGTGAAACCCCATCTCTACTAAAAATACAAAAAATTAGGCAGGTGTGATGGTGGGTGCCTGTAATCCCAGCTACTTGAGAGGCTGAGACAGGAGAATGGCTTGAACCCGGGAGGCAGAGGTTGCAGTGAGCCAAGATCGTGCCATTGCACTCTAGCCTAGGTGACAGAGCAAGATTCTGTCTTAAAAAAATAAATAAACAAATAAAGATGGAAGTAGTTTAGAAGCAGTTGAATATACCAGCAGATTACTACACCAAATGTCCTGCCCTATCCAGACTAAAGTTGAGCTTCCATAATCCTAACTGTTATCCTAACTCATCTCTCCAGAAACAGTATGTCAATTCATAGACTCAGTGAACACTGTTACCATGATGTATGTATGGAAAATCTGCTTGTCTGCACTGACCAGCTATTTTCAGTTTACTAGATGTGTAACCTTAAACAAGTTGCTTAACCTCATCATGTCTAGGAAAATGTTCTAGATTGGTTCTATGGGCAATAGGGAGACATGAGAAGTACTTGAGTTGGAGGAGTAACAAATTAAAGGGGTATTTGGGAAGATTATTCTGGAAGAGATAGGCACCTTACTCATTTCCAAGGTTTTGAGTTTTGTAAATTTGGCGTCTTACTTGTTTGAAGGCCATCTCCTCCTGCTTTATAGAGAAAACTTCACGAGAGCAGGGAGCATCTCCCTTTGTTCACTCAGCACCTACACAGTATCTGGAACATAGTAGGTGCTTTATAGACACTGATCGAATAATTGAATTGTGGATAGAAGGAAAGTATAAGAACAGAGAGAATGAAGAAAGGAAGAATATCTCGGAGACAATAACTGAAACCCATATGTGGAGCACACAGCATGGCAGCAGAAGAATGGAAAAGAAGGGATAAATCTAACAGGTGCTACCAAAAGTTCACAGAATTTATTGACTGAATGAGAAAAACCAAGGAGAGACAAAGAAGAGTAAGGTGTCCCACCTGAGAGGTTGAAACCATGGCTATCCCATGAAGTCAATGGGAAAGTTAGATTGGGGAGCAGTTGGAAGAAAAGACACATACACTTGGTTTTTAGATATGTTTCTTAGGAGAGGAGAATGTGTCATTAATATGGACATGTCTAATAGGAAGTTTGAAATGAGGAGTTTGGGGTACTGTTGGAACTGGAGGTGTCAGGTTGGAAGGCATAGAAAAACCACAAGATAGGGCATGTCCCCAAGAGGGTGAGAACTGAATGGGGACAACCCTAGAAAAGAGGAACCAAGGAATCAGGCAGAGGTGGAGAGGCTGGAGGGTCAGGGAGAGAATGAAGAGAGTGTTTGGCGACAGAGCAAAGCAGGCACAGTGACAAGAGGAGAAGCATCTTCTGCTTTTTCCTCAGCATGTTTCATAGCAAAGCACAAACTTGATTACCCAGGATTTCAGGGAAATTAATGCAGATTCTTTAAACATAGTGCTAGTAATCAGATTGTCTATATCAGTCACTTTCAAACTTTTTTATTGCAATCCACACTAAGAAAAGCTCTGGTCCACATAATTGTCACATAAGAAATGTGATGAGTTTGGGAAAAGAGCACATTTTGAGGAAATCTAAGTTCCCATTAGACAAGTAAAGGTTTTGCCTTAAAATCCATGACAATATGAAACATATCTGTCTATTTAATAGTGGTGTCATGCTCTCACACTTCAAAATTTAGAACAGAGAGAGAATTAAAAGGAAAGCATTTTCTTTCTCCAAATAGCCAAATAGCGTCTTCTCTTGTACCTTTAAGTGTTGGTTTACTAACTTGCAAGAGAAACTTAAGGCCTACACTTTGGATCCTGGCACAGGGGTGTAATTAAGAGCACTCTAGTTTTAGAAATGGACAGACCTGGGCTCAAATCCTGGTTCTCACACTTCTTAGTTCTGTGACCTTGGCCAAGTTTCTTAGCCTCTTTGGTTTCCTGTTTCTTTGCTTGCAAATTGGGATAACAATGTTTAACCTATGCAGTTGCTCTTATGTTGAAGAAGCCGCATTACTTATGGTACTGTATTTAGCACTTGGTGGGCATGTGATGAATGGCAATTGTTATTATTGCCTTGGTTGTGAGGGTTAAGTTATAGACCACTTGTAAAGCTCCTAGCAAAGCACCTGGCACAAAGAAGCAATAAATCTTAATGATCTTTCCATAATAGCAACCAAAGAGTAGAAATCCAGTTGTAATCCAAGTGCACAGTAGTATACAAACCAGTTACATGATTTTATCTTGCCTACAGTTCTTTAGAAAAATATCTACTGGGGCTGGGCGCAGTGGCTCATGCCTGTAATCTCAGCACTTTGGGAGGCTGAGGTGGGCAGATCACCTGAGGTCGGGAGTTCGAGACCAGCCTGACCAACATGGAGAAACCCCGTCTCTACTAAAAATGCAAAAAAATTAGCTGGGCATGGTGGCGCCTGCCTGTAATCCCAGCTACTCAGGAGGCTGAGGCAGGAGAATCACTTGAAACTGGGAGGTGGAGGTTGCAGTGAGCCGAGATTGTGCCATTGCACTCCAGCTTGGGCAACTAGAGCGAAACTCCGTCTCAAAAAAAAAAAAAAAAAAAAAAAGGAAAAAGAAAAATATCTACTGGGCAAAGCAGAGCACATTGATAACATTGATGCTGTTGGACAGATTACGTCCCATTTGTATGAAATGAAAAATGATGCATCACTGAAATGGCGTTCTTAATTCCTAATTTGTCCCAAATGCCCTTTGGGACAATTTAGAAATGCCCCAAACCAGATGTCATCTCTCCAAGAGACATGCCTGTAGCAGTTTGATCATTTTTTGTAAAAGGGGGTGCTGTATACTCATTAGCTGTGATTGTTTTAACTGTGCTGTCATGTGTGAAGCTGATCGTGCATTCTTGCTATGACATAGACATCGAGGTCCATGCCAACATGCTTCCAATCAGACATGCCCATCTCACCACTTTTCACAGTCTTTAAAGCTATGTGAACAATTTTCTACAACTTGCCAGAGTGTCTGCTGCAAACCACCACCTAAATGGGGAGCTCCTTGGACAATATATTTTAATTTAAATAGGGACTACACTGCTAATTGGTGGCAGTAACCATGTGGAAGCCGTTCTCTCCTAAAATCATAGATCCACCCCCAAGAAGTCCTTGTACCATTTTCTGGAAAAGAAAATAGCAAATATTTGGGGGGCTTTAGACATCTTTCACATGCGCAGCATAACCCAATTCTCCATAATCCAGGAGAATCTATTGTATTAATATCTCACATGTGGAATACATACTGTATGTTTAAATTAGAGCTATCTAATAATTCTCATATCTGAAATTCTTGGTGGTGATGATGGAGGGGTGGGGTGGGGAGCATCAGGTTCCTGATCCCTGTGCCTACTGATCATTGCACATGTGGACGGTTTGTGCATTTTATAATTTTGGATTGTGAGCTCTTCTTCAAGGGCTTTCTCCATGGTGATCCAGTGCAGGCTGAGGTGTGTGTTCCTCGGCAGAGGTTTTGCATGTGCTTTTGTTGGGGTCCTCAGGGTCATCATTGGCCTAGGCCACTTTTTATTTTAACTTCTCATTAGATGGGTATACCATACAATAGTGATTCAACCTGAGCCTCTGGCCTGCAGGAAGTGGGCTATGATTATCTCTTCTCGAGGAGAATGTTTCCACCTTCTCCCACAACCCCACTGAGGCAGAGGCAGACAAGTTTCTTAGTAGTCTCCTTTTGCAGGTAGGATAAATTTTTTCCCTGTTACCTTCTTTTATGGAGGGGTGTTCCTTTGAGAGTTCCAGGTTTATGTGGGAGTCTCAGTTCCCATCTCCCCATTCCCACTTCATGAAGGTCCTGGTGCTTCTCCTCCTGAACCATGTGGATGTTACGATCCCAGCACCATGCTACTGATAGCCTTCCCTCCCCTCAGGACAGCCAGCATCAGTTCAGAGACTTGGTTCTGCTTTTCAGATCCCTCTGTGTGTTTGACCATGGAAAATTCCTTACTTTCTTGAGAACTCAGCTATGCATTTAGAAGGATATTTGTTATATTTTACTCAGAATTTCTGTTTTTAATAACAAAAGATTTTTTTCCCAAGATACTTACTCTGCCAAGAACACATCATCACCATCCTCTGACAGAATTAAAATGTCCACTGGTGGGTGGAAGATGCCTGTCTACATTCGAAGAGGAGTAAGGAGAAGGGGCCTCTGGCCTTTAGAAACTTAGAGATTTTTTTTTCTCTTAACTCACTCGTAAGCTCCGAGAATTATTCTTTCAGTCATTCACTCAGTTATCCTTACAGTCATATATCATGCAATAAAACTTAGTAAGTTCATACTATCTAGGCTTTCATTTTTCTGCAAATGTATATTGTATACAGCTTCTGCTATGTGCCAGACAGGTGCTTGTGCCCAGCAAGATCATACTAGATCCCTGTCTTCATGGATGACACAAATATTATGATTTCAAATGTGCTAAGTACCATAAAGTAGATGTGTGTGGTGCCGTGAGATATGTAATGGGGGCTTTGTCCAATTCAGGCTGGAAAGCGCTCATTTGGAGAAGTGAAATTGGAAACGAGTGGCTTTCACTAAGTGAAAAGAGGAGTGATAATTGTTTCAGATATGTAGCAGTATGTGCAAAGGCCCTGGGGTAAGGATGAATGACTAAAAAGAAGTGTGGTGAAATGGAAGAAGAAGAGAAAAATATGGTTTCAGAAAAGACTGAGAGGAGCTAGGGCTAAACCACCAAAGACCTTGTAGTTTGTGTTCAGGAGTTTTGTATTTATCATAAGAGCCATCTAAAGAGCTTTAAACACTGGAACAACACATCCTAATTTTCTTTCTAAAATCCTAAAGATCTTTCTGACTTCAGAGAGGAAAACAAATTTGAGGAGGCAAGAGTGAGAGCAGAGACCAGCTGGGAGGCTGTTAGAGGAGACCAGAGGCTATTACAGTAGACAGAGTTGCTGGTAGCTCAGCCCCAGTTTTGGTTTTGTAGATGGGAAGACATGGGACAGATTTGAGATTTATATAGCAGATAAAATTATTAGGAAACAGCATAAAGATAGGACAGGAATAATTCCAAAGTTTCAGGTTTACATAACTGGAGGGAGGGTGGTATTTCTTTACTGAGCTAGGGAACACTAGAAGAAGACAAAGGTTGGTGTAAAGGCCATTGGTTATTTATTTATTTATTTTTTGGACATATCAAGTTTGAAGTGTGTTTGAAATATATAACAGGAAAATAGAAAGAGACAGTTGGATATTGCGTATATGGATCTGGTACTCAGAGAAGAGATCTGGAGATATAAATATATGACTAATTTGCTTGTAGGTAATCATTTAAGTGGTAGGCCTAGACGAGATTTCCTAGGGAGCGATTATAGCCTGTCCCCTGGATATAGGGACATGAAGGTTATTGGTAGGACCTTAAATGGGAGCTGTTTTGTCGCTGAGATGGGATAAGAAGCTTAGAGTAGGATGTAGAGAGAACAGGAAGTGAGGAAGTTGAATCAGTGAGTATAGACAACTCTTTTTTTTTTTTTTTTGAGACGGAGTCTCGCTCTGTTGCCCAGGCTGGAATGCAGTGGCGCCTTCTTGGCTCACTGCAAGCTCTGCGTCCTGGGTTCACACCATTCTCCTGCCTCAGCCTCCCGAAAGGCTGGGACTACAGGCGCCCGCCACCACGCCTGGCTAATTTTTTGTATTTTTAATAGAGACGGCGTTTCACCATGTTAGCCGGGATGGTCTGGATCTCCTGACCTCCTGATCCACCGCCTTGGCCTCTCAAAGTGCTGGGATTACAGGCATGAGCCACCGTGCCCAGCCTAGACAACTCTTTCAAGAGGTTTGCCACTGAGGTTATATAAGGCTTTAATTGATGTTTAAAGGAAATGTGATTTCATTGTGATTGGAAGGCAGAATCTTTTAAAACAGTGTGTCAGTGGAAAAATATTAAAATGGTTTCTTGATAATGAAAAGGTAGCCAAGATAGAGACATTAGCCAGCACAGAGAAGACTCAAAGACAGTGAATCAAGATTGATTTGTAATCATAGCTAACATTTATTACAGTCTCACTGCTGTGCAAGTGCCATTTTAAATGTTTAGCATGTATTAAAAGTCTTAATCCCACAACAACTCTATGAGGTAGGTACACTTATTATCTCATGAGGAATGTGGGAAACCGGTCACCAGAGAGGCGACCTAACTTGCCAGGGTGGGAGAACAGTGATTTAAGAGCAGGCACTCTGGTTGTGGAATCCATGGGGTTTTTGTAAATTTCCTTTTTAATTGACAAATAATGATTGTAGATATTATATTCTTATGGGGTACGATGTGATGCTTTGATATAGGTTTATGTCGTGGAATGATCAAACCGAACTAACAGATCTATCACCTGGCATATTTACTATTTGTGTGTGTGTGGTGAAAACATTTAAAATCTACTCTTGGAGTATTTTTTAAATACACATTCTTAGCCGTGATGCTGTACTGCTTCTCAGTACAGGGATGCACAGTAAAGTGTTTGAATCATCCATGAGCCAAGATATGGCCTAATTCATCTGCAGATATTGAAAATGCTATCGGTTGTGCAGTTACTATGAGGCAAAAGTATAAATTAATGCTGACTCAAATATTTGGTTAAGATTCCTTCTTGGCTTTGTATTATAGAGCAAGACAGGCATAAATGGAGGTGTCAGGAGAGCAGCTTTAGCTTTAATCAGTGGTCTTCAATAAATATGTGTGCATTATTTATTTAATTGCACCTGTAACCGCACGAGGGCCTTGCTGCTGAGAGTGTAATAGGTGAGCGGAATTCACAATAGTCTGAAGCCACGCGCACCTCTCTGCCAAGAAGTGTCATCTGTGAGTTTCGTTAACCAATGTCCTAAAATATATGACCTTTTCCAGGTCCCTAGGGAGTGGCTTTAACTGCAACACGTGTGTGTTTCTTTTTCTCCTAAGGCTTTAACAACACCGAGAGAACATGTGATAAAGAGTTTATTATACGGAGAACGGCTACCAATCGAGTTCTGAACGTCCTCCGTCACTGGGTCTCAAAGCACGCACAGGTAAGTCAGTGCCCTCATTAATTACTTGCAAGGATTTTTTTAAAAATCATCTTTTTAAGTTGTGACACATGTAAAACACCTCCCGATTCTTTGGAGTTCAGTGTGAAACCTTGACACTGGAACTTAGGAAGGGAAGAAATAGGCTAGGCGTACAGATCAAAGCAGACACAAGTGTCTTGCCAACATCCACTGTTTCAGATCTGCAAATGACATGACACAGTGAAACGGGGCTCCTCTGTCCCTGCAGCTTCTGAGGAAACAGCACTCACCCATGGGCACCTGAGCCACAGCAAGGCCTCTGTACTGTGCCACCTACCCTGGGAGCACTTTTCACAAGGTCTTCTCTGTAAGTGGAGCTATGCTTGAGAGGCTGCCAACTGCAGTGGTATCCCCGCCCCCCACCCAGCTAGACACAAACCTCACGGTCCCCCCTGGAGGTAAATAACACTCTGGGATCTGGTCAGGGAGTGCTTTCTGGGCCTGATTCTGGAGATATTTTGTCTCATGCCCGTTGATGTTTTGGGTCCCAATGCTGTTTTTAAATTGTGTTACACTGACAGGACACCCACTTGTTATCTGTTTATGTGTTTTCAGTGCACGTTTGTAGAATTTATTCCTCTTTCACAAAACAAGTCAGGTGCCACTTTGCCCCCCTGATGTGATGCATGCATAATGCTTTTCTTACCCACTGCCACATACCAGGCAGGCCCTCCTGGACACCCACCTGCCTGGCACCCTGCAAGGAGCATTTGAGAGAGAGAATGGGCCCTGCCTGGCTCAGAGCAGAACATGTGCAGCATATATGAAAAGAAATATAATCAAATTGTCAGTCTGCTAATGAGAATCGTGTGTTATAAATGGCACTCCCATGGGGAGGTATTCCCAGGTCTTTATTATTAGGTTGGTGCCAAAGTAATTGCAGTTTCTGCCACTATATTCACAGAGCCCATCACGTGTCTGCTGCGTGGTCCTCGGTAGTGACAGTCTGTTCAATAGGGTCACCATGAGGGCAGGCTCCTGAAACCCCTGTGGTAAGGGAATTTACTAATTAGGAAAAATGGCATTTAAGCCTCACCACAAGTAAGCCCATAAAAGTTCTTAAATATTAATTAAAGTAATAAAGATAGCATACTAAATAATGTAAACATTCCATCTTACACATCTTAAATAAATAGAAAAAATTTAATCCTCTATGATTCAAATTCCAAGAACCATCCTTAGCGCATGAGAAATGTCTAGTCTCTTTTCCCTGTAGTCTCAGTGAGCTGCTGGTAAATCCATTTTGCCTCACTGCAGATAAAACACTATAATGAGTTTTAACATTTACAGTTTTTCCACTGTCTGATGGTCCATCTTATTCCTCTCTGATTTTTTCTCAAGAATCTTGACAGTTAATTCCTGGGGCCCACAGTGGCTTCTAAGATGCAAAGTAGCTTTGCATCTTAGATAAGGCTGAGCTGGTTCTCTCCCCTGGCCTCAGCTCCCCTCCTCCCTTCCAAATCTTCTCCCCAGAGCCCTCCAGCCTTGGTTCCCCTATTCACCTTACTTCCCTTTTCTCAATCCCCAGTGCCCTCTTTTTCTAATTATCTCAAACGGGAATCCCTCCCAATTCACATATAATTTTTACAGTAGCTACAAAAGCACCACAAAGCAAATGACAGGATGCTGAGAGTTTTTTATTTTTGGTAAAAAAAAAATTCATAGATGGGGAGAGATTAGTGTAGGGAAGCCCTTTACAATAAAGAGTTTTACGGTAAGGTTTGCCACCTGATTTGGCAGCTGAATTGTTTAGACGGTTCAGATGCTTTGCGACCTGAGTGACTGCAGCTGTGCTTATACATGAGCAAGCTTGTCCATCTCCAATTCCAGTTAGAGGGATCCCAGCTCCTCAGACTCTCCCTCCAGCAGGGGCATAGGTGAGTGATGTAAATAGCTCAGGGATCCAGTCTTCTCTTCTGACCTCACCATTGGGTAAAATACAGACCCTGGCTATTTCGTTCACTGATGTGCCCAAGGAAGTTCTTCCCATAAGGTCTTTCCTTACCTCCCCTGCATGCATGAGTGGGCCTCAGGGCTCTATGGCTGGTTATCAATGCCCTGGTGCAACCTTGTCACGTGAATCTCCTGTCACCTTCCTCATCCTCTCTGTATGAGTACACGACCGTGTGCAAGACATTTCTGTGAAATTTCCACTTAATGGGAATTGCTTTAGGGCATTTTTTTTCTTTTTTGCTGGCTTGAGTGTCCAGATTCCCTTTCTTCCTTTTACTGACTCACTTATGGCTGCCTGGTAATCATTTGGCCTCCACAATGGGTGGTTTGAGCAAGTCAAGGCAGGCTCTTGGTGATGGATTGGTAAATGGTTCAAATAGACAGAGCTGCTCTCAGCTCACAGTCTTCGGGCCTCATTGTGTGCATACTGCCTCCTCTCACCAACTGTGGGCCTAGCCTGGGCCATTTCATTCAGAAGATGTGAAGGTGGCCCTGGCTTCACAGAGCCTAAGCAAGCTGACTGTTATGGTGCTTTCAGAGTAACAGCCCATCTTGGTATCTTTATCCAAGTTTATCTGCAGGTCTTTACTCTCCCAAGGCAGCATATAGCTATAGATGGGACTGCTGGTCTGAAAACGTGTGCTATAATCCAGCTGTCAACCAACCCTCACCCTTATTGTCTTTGGTTTTCACATCATAAAGCGAAGGGCTTGGATACGATGATTTTTAATTATCTGATTCACTTTGTACTAGTTGAGTCCATTTAAGGAAGAATATAGCATTATTGTGGCAACCTGATTATTTTGAATCAGTAGCTTTTAAAAAATGAGTAGGAAGTTGTACTCATCTCAAAACTACAGCCAAGCATGGTAACAGTTACATTTTTTCTCACATGGTGAACTACCCAGGGAGGCCACTTCGATTTCTAGAAACAGAAAAGCTGTAGATCCACATCAGTCAAGAGGTAGATTTACCCACAGATCTAGAGAATCAAGGCCGCCACAGAGTATTCGACATCATCTAATTATTTCTCACTTCTCATCAAAGGCAACTAACATTGGCAGATACTACCCTGAGCTTTATTCAGGAGAATTAAAAAGTTGCAGAAGTATGGGGTTAGGGGTTGGTTCTCCAGAGAAATAAGAATGCCCCAGGATGTCACCTCCTAATTCTACCCCATGTGGTGCTAGGATAGCATTTCATCTTCTGGAGCCTTCTAGTTTTTTCTTTAGTTAATATTTGGGGAGGCTAGGATGTTCCATTTTTAGGGGGTTCTAAAAATCTTCCTATGTGAATACATTCTGGCCTATTGCTCCTGATTTTGTTATACCTTCTCACTATTTGTTGCCTTTTAAGTTGAAAGTGAAGCCACAGGCCCAAGCTGGGTTTCTCTCATGTGCCTTGTCTATCAATCAGCAGAGGGAACAGCAGCCCAGAGTCAGGGGCCCAGTGTTCTTACTCCAGCTCTGCCACTGTAGCTCCTGTGGGGCCCCAAGCTGGTCTCTCCACCTCTTCAGGTGTTAGTTTCCTCTTCTGAAAATGAGAACAACCATCCCTGCTCTACCTCTCCCAAGGATGTGATGAAGTTAAAGATGATGCTGAATTAAGCATAAAGCATGATATTGATGTGTGTGATGAAATCCCTTTTGGCTATGGACAGGAGAGATGCACATTTCATCACCCTACAACCAGCCTGTAAGCTCCTTGCTTGTCTCATTCATCTTTGCATCTCCTTTCACATAGTTCTGCAATGCTGAACACATGGCAGATGCCCAGTAAATACTTGTCGAATTGAGTTTATAGTTTAATGTTTCCATTGTTCATTCTCTCCTGGAGGTCATTTTCTAGCCTTTAAAGTTTCCAAAGTCAGCCCAGACAGAGACTATGATCACTAATGGATCAGAAATCAGGGCTGTGTGTTTAGACAGTCTAAGTAAAGGAAGTGTTTTCATTAGAGGTCTACATGCTTCTTGAGCATCTCCTGCTGGGAGGCCTTACATAGCGTTTACACAATTCCCAGGTCCCTGCAGGTTTCAGACCTGTAGTGCTATTAACCAAATGTTCCCGTGATTGCTTTTGTCCTCTGTGCACAGACAGATGGATGGGGGCTGGCTATAGACATTTCAGATCTGTGCACAAGACTCTGTCGAAGGCCTTTCACGTATGATCTATAGCAATTTTTGTTTTCCTCAATTATCGTATTGACCAACCAATTCTGAAGAGATGCTCTGTCCATTTATTCGAGGAATTTCACAGACCATGAATGACGCTGGTAAAAGAGCTGCAGCTGTGTCTGCAGATTACCACTGGCGCCATCAGGCTCTGGGTACTGCCTGAATGACAAGTGGCCGAGAATAGAACAGTCACATATTTTCTTAATTGTAGGCTTAGGGGCATGTTTTTAAAACATGAGATCAGACAAAAATGACCTACCTACATAAAAATCTCCTCCCCAAAGGAGTTTACAGAGGAACACTGCTACTCCTTTTTCTGTTTTCTCACCTCCTTGATTCATTCACTAATAAGAATTGGGCACCAGAATGTTCCAGACATTGGGGTAGGTGTGGGAGTGACCAAGATCCAGGCAGTCTCTGACCTCAAGGGGCTTCCAGCCATTGGGAAAATGCCCACTAACAGCCACTGGACTTAACGTAATTACATGTGTGGCCGGCTGTTAAATTGAATTCTTCAGATTGTTTCTGACGTTCAGGCAGAGGACCAAAGGCACAGGGGCAGGTAAAATAGGTAGCAGCAACAGCCTGCATGGCCTTAATGGAGTGGCTAGGCCACCTAAGCAAGACCAGCTAAGAGCTCGTGAAATCAATCCTGCTAGCAATTGTGATCACCCACCTGTGGGAAGTTGAGGTAGGAGAGGTCAAGGAGAGGGAGATTTCCAGAGAGAGTCATCTGTGTAAGTTCCCTACCACTATGGGGAAGGTGGGGAGATGCCTCCTTTTCACTTCTAGGAAATGCTTCAAGGAAACCATCCAGCTAGCCTCCCCGTTAAGGTGAAAGGTGCTGGCTGGGCAAAGTGAAGAGGGGTGGATGCTAGGAGTGAGCTGTATTCATATGTGTTTGAGTGAACCAGATGGGTCCATGGGGAGTCCAATCTGGATGGCCCTGCATCCTACCCAAGAGGACGGCCTGGAGGGGTGACGCGTAGACAGACGCTGGGTGAAGCAGACCACTGGCAGCCCAGGGCCTGGGGGAGTTGAAAATGACTCACAGGAGGACAGACATTGCCAGGGTCAGGGGAGCTGGCCCTAAGTCTCCCACAGAGAGGTCTCCAAAATCTCACCAAAGTGCCCCACACAGGAAAAGCTGGCCACTGCCCACCTGCCACATCTAGAGAGAGCCAGGGCTGGGCTCCCCTTACACTATCACACTAAATTATTGCTTTCCCCGGACCTGAGCTGCAGGATCAGAAGCAATAGCCAGCTAGTAGAGAGGTGGTGGAGGCAGCAGAAAGGGCCTCCTGTGCAGGCCACTAGGATGGAAGCAGCCCACGCCAGGGCTAGAGGGAGGCTGGACTGAAGTTTTGAAGAATATACTGAACTGGACATTTTGACTGTTGAAATGACACCATTCTTGTAACTAAAAAGTACTGAAAGACATTGGTGCCTGCCCAGAACTCCATGTCAGGTGGGGAAGGATAGGCTATCAACTGCTTTACTGGGACTGGCAAGAAGCAGTAATGCCATTTGATGATTCCGTTATTACTTATGATACAGGGAGTCCAGGGTCCCTTGGGAGAGCAATTTCACAAAATCTATCAAAATAGCTCAGCTGTTATATTTCTAACTCACTCCAGTTCTCTTACATTCATTTTATGGTGAACAAAGAGACACATTTTTAGCTAATAATGAATAACTTGAGTTTACATTTCAGTTAACATGCTTTTTGGCATTTTTATTGAAATATCACATACCGCATATAAAGGGCAATAAACTTCAGTGTGTAGGTCAGTGACTTTCTGCCTCTGTATACGCCCATGTAACTGCCACCCAGCTCAAGATCTGGGACATTTCCAGCACCTGAGAGGGGCCTCCAAGTCTCTGCCCCTCTTCCTGTTACCCCATGCTCTATTAGTTTTAGTATTGTTCCCATTGACATTATGAGCTTTTTATATATTCAGGACAAAATCCTTTATCTGTCAAATGATATTTGTTTCTCTCAATTTGTTCTTTTACATTTAGCATTGCTTATGGTATGTTTTACATATATGCACCCTTTTCCCATTATAAGAGGGTTTTATATATACTTTAACCTATAAACACAGACACACACACGCGCACACACACAAAACAGAGTCCTTTTCACTCTTTCATTAAAATATATGTTCCCTAACACTGTCAAACACAATTAACAAATAAATATAGTCTGAGCTAGAAGACAGGAATTAGTGGATCTCACAACCCCACTCTAGTCACTCATAGCAGCTGAGGAGAGAGTTTTTACATCTCCAAAAATCACAGTAGGAGTTAAATTCAGTCCTCATGTGTCTTTGTAGCAGAGATCTCAGAGCTGGGGGTACTTCGAATCCTGTTGGAGCTGTGAAGTTAGGGTGATCTTGATGGAAATCCCTGCTCTGGCATTTACTGGCTGTGTCTGAGCAAACTATTTAGCTCCTCCAGGCCTCCATTTCTTCATCTGTAAAAATGGGGATTAATGCCACTTTTTCCTCTGTGGGAGGGTGAGGATTACGTGAGTTAAAACATACAGAGTAGCCATTACAGATGAAGGCTCAAAGCACTGCAGATGCTGCTCTTGATAGAGATAACCTTGTGAAAGCGGCATCTGGTCCAAACCCAGACCTTCAAGCAGGCCAAATGCTGTTACCCCCATTTGACCAGTGAACCACGTAAGTCTCAAAGGGGTTCAGTCAGCATCGCCCAGGTAAACTTGCTGTGATGGTGGAAATGTTCTATGTCATGGTGCCCAGTACAGTAGCCTCTAGCCACATGCAGCTAATTGATCACTTGGAATGCAGCTAGCGTGGCTAAAAAGCTGGAGTTTTAATGTTATTGAATGGAATTAAATGTTAATAGTCCCACGTGACTAATGGTTACAGTATAAACAGCACAGTTCTAGACCACTCAAAGGTACCCTAGGGAAACAGACCCAGCTGTCAAAATTCCTTCCAGTCTCCCACAATGCCTCATTCCTCTGAAACAAGAACCCGACCGGGCGGTCTCCACGATGGCTCCAGCAATAAGCCTGCTGAAGGGGGCACACCTATATTAGGTTTGTGGAGAGGAAAGCAAAACCTTTATGTAACCTCAGAGTCGCTGTTATCTCAGAGAAGACCACGGCTCTTTCCCAGTAAAGGAACCAACCAACGAGCATCCATCTGCCCCACAGAGTTTAGGTTTTGGGGCTGCAGTCCCAGGTCTGAGGTAAAGTGGGGACATGCCCTCTGACTTGTTAAGGTGGAAAAGTGCGTGACGGTGTGATGGCCTCTACTTAGTGCGTTCAAGGTCTCAGGGATCAGATTTTCCCAGAATGTGAGTGGACATAGTTCGTCTCTTCCGTTTCTTATTTTGACAGATGACAGGGGCGGCTTCTAAATTTTTTTGTTGATTATTTGGCATTGCCTAGTGAAACACAAAATTCAGTGTTGAATTAGAGCACTGAGTTCAGGTTTGTTCATTGTTCCAAATCTGAAATGGAGGTTGGGCCAGGACAAACACAGCACAGAATTTTCGGTGTGGGCAGGAGAATGAAAAGTGAAAGAAACAACCAGCTATTGAGCAGGCAGCTGCTGTCACCTCTCCTGACGCTCCTGGACTGCTGCTGTCACCTCTCCTGATGGCTCCTGGCCTGCTTCCAGCCCTGCCCTCCTCGTCCATCCGGGCTCGTGTCAGTTGGCCACAGGGTACTTTTCCATCACACTCCTGGCCTGGTCTCTGCCCCTTAAAGAGCAGATCTTCTCTTCCATTTGCAAGGCAATCTCAGCATATGGGGGCCTGACCTTTGAGATCTTTATAGGAGAAAGATGCCTCTCTGCTGTGAATAGGGCTTCTTGTCCCCACTTCCTGAAGAAGTTCAAGACTTTAAAAGCTTCTTTCCCTAAGCCTTCACCACGGCTGGATGAGACTTCCAGTGCAGAAGTGTGTCACTAGGACTCTGAGCAAGGAGGACGAACCATTGAATTGCATAGAAGTCATCTAGGAGCAGCCTGAAGTTTGGTATCGGTTTAGTTATGATATGGGGCACATGGTCTTTTATGGGTGACTTGAGAACCTGATTCTTAGAACGAAGGTAGGTAGCTTCCTCTGTGAAGATGGATTCTGAATGACAGAAACCCAATTAAAAAAAAAATAACATACTGTATCACTTACTTTATATCAGACACTGTTTCAAGTTGTTTTCAAATATTAAGTCACTTACTGTGACTCCACTCGTTTGAGGGAGAGGAGGTCGATATTGTTATTACCACTGCTTTACAGATGGGGAAATGGAAGCTCAGACTGAACCATTTCCCTGAGGTTCCACTGATAGCAAATGGCAGCAGCAGGTTTCAGTCCCCGCCGTCTGGCTGCACAGTTTTTGCCGGGAACCCCCAATCTTGCAGCCTCTCCATCTTGCAGGCCAACTGTTGAGATGCAGACCGCTCAAAATGTGAAACATAAAAACCCGCTTCTGACTCAGGACAGTGAGAATAGCACATGTCAACACTGCCAATGCTTTCCCTGTTTCTCAATCTTTCCTTAGGAAAGTTACTTTTGACCCTGAGTCTATTTTGTGTTGCTCAAAGGATTTGTACTTGCTAAAGGCTGGTGCAGGGAGGAGTGCTGTGCCCCTGCTGACAACCACTGCACCTCCCAGGCTGAGATGGTGACAGCAGACGCCCCGGCCAGCCTCCCCAGGCCACCTGCCTGCAGGAGGTACAGTCAGAGCTGCCCGCGGTGAAGAGCCAGGAAACCCCCGCTGTTCTTGAAGCCTCAAGACCCCAGATATCCCACCTTGACAAGTGGGTGAGATGCTGCCCACTGCTCAGGCGCCACAGAGTGCCACGAGGCTCCTGGGCATGTCCCCAGCTGGTAGGACTGATGGGGATACCAGGAATAAGAAGATAAAATTTAGTCTCAATGTGAAATGCTAGCAGCTATGAAATGTTTTTAAATGACTGATGAGTTGTCTGCTGCTTCAACCTTGCAAATGGTGTTTTATGGTTTTTTTGTTGTTTCTATGTGTGTGTGTTTCTTTTTTTTTTTTTTTAAGAGATGGGGTCTTGTTCTGTCACCCAGGCTGGAGGGCAGTGGTGCGACCGTAGCTCACTATAGCCTTGACCTACCCCTTGCCTCAAGTGATCCTTCCACCTCCGCTTCCCAAAGTGCTGGGATTACAGGCATGAGCCACTGTGCCTAGCCACAGATAATTTTATACAATCACCATGTCAGAGGATAATCGATGGCCTATATACTTTTTTTTTTTTTTCAGAGACAGAGTCTCGCTCTGTCTCCAGGCTGGAGTGCAGTGGTGCAATCTTGGCTCACTGCAACCTACACCTCCCAGGTTCAAGCAATTCTCGTGCCTCAGCCTCCCAAGTAGCTGGGTTTACAGGCATGTGCCACCATACCAAGCTAATTTTTTTGTATTTTTAGTAGAAATGGGGTTTCACCATATTGACCAGGCTGGTCTCGAACTCCTGACCTTGTGATCCACCCGCCTCAACTTTCCAAAGTGCTGGGATTACAGGTGTGAGCCACTGCGCCCAACATACTTTTATGTCAGTCTCATCCTTTTATTATTTATCAGCACCCATTCACTTCTAGCTGTCGACACTGTCAGCCTCTGCGTATCTCAGCTAAGAGATCCCAAACATCCACCAGGCACACACCACTGTTTGTTCACAAACAGATTCCCCATGACAGCCACCCAAATGAAATAGAGAATGCTCCATTTAATTTAAATAGGCCAGCAACTTCAGTTCCTTTTGGCCCCTTCTGATTTCCTGGACACATAGGCTGACTCTTATCTTTACGGCAGTGCTGGGTCCTGCTGTAATCTTTTACTGACCGCTGCCCTCTCCTTCTCCCCTCAGAACAGATGCCTTAGGTGTCACATTTCACTTCAGTTCTTCAGAGATTCCTGGGTCAAAAAGGTCTCAGATGAGGAGAGAAACCTGGAAACTTGCACACTAGTTTGGATTCCATTGTTAGCTTGCTAGTTTCCACATTTGTAAAATTGGCAAAATTATCTGTGTGGAGTTATAATGCACAAATGAATTATTTGTCATATCTCTCTGGAAAATATGAAATGTAAGAAACTATTATCTGATAAGTATGGATTTTCTTTTCTTTTTTTTAATTCCAAAGATAGATTTTTATTCTTTTTCTCTGGTCCAGGCAAACAACCAACCAAGTAAGAAAATCCTAGTTCCTTGAACTATTTACCAAAGTTTTTTCTTATTTTTATACATCCCTATTGTTATCCTTTAAACTCTCCTTACAGTGAGACATTTACAGCAGGATTTATTAAGCTAGCATAAGCTAGATTTAAGCTTTTAGGAAGTGTGCCTTCAGTGGCACTGATTTTCCGTTTTCATTAGCTGCCGAAACAGAAACATTTTCCCCATTGAACTAGTGGGATTCCTTAACCTTTTGTGGATGGATTTCGTTGATGGAATTTTATGTACTTCCATAGCTTCTTATCTCTGTTGTAAGAGTTTTCTGATGCAAGTGCCATGGAGAGCCCTTATTTTTCCTAATTTGTCTCCCCACTCTTGTAATCACTCTTGGACCTTGGAAGCATTTCTGGAGACTGCGGCATGCAACCCTCAGCATGGGGAACAATGATCCTGACATCACCTGGTCCTTGTTTGATCCGACCAGGCCTGGACCGGTGCTCTCCATCACTTCAGAGCTGCCTCAGGATGCCAAGAGCTGACTTAACATTTGTGTTATCAACTGGTTCTCAAGGCCCCACGGCTCTGCCTTGCTTGTTGCCTTTCTCTTTGTGTTCCTCTCCTCTCCACTCTGCTCTCAGATGTCATTAACTTATAGCTCCCAATCTCTTTGCATAAAGTCTCTCCTTGGGTGAATGTCAAAGATGCTACTTCCTGTAACTCTAAGTGCATCTTCTCCTTGGGGAGGGAAGGATGCACCCACCAGCTTTCTTTATCAGTCTTTATCCCTCCTATGGATCAGGGTAAAAACAAAAGTATAACTAATAGACTACTTTCTAGTTATATTAGAGTTAAGCTCAAAGATAATTTTATTGGCAGGGGGCATTATTTAAGAAAGTTAAATACAGTTTTAAATATTGGCAATAAAAGGACGCCCTTCCAGACTTTTCATTTTCCCTCTGGTCTTTGTCATTTTCTTGAAAACGACAATCCGTATAAATTTACCACCTACCTAATGGAAAACACAGCATCTGAAAAAAAAAATTCTCTTTTTTTCTGGTAAATGCTTTTTAAACTGACCGATTCCCTTTTGGGGCGTAAAGATGTAAGCTTGGAAGCGATCTGATTCCGGGGTTGTGGGGCAGTATTTAAACATTACTGTATGCACAGCTGTTCAGAACTAGGGGCTGAATTTTCGCAGTCATTCAAATGCAGAGTCATTTGTCAGCAAATGATCAAATAAATAGTTTTCTGGATGGGTTTTTTCCTTCTCACTGAATTAGTGTCATTCATTGCCATTTGCCTCTTCCCAGTTATTTTTGTTCTAACATATCTTCCACATTTTCGCTGTGCCTTCTCCCAGTAGCCTCCCACTTCACATCTGCTAAACTAATTTCCCAAACCACCAGTTTAAAACTTAGGTAGCTTATTACCACTTGTCTCAAAGTCAAGTATTCTCCCCCATGGACTTTTATGCATTCATTCTACAAACGTTTGAGGGCTGACCAGGAGCAAGGCACAGAGCTTACCAGATTTGGGGTTTAATTATCTGTGGGTTTTACTACCTGAAACATAAGTCCCCAGATGATTGTCAGGCATATATTTTCTCTACATTCTGTTCCTCTTTGAAGATTCAAGAACCTACTGAGTAGTTAATGACTAGTAAGTATTGAACGTGTATTGGAAAGTTTAGAATTACTGTCGTATTGCTATGTAGGGTTTAATTCCAAACTTATTGCCCTTCCTTATGTTTTTCTATTAGAATGTTCTTTTTCATCGTGTGAACAATGAGGCTTTTAAAATATTTTTGTAGTTAGGCAATGGAAAATGCCAGAAAACCCTACCCTTTCACTTTTCCAGCAAGAAGCCCTGATTCAGAGTCCCTGTTGCCCCAAGGTGGCGCCGACGCAGGCAGGCCAGCGGTGGTGGCCGGTGGGCAAGGCGAGCGGGTCCCCTGCAGAGGCTCTCATCCCAGGTTTTAGCCAGCACAATCTCCCCTGGAAGAGGGTTTCAATGTTAAAGTTTTGAATAAGGTCTCCTCTCCTCAGAAGAGTTGAAAACCACCTTGGTTTAGGAGGTTGTCTCTAGTTCATGAACATGAGGAATGCAAACCTGTGTACCCCAGACCTGTCAAGGCTGATTTGCATATATCATGATCATTCAGTGCCTTTGCCTCAGCTTCCCAGTTTACAAACTGGCCCGAGTCTAAACTAACTCTACACCACAATTTAAATTCTTCATCTTGTGTAGTCAAGACAGAAAACAGTAGTATGTTTTTCATTTTCTTGAAAATCATTAAATTAACCCCCCACCTCTTATTTTTGAGCTCAACACATCCTGAGTCCTTCTTTATAAGCTCTTTGTTCCAGATTTTAAAATTATTTGTGTGATTTTAATCCACTCTGCAGTATTTTCACTTTCCTTTTAAAACCTCTGGCCACCGTTAGGAATATACTGTACTTATTACACTGAGAAAATTACTCTCATAATTCTCTTTAGCCTCAAACTGTGTTTATAGAATCAGATTTTCCCAATGTCCTAGAGTTCCCTTGGCCATGTATAGTAAATTACTAATTACTACCCTGCTCTCCTGAAAGAATGAATATCATTTCTAAAATGCCTAAGCTATCAACAGGGATTCGTTTTAAAGTGCTAGAAAATCTGATTTATTGCTTTGCAGATGATTTTTCTGGTGTATGATCTAGCCTCATTAATGCAAACTAGTTTATTCAGACTGGAAACCACAGTTTCCAGATCCCTGTCTCAAATGGTCATCAGTGAAGGGAGATAGTTCCAGGCTCCGCAACTGTTTGACATTTCAGCCTTCCCTTCCCCAAGCCAGCAGCCACTAAGTCACTGATAGCTGCTTTTTTCTTTTTTTCTTTTTCTTTTTTTTTTGAGATGGAGTCTCACTCTGTCACCCAGGCTGGAGTGCAATGGCACGATCTCGGCTCACTGCAACTTCTGCCTCCTGAGTTCAAGTGCTTTTCCTGCCTCAGCCTCCTGAGTAGCTGGGATTACAGGCGCCCACACCATGCCCAGCTAATTTTCGTATTTTTTAATAGAGATGGGGTTTCACCATGTTGGTCAGGCTGGTCTTGAACTCCTGACCTCAGGTAGATCCACCCGCCTCAGCCTTCCGTAGTGCTGGGATTACTGGCATGAGCTACCGTGCCCAGCTCGATAGTTGCTTTATCTCAAGAGGTTGAGTGGTTAGAAAAGCAGTTTAAAAACTCAGGCTTTAGCCAAGAGTTTAGCCTGGATCTAAGTCATGGGCCTGCCACTTGCTAACTGTCTGACCTTGGATAAGATACCTAGATTTTCTGTACCTGGACTTCCCCATATGCAAAATGGAAATCATGATAGTAAATATGTTGCAGGATTGCTATTGACGATTAAATGAGATAATAAAGTAGCTAAAATGTGGCCAGGTGTGGTGGATCACATCTGTAATCCCAGCATTTCGGGAGGCCAAGGCAGGTGGATTGCTTGAACCCAGGAGTTGGAGACCAGCCTGGGCAGCATAGAGAGAGCCCCATCTCTAAAAAAAAAAAAATCTTAAAAATTAGCTGGGCATGGTAACATGTGCCTGTAGTCCCAGCTACTTGGGAGGCTGAGGTGGCGGGAATCCCTTGAGCCTAGGAGGTCAAGACTGCAGTGAGCCATGATCACACCATTGCACTCCAGCCTGGGTGACAGAGTGAGACCCTGTCTCAAAAAAAAATTACCTAGCATGGGGCAACCTCTCACTGTCTTACTTACAATTACTTTAGGATTTTGTTTGTTTGTTTTTTGTTTTTTGTTTTTTAACCGATCCAGGTAAAATGCTAATTTTCCTAATTATTTATGAACATGTTGAGTAGAGTCAATACAATTTTGGTAAAATAGACTCATCTCACAGTAGCATCTCTCCCTTGGAAGACTCTGGCATCATCGGTGGACAATGTTTTGCTCCTAAGCGTGTGCTGGGTGCTACACTCCATCACTTGACAGTTTTTGTCTTGTTCGTGGCCAGAACTACCTGCTTTTTGCAGGTGGTTTCTGGACCTCAGTTTCCAGGCCCAGCCTCCCTAAGGGTCAGTAGGGCGTCCCCAAGGGGGGCCCCTTGCAGATGGACGCCCTCCTCAAGCCTCTCTTGGTTTCTTTTGTTAATGTTTCTTTCATGTGCAAACCCACCCAGAAGTCTGCTGCTCCGCCTCCACTGCAGAGCGTTGTTTGTTGAGTTACTCAGTAATTCTTTTTGAAGGAACAAGAGCTATGGGCTCCTTTTCAGAGAATGAAATATAAACGTCTTGCATTTTCTGAGCGCGCCACCTTTGAGAGCAGGGCGGTTTCTTCGTTCGAATCCTCTCTCTCCACATCCCTGCTTCAGTAATTGGAAAACAAAAACTAAATTAGACGCTGTTGCTTTGATAACTTCAATAAGTACCTCGGGGTCTCTTGGGTGCCATGGATTCGCTCTCCTGGCGCATGAGGCTTCGTGCGGCTTCGTGTCATAAACATGGGCAGGCGACATCCCTCCTCCAGGCCTGCGGGCTCCACCCAGGGGCCCGCGCCAGAGCCAATGCTGACCCGGGAGCGCCATCTTGTGGGCGCCTCGATTGCTGCCTCCGAGAAGGCGCTCGGGTACGTCTTATTCCACCGTTTCAGGACTTGGGGAAATGTAGCCAATAATTACATGCCGGACAATTACAACATAGCTGTCAGCCAGACACTAGGAATCACTAATCTCTGGATTTAAATAGGGCAAATGTCTTTTTGCTGCTTTAGATTTCTTTCTATTGAGGAGCAGCTACTGTATTTTCAACAGGGACTTTTGAATGACCAATTCTGTATTTTACATGCATTTGTAAAAAATAAAATCATTCTAGGTAGTACATCAGAAGATCTAGATTTCTTTTACTTTTTGAGGTTTTTTTTGTGACCTTTTTTTTTTTTTTTGATAGATAAACAAATGTAATGTAAGGTCTTGCTACTCAAAAGGTGGACCCCGGGCCAGCAGCATCAGCATCACCCGGGAGCTTGTTGGAAATGCAGAATCCTTATCTCTGTTCCAGATCCCCTGAATCAGAATCTAATTTTAGCCACAACCCCTAGTGAGCCCTGTGCACATGACAGTTTGAGAAGGGCAAGTATAAAGGACTAGGAAGGAGTCAGAAGGACTGGTGTTCTTGTCCCAGCCCCTCCATTTCCCCATGCTTCTCATCTCAGCCCATGTGATCACCTCTCTTCAGCCTCTGTGGCCCATATGTGACGGGAGACCATGAGATGATGGTTCCTGACTTGTCTGATGCTGGGTCAGCTAAGGAAGGATTAAAATTTTATACACGGCCGGGCACCGTGGCTCACGCGTGTAACCGCAGCACTTTGGGAGGCCAAGAAGGGCAGATCATTTGAAGTCAGGAGTTCGAGACCAGCCTGGCCAACATGGCGAAACCCCATCTCTACAAAAAATACAAAAATTAGCTGGGCGTGGTGGTGTGCGCCTGTAGTCACAGCTACTCGGGAGGCTGAGGTGTGAGAATCCATTGAACCTGGGAGGCAGAGGCTACAGTGAGCCCAGATTGTGCCACACTCCAGCCTGGGCAATAGAGTGAAACTCTGTCTCAAAAGCAAACAAATAACAACAAAAAATTATATACTAAAGGTCACTTTGTACATTGTAAAAACCTGTGCAAATGTAAGTGAAAATTATGGATGGCAAAAATTCTTCCATTTCATACTCCGCTATCAGAGATTCTGCTTTGCATTATATCAGAGTCTGATTTATATCATCAGCAGCAAAGCAACTATTCAACTGCGACCATTTGTCATGCTTCAAATAGTGTCTTGGCAGATTTCATTAAGTCCTTCAAAGGTCCCTCTCAGACCAGTCTTCCCAGAGTTCAAAATAATAAAATTACATTATGCTTTTCTTAACAAGACCTTTCCCACATTTGCCATCCTGGGGCCCCAGAAGCGTCCCACCACCCCACTCCCCGCTCCCCCGTTGAGCCCAGTATGGGGCACAGTAGGTACTCACTAATGCCGGTTGATTAAACCACTAATTGGCCCTCAGCACTGTCTAAACAGTAACCTGATATCCTTCACACTAATCGTGCATTTATGATAATCAGATTATTTGCATCATTAGAGACCTGACATAGCTACATGAGGACTCAGTTGTCTCACTAATATATGTGAAATATTCATTAAGGAAATAAAGTCCTGATGGCTGAGAATGTAGTGCACAAAGATTGACGAAGGTGAGAGCATTAACCGTTTACAAACATCCCTTTACCTTGAAATGAGGGAGAGAGTGGAACCAAAGGAAAGAACACTGGCAAACTATTACTCTCTTCTCTTTATGTATATTTTAAAAAACTAATAGCAAAAAGGTGTTTGGCAATAAATAGGTGACATTTTAGGAAAACATCATCTGAAGCCTTAATATTGATGAGATATTGACATCTATGTTGCTCCTGGGTCCCAGTGGCTCTTGTGTCTGAAGAATTGGGACTATGGTCAAACAGTGAAAAGTAAAATATTGGGAATAATTTATTACACCATGTGCCACCCTACTGATGTACAAAAATACTAAATTCAAATTAGATTAGACTGGCATTGTCTACAATTTGTGAAATTATGATCTTGTTAATCGTTTTTACCAAATATAGTAAAATCTTGCTCTTTTCTTTTTATCTGATTCGTTGCAATTAACAATGTTCTCTCCAATCATTTAAAAGGATTCAGAATGTCAGTGCTTCAAAATTACTTTCCTTAAAGTTAAAATGTAATTATAATAAGTAACTTTATATGGGGGAAAATAAACACTCATGTCTGTACATATAAAGATATAGTCTATCAGAGTAAGATCCTCAAAAGCAGGACTTTGCAGTGTTCAGTTCATCTCTGAATACCTAACAATTCCTCTCTGCTGCCTGCACGTGTTTTATAAGGATACATTTAATTAAGTAATGAAAGAGACACAATTCTACCTTTTTGTTCTTTTTTTCCCAACATTTACCTTGAAAATTTTTTGAGAGAAAAATTGCCAGAATAAAAGAAAGTACACTGATACACATCTAGAATCCCTCAGAAATCATTCACATGTTTAACATGTATTCTCTCTCTCTCTCCCCAGACTCCCTCTAAGAACAAAAACCTGTTATTTTTTTTAATTGCATTTTTATTTTAGTTCAGGGGGTACATGTGCAGGTTTTGTGTGGCGCTGAGATTTGGGCTTTATTGATCTCATCACCCAGATAGTGAATATAGTATACAATAGGAAGTTTTCCAGCCCTTGCCCCCACCTCCCTCCCTCCTTTTGGAGTCCCCAGTGTCCACTGTTGCCATCTTTATGTCCACATGAACCGAAGATTTAGCTCCCACTTATAAGTGAAAACATGTGATATTTGGTTTTCTGTTTCTGCATTAGTTTGCTTAGGATAATGGCCTGTATCTTCATCCATGTTGCTTTAAAGAACATGATTTTTTTTTTTGAGACGGAATCTCGCTCTGTCACCCAGGCTGGAGTGCAGTGGCGCGATCTTGGCTCACTGCAAGCTCTGCCTACCAGGTTCACACCATTCTCCTGCCTCAGCCTCCAGAGTAGCTGGGATTACAGGTGACTGCCACCATACCCAGCAAATTTTTTATATTTTTAGTAGAGATGGGGTTTCACCGTGTTAGCCAGGATGGTCTCGATCTCCTGACCTCGTGATCCGCCCGCCTCAGCCTCCCAAAGTGCTGGGATTACAGGCATGAGCCACCGCACCTGGCCCATGATTTCATTTTTTAAGGCTGCATAGTATTCCATGGTGTATGTATACCGCATTTTCTTTAGCTAATGCACCGTTGATGGGCACCTAGGTTGATTCTGTGTCTTTGCTATTATGAATAATGCTGCAATGAACATGCAAGTATATGTCTCTTTTTGGTAGAGCAATTTATTTTCCTTTGGGTATATACCCAGGGATTGCTGGGTCAAATGGTAGTTCTATTTTTAGTTCTTTGAGAAATCTCCAAACTGCTTTCCACAGGGACTGAACTAATTTGCATTCCCACCAATAGTGTATAAGTGAAGAACCTGCTCTTACATAGCCAACAGTAAAATGATCAAATTCAGGAAAATTTCAGATTGGCAGAATGCTCTCTACTAGTGCATAGTCCTGATTCCATTTTTGCCAGTTGTCATAGTAATGCCCTTTTAAAGCATTCGCTTCTTGACTCCAGGTTCACAGGTTGCATTTAGCTGTTATCCCTTTGGTGTCCTTTGAGCTGGAAGAGTTCCTCAGTTTGTCTCTGTTGTTTATGACACTGACATTTCTGAAGAGTACAGGCCAATGCTTCTTCAAAATTAGATCAACTTATGCATTTTAGGCAGAAATACTAAGGATGTATTACATTACAGAGCATTACATTAGTAGACATATGATGTTGGTTTCTTCCATCATGGGGGATGGTAACTTTGATCACTTGGGGTAAGGTGTTATCTGCCAGATTCTCCCTTTGTAATTAATAAGTAATCTCTGAGGTGTACTCTGACACTGTTAATTCTGTTCTCTAATACACCTCATTCAACCATTTTAGCATTCAGTCATGATCCTTGCCTGAATCAGTGATTACTGCTTTGGTTGAAAATGGTGATTTTTTGCCGGGTGCAGTGGCTCATGCCTGTGCGGTGGCTCCCAGCACTTTGGGAGGCCAAGGCAGGCAGGTTACTTGAGGTTAGGAGTTTGAGACCAGCCTGGCCAACATGGTGAAACCCTGTATCTACTAAAAATCCAAAAATTAGCCAGGCGTGGTGGCACGCACCTGTAATCCCAGCTGCTCAGGAGGCTGAGACAGGAGAATCACTTGAACCCGGGAAGCAGAGGTTGCAGTGAGCCGAGATCACATCACTGCACTCCAGCCCGGGTGACAGAGTGAGACTCCATCTCAAAAAAAAAAAAAAAAAAAAAGAAAATGGTGATTTTCTAACTCATTTATTTCTCTGCATCTACTATTTGGAATTCTACTATAAAGAATAGCTTTAGGCTGGGTGCAGTGGCTCATGGTCGTAATCCCAGCACTTCGGGAGGCTGAGATGGGAGGGTCACTTGAGCCCAGGAGCTTGAGACCAGCCTGGGCAACATGGCAAGACCCTGTCTCTACAAAAAATTTAAAAATTGGCTGGGCATGGTGGCACACACCTGTAGTCCCAGCTACTTGGGAGGGTGAGGTGGGGGACCCCCTTGAGCCCAGGAATTTGAGGCTGCAGTGAGCTATGATCACACCACTGCACTCCAGCCTGGGTGACAGAGAGAGACCCTGTGATTTAAAAAAAAAAAAAAAAAAAAAGAAGAAGAAGAAGAATAGTTTTATTTTCTACCTTTTTAAAGTCTGTCTGTCTTTGTGAGCATCAATATCGATAAGGACTTACAGGTTCTTCTTATTAAACTGGTTATTGCTTATTACTCTCATTATTCATTTTGATGCTCATATTGTCCCAACTTTCCCCAGTGGGTGCCTCTTCAATCTCACTTCTATGTTCATTCGACGTGGCCCCATTAGTCTGTATCATTCTTTAGCTCTTAGCATATCTATATTGATGTAGATATAGATATTGATAGCCTTAGCATATTTTCATTCAAGTTACTGCTTAAATGACAGATTTTATTCTTGCAGCAAATATTATTTGAGATACTGGTATGTCACAGTTACTGATCTTACTCATGGTCCAGAAAAAAGCCAGGCAATTAAATTGGCCCTTGCAATGGAATACAGGGAGTTGACAGCCGTGAGTTACGTGTGCCATGAGTGCACAAAGAAAAGCTCCCAATCCCACTGGGTGAATTAAGAAGACTCCAGGGAGAGTGCATATCACCTCCTAGGCCCAAAATATGAATAGAAATACATGTATGGAGGTGGCATAGTGTTCCAGGCTATGAGAAGCACATATCTCTTGAGGAACTGAAGGCATTTGTTAAGTCTAGGACAGTGTGAGTGTGTTGGGGGCGTGGTGTGTGTTGGGGGCATGGTATGTGTTGCAGGCCACAGGGATGCAAGCAGTGTGAGAGAAGAGGCTGGAGGGGTGGGCCAGGGCCTCGTAAGCTCTGTTAAGGACCCTTCCCAATGGCTGTTCCTAGAGGCAGTTGTTCTCAACACTGACTGCACATTTGCACCCCCTGGGGAGCCCCCAGGGGAGCCTGTCAGAACTACCAATAACAGACCACCATTCCTAACCAATTAAATCGGGACCCTAGGTGTGGCAGGGAACTCTAGGGTCCATACATTTTAATTTCCATACCTAGCTTCTAGAGAATTTATCATGGAGAATGGTGTCATGTGTCATAGAGCTAACCCTTTCAAAACTAAAATTTAAAAAGATTTATTTTATTTTACAGGATTTCGAACTCAACAATGAACTAAAGATGAATGTCCTAAATTTGCTAGAAGAAGTTTTGCGAGACCCAGACCTTCTTCCCCAAGAAAGGAAAGCCACCGCGAATATCCTCAGGTGAAGGCAGCTGAAGATGCCGACTAGATGACATTGGTTGATTCCTGCTATGTTCATAGAAAATAAGAGCCAATAAATCTTAGAATCCTGGGGACAGTGGGGACTATGTTCTCAGCAGTAAAGTGTTATGTATTATCTTCTCTTTCCTGGGGGCAATTTGGGGTCTGCTGTCTCAGGAAGACTCGGGACGGGGTGGTATAACTCGTGTGGAGTGCAGTTGCTGTTATTTATGGAGGCAGACAGCAGTTTACTATAGAACAAACAGTTAAAGAAAGGAACCCTTGAGGAGCCTCTCCTGCAAGTCCAGCAGGCATCAAAGAGAGATGATGTTTCCTCCTGTGGGTTGTAATTGTTTATTGTAAGCTCGTGTTTGTGAGTGTGGTTGTGTCTGTGGGAGTCTCGTGCACCTAAAATGTGGATGTGACATCACAGAGTAGTTATGAATTTTCTTTGGCTCATTTCACTGGTCCTCAACCAGCTTTTCTACAGCTTGTCAGTTTAGGATTTCCACATCACGTAGGTGGTATGACTATGGGGGATTGTATAAGGTATGACTCCACACTTCTATGTGATAAAGGCTTCAACTTTGGGTGTACTGCTAGAGATTGTGTCCATAGTTGTTGTACCCAGTATCCAAGTGGGTAACAAGCTTTCTTATAGCTTCTTGAACTGGTGGGTGGATTTTTTTTTTGTCCACTCTATGTGGAAAGGGCAGCCATTGCTAGCTTTGTGCAGACATTTCAGTTGCAGCTTCCCAGCTCACTCATAAGTACGTCCTCTGTCCGTGCTTAGGGATGGGAAGCCCAGCATCTCTCTGCCAGGGTCTGGTACTTCTTTACCACTCTCATTTCTAGTTCCCTCTTCATTTACAACCTCTAGAAATGACCCTTCCTTTCCTCGAAGCTTGGCTGCATTGTCTCCTTGTTACATGTTATCCAGAATGTTTGTGTCATCCACAGGCAGTCTATTTTAGCTCAGTCCATGTTTTTGCAAGTCCTTCCCTGATGCAGCAACACCAGATGTTGGTTTGTGATGTGTTAGCAACTGGCCTGTAAGTCTTTCTTAGCCCCCATTAGCTGAAGATCCCATAGCCAGACCGTTCTTTGGTGTAGGGTCTTTTACAGGTAGAATTGTATCTCCCTACCCCCTAAAAGATATATTGAAGTCCTAGCCTCCCATACCTCAAAATGGACCTCATTTGGAAATAAGGCCATTGCCAGTGTAATCAGTTAAGATGAGGTACTGGAGTAGGGTGGAGGTACTGGAGTAGAGTGGACCTCAATCCACTTTGATTGGTGTCCTTATAAGAAGTCAACCATGGAAGACAGACACAGACAATGCCATCTGAAGATTGGAGGCAGAGACTGAGTTATGCAGCTGCAAGCCAAAGAAAGCCAAAGATTGCTGGCAAACCACCAGCAGCTAAAAAGGCAAGGGAGGGTTCCCCTCCAGGATTCAGAGGCAGCATAGCCCTGCTGACTGTTCGATTACAGACCTCTGTCTGGAAGGTGAGACAATACATTTCTGTTGTTTTAAGCCACCCAGTTTGTGGGATTTTATTAAGGCAGCCCTAGGAAACAGTTAGGGGCCTTCTTCACTTTTTCCATTCTATGAAAACATCTAAGTAAGCCCAGGGATTCCATTACTGTGTCTGTTTTCAGATTTTAAAATTGTAAGTACATATTGAGGTGAAGCCTGGTTTCAGTGCATGAGGGACTCTGAGTGATTACTGTTTCTTTTCTCTTCATAACTAGTTTGTTATGCTCTTTGCATTTAAAACACTAATATTTAAAAACTAGATTCAGGAAGTTTGTGCCCCTAGGGATATTTGACTAAATAGCTATCAGGGAAGTGAGGGTGTTCAGGCTGGGAAAAACTGTCAGGATCAACCAATATGAGGGCCTTTTGTTGCCAATCCCCTCAAGACGCCCATGCCAGACTTTACCCATCAATTCTGAGAGCTTTCTCTCTGCACCAAGAGGTGACCTCAGACGTCAGTCAGTTGGAGTTGGTTCTTAAGATGAATCCTGTTTGCCATCCCAGGTCTTGATTATTCATCAGGCTTCAGATGCGCCAATTCTTTCTGCTGAATAATGACCTGAGAGTTAGCAGTGTCAGATTGATAGGGAATAGAAATTTTAGTAGGCAGTAGAGCTTGAAACTACAACACTGAGCAGAGTCTGATTCTACCTTTTGCAGGATGTCACAAGGCTAAATCTTGGCTTGGCCATTTATGGATGTCAGGTTCTCAACCAGTCCAAACCTGTTTCCTCATTTATAAAGTGGGACTCATAATAGCTACTTCATTAGGTTGTTGTGAAGAGTACATGATGTGAAATGTGTAAGGAGGTTAACACAATGCCTGAAAAGTCATTAGCACTCGTAGTAAAGTGAGTATTATTACTGTTAGAAGCACTGACAGTAGTTCCTGGAAAAAGTAGTTTCTGCCGTTAAGGCCATATGGCCCAAGTGAAACCAGGCTGGATCTTAGTCAACTCAACTTTCTTTAGGCTTCATCACCTTTTCCACACAAAGAGAGTGTGGACCAATCCCAGGACAGACACTGGTTGCTCGTGGCTCTGTTTTTGGACTACCCTAACTGAAAGAGGAGTTTTCTATTCATACAACTTGGATAATCCCATTTCCTTTTATTTGGTGTTTCATTATAAATGCACAATTATTAAACTGATGATACTGCTGATAGACGTGGTAGTGATGGTGATGGGGAACCCAGGATCCTGGAATGTTCATCAATGCCCAAGCATCGCCAGAAGACTAGAAGCAAATCTTTTCTCTATTGGAACTGAACCAGAAGTGCAGAGGCCTCCACATCTGAAGGGAAAGAATTCTGAACCATGCCCTCTAGAAAATACAGGCTATGACTGTGAGAGATAAAAAACATATCATATGGTGGTTAAGTGCAGCCCTGACATTTAGAGATTTATATGCATTCCTGACATCTAAGAGATATGAACATAAAACATGTTTTCATGCATAGGTTACATTAATGCAATAAAGCAAATGCTCTTTTGAATGAAGCCTCCCTGACTCACAGTCTCACAGGCGTCACTTGATGATGAATACACTTAATTGCCATATATAGTTTGTTGCCCTGTTTGTAAATAAAAACCTGTATTCAAAACTTATATTTCTAAAATACCATCTCTCCTCCTCCAAAGTTTTCTAACTAGCTGTCTTCAAAATCTATTCAGTGTAGAGTTTTTCTAGATACCCAACATGCCACAAAATGAAAAGAAATAGTGATTAACTTCTTGGATGTTCAACTGTGATGGGCTCAGGTCATAGAAAAGTCATCCCCAAACCCCACATAGCATCAACGGGAAGGCATAAAATGTTAGGTAACTTAATGGCACCACAGTGCCTCTTGGAAAATGAGGGTAAAATCATTGAGAAGAGGAACATTTGATGGGAGCTAACTAACTTTTTGACTTTTTCTTTCCAAGGGAAAGATATTACCCAGCTTCATAAAAAGATCTTTCCCACTGGTACACATAATTATGGAGCCACAGATCTCTCTCCAGGAACCTAGAATGGTGGAAAAGATGACGTGCCCTTTCGGAAAAGTCACTTTTATCTCCCATGTGTAACCCTTACATGTAATTTAATAGGCTTTGGAGAAAGAGTTAGCTTTAACTTATTTTTTCCTCATCTTAATCTGCCCTTTAAGATAAAATGACTATTTCTTTCTACGCACAAATAATATGGCTAAGTGCCGATAAGAGGGCTGCTACTAGTATAATCTAGAAGGCTCCTGCTCCCCCTTCAGACAGCCGAGGGAAGGGAGTTGTGTTTATTGACTGTGTGCTGTGTGTGGGACCCTTGAAGAGATGCCTTCCCTGAGCCTGCTTAAGAGAAGCGCAGAGTAAAGGAAGGGCCCACAACCCTGAGCAACTTAGTCAGTGTCTTTGAGCTTTTGTTTCCTTATCTGTAAAACGGAGATCACAATGCCTGCATTATCTACTGTCCTGTATAACAATCCCTTGGAAGGGATTTGTTAGGATACAGGAGATAGTGCATGTCAAATGTTTAGCACATGCCTGGCATAGAGCGGGCATACAGGAAGCCATCTCTGTTGATATTATATGTTTGAGGGTTGTGGCTGTTGTTTTAATCAACTCAGAACACAACAGAACATCACATCATCATTACTTCTTTTAAAAGTAGCTTCCTCTTACTCTAGTTTCTCTTCATATCGCATAAATCTTTTGCCTTTTACTAAAAGTAGCTTCCTCCAGCAGAGTACATGGTTTGGGACCGTTTAACTATTTTATTTTGTTTTATTTTATTTATTTATTTTTGAGACTGAGTCCTGCTCTGTCGCCCAGGCTGGAGTGCAGTGGCGCTATCTCGGCTCACTGCAAGCTCTGCCTCCTTGGTTCATGCCATTCTCCTGCCTCAGCCTCCCGAGTAGCTGGGACTACAAGTGCCCACCACCTGCCCAGCTATTTTTTGTATTTTTAGTAGAGGCAGGGTTTCACCGTGTTAGCCAGGATGGTCTCGATCTCCTGACCTCATGATCTGCCCTCCTACTATTTTAATGCTTTTAGTATGTGCTTGTGCCTTCCTTTTGGAAAACATAAAATGCCTGGCTCCAATGGCAAATTACGTAATTGGATGCCTACTGGACTCCAGTTTTCCTGGACTCTGAACGTCTGTTGCCCAAAAATACCCTCTACTCTGAAACCAGTATCTAAAGTATTAACTTGTGTTTATTCATTTACTCATTCATTCATTCATCATTTATTTTTTAAAAAGATATTTATTGAGAGCTGAATAACATGTATGAGATTCAGGGCCAAAAGTGTCTGAGGAAAGTCCATCTGGAATGCAAGGGGGAAGAAGCTATCTGCTGGCTCCTGCCTGGCATTGTTCAGAGTCTTGCCACATAGGAACCCCCTGTGCTTCTGGTCTACGTAAGCTTGAGAAAGGGGTGGCCCTGCGTCTCCTGCCTCTGTGAGGGCAGGGAAAGCCCACGGTAGGGGATAGAGGTGTGGGGAGGAGGGCACTCAGGCCTAGGAGTACAACTGGCTGATAGCATTAGAGGATGCTCCATTTTACATTATGGATGGTAACTCAGAGCACACCCAGCTCACCCTCAGACTCACTGTGACGGTGGTTGTTTCATTTACAACCTTGTATGTAACAGGTTGCCTTTTTGTTCTAAATCAGCTGTCCTGATGATTCTGTCATGCCTTGAGCATGTTTTCTGTTTGGGGATTGCTCATCTCCAGCTCAGCAGTTGGTTGTGCTGCATGGCCTTGTAGACCCAAATCCTCAGACCTCCCATCCAGGGAAAACCAAACTGCATTTGTAGTTTTGTTCCTAGGTTGTCTATTTTTTTTTCATGGAGGATAATTTGATATCTTTTTCAGGGCTCTTTCACAAGATGACCAAGATGACATCCACCTAAAATTAGAGGATATAATTCAAATGGTAAGTCTGACCACATTTTTATCTAGCACAACTATGTGCAAACTAGCTCTCCAAGGCGAGCAATATGCTTGTAACTGATCAAGGAGTGTTGTAGTATTAGGCCCTCTGTCCTATCTGTGAAGCTCTGTGAGATGAACCACATTTGGTGTGGGGTCTAGCAGTTGGTCTAAGATATTCATGTTGGCTTTGATACTTTTAGCTTTCTGCCATTTTTTTCATAGTTAGAATTTAGTGGTGAACTTCATGCTTCCACACATGCAGCTGTCTGCCTCACTGACCTGCAATGAGATGGCAGGCGCCCTCTCCTGGGTGTTTCATTTCCCTCCCTCATCTCTTGCAGACTGACTGCATGAAGGCCGAATGCTTTGAGTCCTTGTCGGCCATGGAGCTGGCAGAACAGATCACCCTCCTGGACCATGTCATTTTCAGAAGCATTCCCTACGAGTGAGTGCCACCCCCCACAGCAGCAGGGCTTGGCTGCTCTAGCTGTCTTAGAAGTTGACATTATTCCTAAGGCAGGTTGTGTGTATGTCTGTCCCCCCAGTTCCTGTGTGAGTATCTACCAATTGTTTCCATCCATGGAACTGGCACGCCTCTGTGTCCAGCACCCTACAGGATGGGAGCAGGACCAACAACAGCAAGGGACAAAGAACCTTGCCCAGGGACTTAGTCAACTTAAGTATCAGAGTAATTTCGAGTGTTTTTAATGACTATACAAAATAATTCCTGTATGCTCCATCTCACTTGTCCCTTGTTTCTTGCTGTGTCTGGTGACCTGCTCAGGAATGAAGTGAATGATCAGGGATGCTGCCCTGAAGACAGCCCATCTGACCAGGCGGAGCTTCTGCCCCGCTGAACTGCCTGGTCAGGGGAACGTGCGGTACAAGCCTAAAAGGAGCGCTTTTCAGCCCTGACCACGTGCGCCCTCCTGAGCTCTGGGGAGAACAAAACACAATCCCTGCCTTTGAAATCTGCATCCTCCAGGAGAATGGCAGGCAGCGCAGAGTGGAGGGAGGAAATTCTGCTTCTGACTAACATTTTTGGTAGTGATGAAATTTTTGGACCCTCTGCTAAGGCTTAATGTTTTTAAAAGCTAATCCTGGGAAAATAGTCTTGATTTCTAAGGTAGTACTTAACCTCTTTATTTCCCTTGTGTTGGTTCTTGTTTTCCAACTTCAGAGAAGCCTTTATAGGATCCTAATAGGGACACAGTTCCAAACATTTATAAGAGAAAGCTGGAAACTGAAGAATCTTCCTTTTTGGCATTGAGAGGTAAACTGCAACAGCCGAGGTAAAATTCACTTGTGAGGCTGACAGCAGCAGGTGTCAGGAACCATTCTAGGCCATGTCAAATGGAATGTTTCTAATATTCGTGACAACTGTCCAGGATCATAGCCACCATATTTTTAAAAACTTAATTGGTTTTGTGTTTTGTTTTGAACTTCCAGGGAGTTTCTTGGGCAGGGGTGGATGAAGCTGGATAAAAACGAAAGAACTCCTTACATTATGAAAACCAGCCAACACTTCAATGACGTGAGTAACCGTAACAGTAAAACCTTGGGCGTGTCACAAGAAGATGGATATTGGGGTCTAAAGACTCCTCTAAAACAAAGCAACTCTGTCACCCACTTTTTTTTTTTTTTTTTTTTTTGAGACAGAGTCTCGCTCTGTCGCCCAGGCTGGAGTGCAATGGCGTGATCTCGGCTCACTGCAACCTCCACCTCCCTAGTTCAAGCAATTCCCCTGCCTCAGCCTCCCGAGTAGCTGGGATTACAGGCGCATGCCATCATGCCTGGCTAATATTTTTGTATTTTTAGTAAAGGGGTTTCACCATGTCGGCCAGACTGGTCTCGAACTCCTGACCTCAGGCAATCTGCCTGCCTCAGCCTCCCAAAGTGTTGGGATTACAGGCGTGAGCCACCGCACCTGGCCTGCCACCCACTTTTAAACAGAATTGATGGGATATTGAAGACAAGCTTAAATCTCTAAGAGCTCACAGTAATGTAATAATGTCCAATTAACTTCCTGACATAAAAGGTTCACCTTTGATGGTACCCAGTGCTCAATAATGTACAGGTTGCTGTTCCTATTTTTATCATGATTATCACTACTTCCTGTTCATATATTGACTAACAGAGTGAACAGTACATGTGTCACTGGCCCCTGGTGGTGTTGGTCACGGTAAGGCTGGGTTGGTGTTAAGTCCTCATCATTACTGAACGTTCAGCCTGAATTACATTCCAGGGTTGGAAGGGGCCTCTTGGAGCATAATCACATTGTTGCTATAGTTCTGTGCAGCAGTGGCCAGCTGTCAGTCCATCTTACAGCTCTGCTTTTCCCCAGCGGTAAGATTGGGAGATGCTTTCATACCTCCCCGCTCTTCCTTAGTGCTGTTCTCATAGTCTTAGTCCTGTGGTAGAACAAGTAACAGGTGTGGGAGTGTCTTCTGGCCTATCCAGGCAACGGGAAGCCTCCCTTTCCAGTTTCACTAAACTATAGTAAAAGGAATAATGATTTTAAAAACAACAACAACAAACTACCAGGAACCCCATAGGTAAATTAATAAGTGATCTAGAATCAAAATGCAAAAATGACAGTTTAGATTCCCAAGACAGTGTTTCCTGCAGGCTTTTCCCAAAGCACGTGGATGCTGTGTGAATGCTACCACACAATGAGCTTCAGTGCCGCTGCTGCCTAAAGGACAAGGGCATGGCCCATCTAGTCCCTGCCCTGAGAAACAGATTCCCTGCTGTGGGAAGCACACCTCTGTTACCTGTGGTGAACCAACACAGGGGATATAATGGACACTCAAAGAGAGGTTCGATCCCAGGCTCCAGACCCACATGTCTCCTCTGCTGGGGCGACTGCTACATTGCATTCTTGACAATTACAGATGGAACCTTTCCTCTGCACCCCAGAGCCGCCAAGCCTGCTTCTTCATTGTCCTCTCTGTTCTCAGTCTTGGGTAGTGGCCTCACCATACACTCACTCACCCAAGCACAGGATGTAGACGTCATCTTCTCCCTTACCAGCTCACCCTTACCACTGCCCAACATATTTGCAAACCCTAAATCTACATATGTCTCAGGCTCTTCCCCACCCTGCCTTCCCCGCTGCCACCACCTTGATGTGGCCTTTTACCCTTTCTCTCCAGGAGCTCCTGACTCATCTCTCCCCTGCAACCTCGCTGCCCTCCAATCCATCTGTTAGGTTCAGAGTCAGGTTCCAGCCCATGCTGAGGTCTGAGGGGAGTGGGTGGATACCTGAAAGAACACGTAGGGGGCCGTAGGTAGGTGAAAGATGATTTTGTTCAGCAGGCGCTCTCAGCAGCAGCTGTCTCATTAGCAGCTCTTTCATCAGCAGCTCTCTTACGCTGTCTCTTCTGTCTCAGCTGCTTGAGCCAGTCGCTCCCACGCACAGCTGTGTGGCCAGCTCTCACTTGCCTTCAGGGTCAGCAGCTTAACTCTTTCTCTCTCTGGGCATGAGCTCCTGTACAGTGTCAACAGGGCAATTATATCTTTTACAGACAATAGTGGCTTAGAGCCAAGTGATGGCCTTCCGTGTTATGGCTACATGGCTGTGATCACAAGTGGAGTTATACACCTGTGCTCTAAACTCACTGAGTCCCTCTGGCCCAGATGTCCACCTTGGCCTATCCTAGACCAAAGCACAGCCATGTACCTTAAACCATCCTGCATGCAGTGGCACAGGAATGACTTCTCTGAAAGGTCAATCTAATTATCTACCTCCCTTTGACAAAAATCTGCCAATGGCTTCCCCTTACCTTAGGGATATGGTCCCAACCTGTCATACAAGAGCACAGCCCATCTGTCACCCTTGCCTCTCCCAGTCCTTGTGCCCCTCAGATGGCTGCCAGATCCTCCATTACACCATCCCTCCCACTTCTGTCCCCTTGCTCTTATACTTGGATCCTTTAAGACTCAATGCAAGGCTGGATACTGTAGCTCACACCTGTAATCCCAGCACTTTGGGAGGCCGAGGTGGGAGGATTGCTTTAGCCCAGGAGTTCAAGACCAACCTGGGCAACATAGTGAGACCCTGTCTCTATAAATACAAAAAATTAGCCAGGCATGGTAGTGCACACCTGTGGTCCCAGCTACTTGGGAGGCTGAGGTGAGAGGATCGCTTGAGCCCTGGACATTGAGGCTCCGGTGAGCTGTAATCATGCCACTGTATTCCACCTGGGGCAACAGAGCAAGATCCTGCCTCCAGAAAAAAAAAAAAAAAGACTCAATGCAGGCGTAACCTCTTCCTAGAAGCCTCCTCTGTACTAGACCAGATGCCCCATGCTGCCTGTGTATTCCCAAACCCCACCGTGAATAGACTCAACTTTGTGTTTTGCTGCATGGCATTTACCTGTTTATGTATCTGCGACCCTCCCCTTCCCACCTACCTAGGCTCAGATTGCCTTAAGGTCAGGGATGGATTTGTCTTTCTGTTCCCAGCACCTAAAAGAAATCTATTCTATCCCATTTCCTCAATAGTTATTGGCAAGAACTTCTTCATCGAAATTACTGATTAACAAAACCACTTCTTCCCAGAACAAACTGGATTCCAAATAATTCCTCTCCTCACGCTAAGGATGCGCAGGCACTCAATGAACAGCACTGCAGTAGGTGCTTTAGCGAATTTCCACAGTGATGGTGTTGAGGCACTATGAGATCTTAAGTGTCTTCAGAATCATCAAAGAATGGGTGAATCCATCAGATTTGGTGTATGGATATAAGATTACACGCCCTATATTCCCTTTGTTAATACGGTAATCTTATTTCAGTTTTTTTTTCTTCTCCATATTACAAGAGCTGAGCTTCTTAAACTGGCTTTCAGTAATAAAATTACGGTACTTAGCCTCAAAACTATAGGTCCTTTTAACTGCTGGTGAAGAATAAGATGAAGAAAATGTTCTTTTCCTTGCAGCCAAGTGATTCTGGTTTGAGAGTTAATCAGCTCAGAATTTGATCTAACTGGGGGCAAGTGTTTTTTCTTTCTCTGTGATAACTGTGGCTTCCCAGAGTGAGTAATCACACACTGTTGGGGGCCAAGGAGTAAAGGGAAAGGCCCCAGGGAGTGACATCCATGATCTACAGACATTGCCTTTCCGCAGGCGTTAGGTTATTCTGTCCCATTTCCTCAGTAATTATTAGAAATGACACCATCAAAATTGCTGAGGAACAAAATCATCTCTTCCCTCAACAAGCGGGAATCCAGATAACCCCTCTGTTCACTCAAAGGACAAACAGATGCTCATTAGTTTATTCTTATAGACTTTAGTCTCTTTAGAAAGTTGGTATCTAAATGTAGAATATGATCTTCAAGCTACTCAACACCCTGCCTTCCTGACAGGTCTGCAGATAATTTACATATTTTGCCTAAATGCACTGCTTTGGCTCTTAGACTGCCTTTCGGGGCTCTTTGATTGTCTCAGATGAGTAACCTGGTGGCCTCCCAGATAATGAACTATGCTGATGTCAGCTCCCGTGCCAACGCCATCGAGAAATGGGTGGCAGTGGCGGACATCTGCCGATGCCTGCACAACTACAACGGCGTGCTGGAGATCACCTCGGCCTTAAACAGAAGTGCCATCTACAGGCTGAAGAAAACCTGGGCCAAGGTCTCTAAGCAGGTGAGCCTCAGCGTGTGACACAGCCTGCTGCTAAGAGGAGGAGAGGCTGGGAGATGGGAGCCAAGTTAAATATTACTAATTAGGAGATCATTAACTGAAATGAGCCGCTCAGTTGCCAAAGAAAGGTGCCAACATGGGTAATTACAGTGCTCTTACCACTTAATTGATTTCATTCATGTGCATTTCTAAAACATTCATTAAAGCATTTTGGGGGACAGCCACAAACAATGTGGTTGTCAGTCAAGAGTTGTTTCCTGAATTATTTCGGAGGGTACATTGATTTTGAGTAAGCACACTTATGTCCAGTGGGTCCATTCTTTCTCTCCCAGAGTGAGGGTGCAAACTCTGTGGGGCCAAAAGCCAGGGACAAGAGGCCTCATTTTTCACCTTTCTCTTGCTCATTCCTGTAGTAGATGTAAAGTTTTGGCATAATGACTTAGATGTGCAGAAATATAATTTTCATTTTCTTTCATTAATCTCAGCTTGCCTATGCCTGTCATTTTCACTCAGATAATTTCAAGATTCAAACTAAATCATGATTCTTCCCCTGCCCTTTCTCCTGGCCTTCTCCCTGGGTGTTGGGTGCCTTGGAGGGCATCTCTGGGCTTTTGGGCACCTGTCTGCTCCTCTGGCCTCCTGTGGTCATTCTTTGCTGATTATTCATTGGGTACAGGCTGCTGTGAATTGCCTGTACCTGGTGTCACCTGGCCTGCTTGCCCTGCCCGGGAACAATGCATGGTGATTGCACCCAGGGAGCCTGGCTGACCTCGCCTCAGGGGCGAGGGGGAAAGGGCCTCAAAGGGCCTCAGGGGAAGTTTCCAGGCTCTCACGTCCCATTGGTGCCAGAGAATAGAAGGGTCTACATCAGGCCCTCTCTGCCTAACCCTCCCCTGCCTTGCTGTGAACACCCAGAGTTGGTGAGGGGAATCTACAGAGTGCCACCTCCAGGGTCCCAGACTGGAAGATCTAGGTATATTCTGCTGACATGGCCTAAAAACTGTCTCATTTTATCACCCTACTCTGAGGATTTGAGCCCCTCTCAGAGACACTCATTATTTCTTTTCCATCTTCATTTTGCCCTCCAAGCCTTTCCCTTTAGCATAGGAGAACAATTTAATTTCTCCATGTGGCAGGAAACCAAGCCTAAGTCCTATCTTTTATCTTACCTTTCTCAGAGTAAAAATGCAGTGCTCTGAGAATCCCAAATTTGGCCCCTTAGAACTCAAAAGTCCTCTTTTCTGTCAACAATGGACCTGGTAAATAAAAGCCACAGTTTTAAAAAATACTGGTTAAAAACAAAAAAACAAAAAAACAAACTTTTGTTTTGAGATTATTATAGCTTCACATGCAGTTGTAAGAAATAACGCGGAGATTCCCTGCACCTTACACCCAGTTTCCCCCAACAGCAGCATCTTGCATTACTACAGACAGCATCACAACTAGGAAATGAACATTGGTGCAATCCACCAGTCTTATCCAGATTTCACCAGCTTTCTAGGGATCACCAGCTATCACCAAGGGATCCCTAAATCTTACAGTTTCCAGGCCCACTCTGTAGTTAAGTGATATTCTTGTCTTTGATAGGATGCTGGTTTAGGAATAACCGAACTGATCATGAAATAGAGATGATGAGACTAATATTGAAATGATTGTTTCAAAATTTGAATATACCATCTGTAGAGGTGCTAAATAAAATATTAGCATTTCAGTCACATTATAGGTCACTCACAGTGGCCTTAGCGTGGGCTAGTGGACTGTCTTCCAGAGAGGCTGTCTCTAGAGCCAAGCGCCTTACTCCAGTCATGGTAGGTAGGGCCTGGTTGCAGATATACCCTGCTTCAGACACCTTTGATGACAACATCCGCTGTGCAGCTGTCCCTTCTCTGCATCTGAGATCAGCCGGGGAGTTGTTCAGCAGGCCTGATAATCTGCACTCTGGAACCCACAGATTGGTCTGTTGCTGTAGGACAGGTTGTACTTTTGAAACTTTTTTGAGCAAGGTTAGCCCTGGACCAAGCATGCCATCTCTAAGAGCCCTCAGACACCAGAACTGGGAAGACAGCCCTTTGCCTCTCAGGAAGCTGTGCAGCTTCTCTCCAGGTGAGACACAGTAGTTTGAGGACCCTCAACCTGGGCATTCCAAGCTCTTCTCCAGGCAGGACCTGGATCCTCCATGCCCAGCCACGCTGCCTGGATGTGGGTATTCCCAGGAATGGGTTATCCTCCCCAAGGGCCACCCTACCACTCTCCTATGTTCATGGAAGAAACCCCAGACCAATGTCAACAACAATGTTATTTCTCAGTAATTATCAGTTATACTTCTCTAACAAATTGATGAAGAAGATCACAAAAGAAAGGATCTGTAGTAGAGGACATTGCTCAGTCAATACCAAGGTAACCAAACATGTGCTTTAGTCATTTGGAGATTAACACTCTAAAGGGTTCATCACAAAAGCTGTCTGACATGAGACCTCTCCTTTAAGATTCTATATTCGGCCTGGTGTGGTGGCTCATGCTGTAATCCCAACATTTTGGGAGGCCGAGGCGGGCAGATCACTCGAGGTCAGGAGTTCGAGACCAGCCTGGCCAACATGGTGACACTCTGTCTCTACTAAAAGTACAAAAATTAGCTGCGTGTGGTGGCATGCACCTGTAAATTCCACTTGTCAAAAATAATTGACAAGCACATGCTGAATATAGAATCTTTTTTTTTTTTTTTGAGATGGAGTCTCACTCTGTTGCCCAGGCTGGCATACAGTGGCACAATCTCGGCTCACTGCAACCTCCGCCTCCCGGGTTCAAGTGATTCTCCTGCCTCAGCCTCCCGAGTAGCTGGGATTACAGGCATATGCCACCATACCCGACTAATTTTTGTACTTTCAATAGAGATGGGGTTTCACCATGTTAGCCAGGATGGTCTCAAACTCCTGGCCTCAGGTGATCAACCCACCTCAGCCTCCCAAAGTGCTAGGATTCCAGGTGTGACCCACTGCACCCGGCCTACTTGTCAGTTCTTTAAGTGCCTAAGTTTTCTATCTGTTGCAATTTTTCTTTCCACACATTTTTGCTCTCTTTTTGGCTAAATGTGTAGATACAGGCACTTCCTCTTCTCCATATGTTGTTAACATTAAATGTAAACATAATGCCCTATCTCTACATCTTGAGAATCCTATCACACAATGACCTTTATTCTGGCAAAGGTGTCAGCACCTGTCACCAAAGAAGAGAACTGAACATCTTTTGGCAATTCACTGTCTTTTTAAACCATAGTATTTTCATCACACTAAGTTTTTTCTTTTCTTTTTAGACAAAAGCTCTAATGGACAAACTTCAAAAGACTGTTTCCTCTGAAGGAAGATTTAAAAATCTTAGAGAAACCCTTAAAAAGTATGTCTATCTTAATTATTAAATTATTCATAATTCAGAAATATATTTACATAATGTATATAGTATACAAACAGTGACCTACCACCTACTTTGCTTTGAAAAGAAAAATAAATGGGAAACAACTTGTATCATCTAGGTATTTTTCTGATTTTCCTTATTATTTGGAATACTGTGCATACAGTAATTGTCTTATGGATATACTCATGGCATGCAGATTAAGAATTAAGAAGGTAATACCACCATAATAAATCGGACTATCTTTTACTGTAAAAATGTTCTTGATTCAGTTATTTCCTAATCTAAGCACAATTATTTCCTGTGAGTTTTATTTAAATATTCCAGCACCTGTTGATTATTATTTTTGATCTTTGGTTTCTAGATTATTCCCTTTCTACACACACACACACACACACACACACACAAACACACACACATGCAGAGAGAGAGAGAGAGAGATTGAGATTCTCCTGCAACTGGTATTCTCATGATCTACCACATGTACTTTGGAAAAACATGAGTCCTCTGATGGTATGAGTGAAAGCAAGACTAAGACTAATAATAATAATAGCAATAATAGCAACAACAGCAATAATAGTATAAGAACTAATTACCGAAGTATTTACTAAATGACAGCTTTCATGCTAAGTGCTTGATGTGTCTTATGTAAGCCTCACAAGAAATTCAAGAGATAAGCTTTTCTATCTCCATTTTACAGAAGAGGAAACTGCAGTTCAGAGAATGTTCCCAGTATCACTTAGTAATTGGTCAAGCTGGGATTTGAACCCAGCTCCTCCCGCATCAAAAGCCCATGTGCTTAGCCTCCGGCCTCTGAGAAGACCAAGTATACCCAGCTCTCTCTAAAAACCAAACAAAACAGTGTCTCACCTTAGTCTGAGTTGTGATGTTAAGTCTACACTTTCTAAAACATTTAAGTACCAACTAAAACAGAAAACAAGTTTTTACCAGTGCAAAGCTCTAATTGCATGGATTTTTCCATCTAGTTCATCAAGGCTGAATACTTGATTTAAAGAGGTAAGACCATAGAGGTTTCCCTCCAAGCTTCTACCCCTCAAAAAAGTGTGGGCAATTTACAAGTATTGCAAACAATTACTGCTAGCAAATGCTTTGTATTTGTCTCTAAGATATCCTGTTGTTTGAAAATGCCATTTTTTTTTCAAACACGTAGTAAAGCATGGGCTGTCATTTTGTATTATATTCTACTGTGAAATGTGTTTAAAATTCTGTGTATTATGAATATGCTTCTGAAACTGAAATGAAAAGGTTTTGTTCTTCAGTACCAAAGGAGGATACTTTAATCCTCCTTTGTTTAATTTGGGGAGGGAAATAGACATTTATTCAAATGAGTCTCAGAACAGTGCCTCTTGGTCTTGCAGTTGTAACCCTCCTGCAGTTCCTTATCTTGGGATGTACTTGACAGACCTGGCATTTATTGAAGAAGGAACACCAAACTTTACTGAGGAAGGCCTTGTCAATTTCTCCAAAATGAGAATGGTAGGTGTAATTTCATAATTAGCCTGTTTCAATGGCTTTAGAGGTTTATAGAGAAGAGGCTAAGTAATAAAAGTCAATGTCTGCTTTTTTTTTCTCTTCCTTTTTTTTTTTTTTTTTTTTTTTTGAGAAACAATCTCAGTCTATCGCCCAGGCTGGAGTGCAGTGGCACGATCTCTGCTCACTGCAACCTCTGCCTCTGGGTTCAATCAATTCTCTTGCCTCAGCCTCCTGAATAGCTGGGATTACAGTTGTGCACCTCATGCCCAGCTAATTTTTTTTTTTTTTTTTTTGAGACAGAGTCTCGCTCTGTGGCCCAGGCTGGAGTGCAGTGGCGCAATCTCGGCTCACTGCAAGCTCCGCCTCCCGGGTTCACGCCATTCTCCTGCCTCAGCCTCCCAAGTAGCCGGGACTACAGGCACCCGCCACCACGTCTGGCTAATTTTTTGTATTTTTAGTAGAGACGGGGTTTCACTGTGTTAGCTAGGATGGTCTGGATCTCCTGACCTCGTGATCTGCCCGCCTGGGACTCCCAGAGTGCTAGGATTACAGGAGTGAGCTACCGCACCTGGCGACCACCTAATTTTTATATCTTTAGTAGAAAGGGGGTTTCACCATGTTGGCCAGGCTGGTCTCAAACTCCTGACCTCAAGTGATCTGCCTGCCTTGGCCTCCCAAAGTGCTGGGATTACAGGCCTGGCCCAATGTTTGCTTTTTAATCTTGCGGTGGAAGAGGAGGTGGATACTGGGACTAATACCCGATGTGGGCTGATTGAGGAGATTTTTGGTCATGAAATCCTTATTTAAACCAATGTCTAGAAGGGTTTTTCCAATGTTATCTTCTAGAATTTTTATAGTTTCAGGTCTTAGGTTTAAGTCTTTAATCTATCTTGAGTTGATTTTTGTATAAGGTGAGAGGTGAGGATCCAGTTTCACTCTCCTACATATGGCTTGCCAATTATCCCAGCACCATTTGTTGAAAAGAGTGTCCTTTCCCCACCTTACGTTTTTGTTTCTTTTGTTGAAGATTAGTTGGCTCTAAGTATTTGGATTTATTTCTGGGTTCTCTATTCTGTTCCATTGGTCTACATGCCTATTTTTGTCTTGGGTTTAAGTCTTTAATCCATCTTGAGTTGATTTTTGTATAAGGTGAGAGGGGAGGATCCAGTTTCACTCTCCTACATATGGCTTGCCAATTATCCCAGCACCATTTGTTGAAAAGGGTGTCCTTTCCCCACCTTATGTTTCTTTTGTTGAAGATTAGTTGGCTGTAAGTATTTGGATTTATTTCTGGGTTCTCTATTCTGTTCCATTGGTCTACATGCCTATTTTTGTACCAGTACCATGCTGTTTTGGTGACTGTGGCCTTATAGTATAGTTTGAAATCAGGTAGTGTGATGCCTCCAGATTTGTTCTTTTTGCTTAGTCTTGCTTTGGCTATGTGGGCTCCTTTTTGGTTCCATATGAGTTTTAGAATTATTTTGTCTAATTCTGTGAAGAATGATGGTGGTATTTTCATGGGAATTGCATTGAATTTGTAGATTGCTTTTGGCAGTATGGTCATTTTCACAATACTGATTCTACCCATCCATGAGCATGGGATGTGTTTCCATTTGTTTGTGTTGTCTATGATTTCTTTCAGCAGTGTTTTGTAATTTTCACCAGTGTTTTGTAGAGGTCTTTCAATTCCTTGGTTAGGTATATTCCTAAGTATTGATTGAGGAGATTTTTGGCAAAGCCATTTCAGCATCCCCAAGGAGATGGGGAATCCAAGGATGACTTCCTAAGACTGACCAGTGATAGACACTTGCTGAAGGCTTCTTGCTAAACAGCCAGGTTCTTTTTTTTTTTTTTAAAGACACAGTTCTGTTGCCCAGGCTGGAGTGCAGTGGCCAGTGACATGATCTCGGCTCACTGCAACCTCCACCTTCTGGGTTCAAGCAATTCTTATGCCTCAGCCTCCCAAGTAGCTGGGATTACAAGCCCACAACACCACACCTGGCTAATTTTTGTATTATTAGTAGAGACAGGGTTTCGCTGTGTTGGGGCCAGGCTGGTCTCAAACTCCTGAACTCAATTGATCCACCCACCTCGGCCTCCCACAGTGCTGGGATTACAGGCATGAGCCACCATGCCCAGCCTGGACAGCCAGGTTCTAAGCACTAAGCTAGAAGCAAGGAGCCCATGGATGACAGCACCCAGAGCTTGCCTCTCCCAAACATGAGGCCACATATTGCCAGCTGTTCCCCAGTTTTGAATTCAGTATCTTTTTGCTTTTGGCATTTCATGTGCCTCCTTGAGAGTCAAGAAAGCACCAACCATAGGGAATGGTCAGGCAGGCTCCACCCACCTCACTGGAGGAAGGGACTGACCCTTCTGGGAAGAGGCCTCAGAAGAATGTGCTGCAATGCAGGAAATACCTTTCTTTGCTTTTGTTGTTGTCATTTTGTTTTGTTTTTTTCTCTGTTAGATATCACACATCATCAGAGAGATACGCCAGTTCCAGCAGACTTCCTACAGAATAGATCATCAGCCAAAGGTAATATTATGTGGCTGTGAAGAAATTAATAAAGAAAAAAGGGGAAATTAATGAATTAGAAAACAACAGTAAAAGTTGATCCAAAATACCAAAAGCTAGCTCATAGAAAAGACCAGTAAAATAGAAAATCTTTGGCTAGTCTGATTAAAAAAAAAAAAAAAGAACATCAATTCATCATCAAGTTCTATTGATTTTACTTCTTATATTTCTTGTGAATCCTCTTCCATTTGTCTTCACTGCCAGAACCCTTGGTCCAAGCTGCCGATATCTGTTGCCTGCTCTACTTGCATTCACTCTAGGATGCAAAATTCATTCTACAAATTACAGCTAGGTAGAGCTCTCTGAAATGCAAAGTGGATTATTTTCTCCCTTACATAAAACATTTTCCTGGCTTCCCATTGGTCTTAGGATTAAAAAAAATTAAGAATCTTTGACATGACTGTGAAGTCTCGCATTATATGGCCCCTACTTTTTTCTTAAGGTTCAGTTCACATCATATACCGCCTTACTGTCTCCATCCTAGTCACAAATGGTCTTTTACCCCATTTTTTAATAGACTTTACTTTTTTAGAATAGTTTTAGCTTCACAGAAAAATTGAGAAGGTAGTAGAGAAAATTCCCATATACCTCACAGCCAATGTCCCTATTATTATCTTACATTAGTATGATGTGTTTGTTTGACTTAATGAGCCCATATTGATACATTATTATTATTTTGAGATGGAGTCTCGCTCTGTCGCCCAGCCTGGAGTGCAGTGGCACGATCTTGGCTCACTACAAGCTCCACCTCCCGGGTTCATGCCATTCTCCTGCCTCAGCCTCCTGAGTAGCCCGCCACCACGCCTGGCTAGTTTTTTGTATTTTAGTAGAGACGGGGTTTCACCATGTTAGCCAGGATGGTCTTGAACTCCTGACCTCATGATCCGCCCGCCTCTGCCTCCCAAAGTGCTGGGATTACAGGTGTGAGCCACTGCTCTCAGCCAATACCTTATTATTAACTGAAGACCATCATTTATTCAGATTTCCTTATTTTTTACCTAATATCCTCTTTCTGCTCCAGGATCCCATCCAGGACACCACATGTCATTTAATTGTCAAGATTCTTTAGGCTCCTCTTGGTTGTGGTGGTTTCTTAGACTTTCCTTAATTTGGGTGGCCTTGA